>NC_072384.2:125169283-125472313 GCF_028885625.2 Pongo pygmaeus
GAGAGAGATTTCAAGCTTTCTTTTGATCTTGTTGGAGGAGAGGAAATCCAGACAAGAGGCATTTCACTGGCCCCTGTTGATGTGTTTAAGAACTTCTAGGGAAGATGGATGTTGCTCCTTGCAGGCACCATATAGTTACTCCTATTTGTGTGGAAATGGGAGGCCTAGGGTATTTGAGACTCAGTTATTAGGTTGGTGAAAAAATTATTGCCACGTAATTGCAAAAACCGCAATTACTTTTGCATCAACCTAATACATTTAAAGTTTTAAGAAGCAACGTGGGACAAAGAGAAGTTATGTGGGAATTGTTCTTTAAGTATTTGCTATTATCCTATTAAAATAGAAGCAATCGTTTCATCATAGTCTAAAATCATGACAACCAAAGTTAATAAGTAGCAGAGTCTGTGCCACTTTGATATTGCTCAGATGAATTCCTCCTAGGGGATGCTGTCAGGGATGTTCTTCAGATGACCATGTATCAGTGCATGGAGAAGAATATCTTTTTTTTTTTTGAGATGGAGTCTCGCTCTGTGGCCCAGGCTGGAGTGCAGTGGCATGATCTCTGCTCACTACAACCTCCGCCTCCCGGGTTCAAGCAGTTCTCCTGTCTCAGCCTCCTGCATAGCTGGGAGTACAGGCACGTGCCAACACACCTGGCTAATTTTTTGTGTTTTTAGTAGAGACAGGGTTTCACCGTGTTAGTGCCAGGATGGTCTTGATCTCCTGACCTTGTGATCCACCTGCCTTGGCCTCCCAAAGTGTTGGGATTACAGGCATGAGCCACCGTGCCCAGCCGAATATCATTTTTAAAGGAACTAAACTAGCCATTCAAAAACTTGAGTTCAAGTCCCGCTTTTTAATTAACTAATTGTGAATTTTCATGCTCATTATTCTCTTTTCATTTTATTCATTTATTTACTTTTTTTTTGAGGTAGAGTCTCGCTTTGTCACCCAGGCTGGAGTGCAGTGACACGATCTCGGCTCACTGCAACCTCTGCTTCCTGGGTTCAAGTGATTCTCCTGCCTCAGCCTCCCAAGTAGCTGGGATTACAGGCGTGTGCCAAGCCACCACACCTGGCTAATTTTTTTGTATTTTTAGTAGAGACAGGGTTTTGCCATGTTGCCCAGGCTGGTCTCCAACTCAACTCAGGCAATCCGCCCTCCTTGGCCTCCCAAAGTGCTAGGATTACAGGTGTGAGCCACCCCGCTTGGCCTTGTTATTCACTTTTAAAATATCAGTATAATGAAGTCTACCTCACAGATAAATGAAAAATAAAATGTGATATGTATACAAAGAAGCACTGTAAACAAAAAAGTAACAGAAAAGGTGGTATTATCATAGCAAAAATGTTGTCTATTTTCTATAGTTAATCTATGAATATGATGGAAGTCCCAGAAGCATACTTGAAAATACTCAGCAGATCATGTGCCCCATCACCAGTAGCTAGTGGAACAAGCAGTGGTTCTTTGAAAATGGCAATCTCTACTCAGACTCAGAAATATAAGAGAAAAATTTTTTAAATACTCAAAATAGAATTATCATTTGCTTTAGTTAGCAACAGAGACTGCAAAGAATGAGTAAATTTTTACCTACATTAAAAGTTGATATTGGGCTGGGCATGGTGGCTCACACCTGTAATCCCAGCACTTTGGGAGGCCAAGGAGGGCGGATCACTTGAGGTCAGGAGTTCGAGACCAACCTGGCCAACATGGCGAAACCTCTTCTCTACTGAAAATACAAAAACTAGCCAGGCTTGGTGGCACATGCCTATAATCCCAGCTACTTGGGAGACTGAGGCAAGAGAATCGTTTGAACCTGGGAGGCGGAGGTTGCAGTGAGCAGAGAGCATACCACTGGACTCCAGTCTGGGCGACAGATGGAGACTCCGTCTGAAAAAAAAAAGTTGGTGGCCGGGCGCGGTGGCTCATGCCTGTAATCCCAGCACTTTGGGAGGCTGAGGTGGGCAGATCATGAGGTCAGGAGATCAAGGCCATCCTGGCTAACGTGGTGAAACCCCGTCTCTACTAAAAATACAAAAAATTAGCCGGGCATGGTGGCGGGCACCTGTAGTCCCAGCTACTCAGGAGGCTGAGGCAGGAGAATGGGGTGAACTCGGGAGGTGGAGCTTGTAGTGAGCCGAGATCGTGCCACTGCACTCCAGCCTAGGGACAGAGCGAGACTCCGTCTCAAAAAATGAGAAAAGTTGGCAAGGCGAGGTGGCTCATGCCTGTAATCCTAGCACTTTGGGAGGCTGAGACAGGTGGATCACCTGAGGTCAGGAGTTCGAGACCAGCCTGGCCAACATAGTGAAACCCCATCTCTACTAAAAATATAAAAATTAGCTGGGCGTGGTGGCACATGCCTGTAATCCCAGCTACTCTGGAGGCTGAAGAAGGAGAATCGCTTGAACCCAGGAGGTGGAGGTTGCAGTGAGATGAGATTGAGCCACTGCACTCCAGCCTGCACGACGGGAGTGAGATTCCATCTCAAAAAAAAAAAAAAAAAAAGTTGATATTAAAGGATTTTTTCAAAGGAAATAATAAACATTACAACGTTTTATCCTTAAATTAATGCATTTTAGTTAAACATTTCAGAAAGGCTTTAAAATATTTTTAATTTTGGACTGGGCGCGGTGGCTCACCCCTGTAATCCCAGCACTTTGGGAGGCCGAGGCAGGTGGATCATGAGGTCAGGAGATCAAGACCATCCTGGCTAACATGGTGAAACCCTGTCTCCACTAAAAATACAAAAAATTAGCCGGGCATGGTGGCGGGCGCCTGTAGTCCCAGCTACTCGGGAGGCTGAGGCAGGAGAATGGCATGAACCCAGGAGGTGGAGCCTGCAGTGAGCCGAGATCGCGCCACTGCACTCTAGCCCAGGCGACAGAGCAAGACTCTGTCTCAAAAAAAAAAAAAAAAAAAAAAATTTCTACTAAAAAAAATGTTTTGTGACTGAAAATTGACTTACAGAAACACTCATACTTGGAGAAACTTTCCCATGCCTACTTTACATGTCACATGTGGTAGTTTAAGCTAAACTAGGTGGGAATGGGGAAGGGACACTGCAAATACAAGAGCAAAGAGAGAAGGGAAAGTGTCCAAAAGCACCCAATGTCTTCACTGAGAAACAGAAGCACAGTTCGTGCACATGCCATGGAATGTCTGTGGCATTGCATGTCACTATCGTCTTGGAGAAAAAATTGGCGCCAACCATGGATCTTCTTATGGGAAGAGCTGTTGGTATAGGCATGTCAGTTCATTTTGTCTGCAAGTACAAGGAAACCCAAGTCAAATTGCCTTAAATCAGGGGTCCCCAACCCCCAGGCCATGGACCAGTACCAATCCGTGGCCTGTTAGGAAACGGGCCACACAGCAGGAGGTGAGTGGCAGGTGAGCGAGCATTACCAGCGAGCTCCGCCTTCTGTCATATCAGCTGCGACATTAGATTCCCATAGAAGCGAGAAGCCTATTGTGAACTGTGCGTGTGAGGGATGTAGATTGTGTGCTCCTCATGAGAATCTAATGCCTGATGATCTGATGTGGAACAGTTTCATCCCAAATCCATCTTACCCTCTCCATCTCTCTGTCCTTGGAAAAATTGTCTTCCATGAAACTGGTCCCTGGTGCCAAAAAGATTGGGGACCACTGCCTTAAATAATAAAGAAATCCATTGGCTCCCATGACCAGAAGCCCAGACATAGGACAGATTTTCGGTTATGTTCATCTTTGACTCTGGCTCCATTTCCCTGTGCCTCTTCCAGCTTGCTCTGTGCTTCTCCATGGGTCAGCTCCATCCTCAGGCTGGTGAATGGTGAATGGATACACCAGTTCCAGATGTATAATCTGTGAATGACATCATCCAGAAGCAGACAAATAAAAGCTTCCAGAAGCTGAGGGTTCTGATTTAGGGGACCCTTACCTAGAGGATGGGGGAAACCTGCAGTACACTTCTCATGACTAGGCAAGAATTTTCACCTGCCCGATGATGGACAAGAGACAGGGATTTACCCTTCAACCAGAGCTCTGGTAGGCCTAAGGGAGGGATGCCTTCTAGATTAGCAATTGGTAATGCCCGCCCCTACTGTTTCCTTCTGCAGGATTTTGCTGAAGGTGGGTACCATGTTTTACTCATTCTTTTATTTCTCATATCTATCATGGTGGCTGGTACATTGTAATTATTCAATAAATGTCATTGAAAAAATAAATTAATAAATGAGTACCTGGAAAAGTGCCAAGTCTGATCCATATTTGCCCTGTAGTTTAAAAAAAAAAAGTTCAAATAATCCCTGGTTTCCTTGAAATTCAAAAAGAAGGCATTTTGGCCAGGTGTGGTGGCTCACCCCCTGTAATCCCAGCACTTTGAGAGGCCAAGGCAGGCGGATCATGAGGTCAGGAGATCGAGACCATCCTGGCTAACACAGTGAAACCCCGTCTGTACTCAAAATACAAAAAATTAGCTGGGCGTGGTGATGGGTGCCTGTAGTCCCAGCTACTCGGGAGGCTGAGGCAGGAGAATGGTGTGAACCCGAGAGGCAGAGCTTGCAGTGAGCCGAGGTCGCGCCACTGCACTACAGCCTGGGCGACAGAGCGAGACTCTGTCTCAAAAAAAAAAAAAATAAAAAAATAGATAAATAAACAATAAAAAAAGGAAGGCATTTGAAAGAATATCCTATCTGGAGGGTGCAGGGGAAGATCCAATAATATAATCAGGACTCAAGTTACATAGGATTTTATAATAGACCAGATGTTAACCATTTAAATAACATTTAGCAGTAAATACACATAAGTGCTACATTTTTTTAATAAACAATTTGGATCCTGAATCAGATGAGCGTCTGAGTTTCACACAATGGAAGGTTCCAGATTTTCAGCTTGCATTAATTGATTTAGAATTATTTTGCTTGGAGATGGGGGGATGGACTCGTGGGCTGGTGGTTTGCAGGCATTTCTTCCAGATTTTAAGATTATATTGGGATTTAGCACTACAGGGCTCAATAGAAACTCAACAGAAAGCAACTGGCACCAGTTAGGAACTACTTCCTGCTGATTGCAAGTTTTTCCCCCTACTTTCTTCACAGCTTACCCAGGACAATATAAATGTTACAAATTATCAGCATTGACTGGATTACTGTGAGTAGGAGGAAACAAGATATTAATAAATGTTTTGTAGCAGCCTTTCAGACCTGAATGTGCCCAGCCTCTTGCTGCTGTGTTTTTTAGGGTTGTAGTCTTTCTTTGCATTGGCGATATCCTGTCCCTGCCAAACGCTTTACAACGTAAACACTTCAACAAGTGGGTGTCTTTGGGAGGAGCCCTTAGTCTTTCATAGCAATAAACTTCAGCACTTCCTCATTTTGGCTGCCTCCTCATTCTGATTCTAAAGAAAACAAACAAGCCTGGCCTCCGCCTCAGCCACTGTGCACCTGCAAGGGGTGAACGGTGATGGTACCAGTCTAGGCCCTGATGGTCTAACCAGGGGTCCAGATTGGCAACTAACAGTGTTTGGTTGAGCCCACACGATGTGTGTTTTTTCTTTTTATGGTATTTGGATTTGAATGACTTCAGCTGAGACATGCTTTTTCTGTGCATTGTTAAGTCTCACTATCTCTTATTTGACTAATGTGTTTCCATTACGTGCCCAGCTCCTGTAGGCGTTGACCTTGCCTCCCCAGACTAAACCACAGAAGCAAGTCCATAGACATTGAGGCTGAGCTTATTTAGGTTAAGTAGGGAAAAGTACAGAGTTAAGCAGATACCTTTTTTTACCCTCCTAGAATAAACATAGCCATCAGTATTTTCAATCGTTGCTTCCAGAACTGTGATGAAACTCGGAAGGACCTTCAAAACTTGGTTACCATTACACCTATGTATATAGAAGTGTGATTTTGGATTGACTTGGCACTCAAAGAAGTTTCCTGGGCCGGGCCAGACTCTGTGGCTCACGCCTGTAATCCCAGCACTTTGGGAGGCCGAGGCGGGGGGATCACAGGGTCAGGAGATTGAGACTATCCTGGCCAACATGGTGAAACCCTGTCTCTACTAAAAATACAAAAATCAGCTGGGCATGGTGGTAGGCGCCTGAAGTCTCAGCTACTCAGGAGGCTGAGGCAGGAGAATCACTTGAACCTGGGAGGAGGAGGTTGCAGTGAGCTGAGATTGTGCCACTGCACTCCAGCCTGGCGACAGAGCGAGAAAACACCCCCCCCCAAAAAAAAAAAGAAAAAAAAAAAGAAGTTTCCTGGGACTACCTTAAAAACTTAGTTCATCTCAATTGTTTCTACTGTTAATACAATATCTGGTTTTGGAGGAAGATAAGTGTTTTCCGTATGTACATAAAGCACTATATCACTAAGTGAGAAACACTTTCTTCCCCCCATCTCAATCTTTTTTTTTTTTTTTAGTCAGGGTCTCACTCTGTCACCCAGACTGGAGTGCAGTGGTGAGATCTTGGATCACCACAACCTCCACCTCCCAGGCTCAAGCGATTCTCCTGCCTCAGCCTCCAGAGTAGCTGGGATTACAAGCACGCACCACTACTGCCCAGCTAATTTTTGTATTTTTTTTTCTTTTCGAGACATAGTCTTGCTCTGTTGCCCAGGCTGGAGTGCAGTGGCATGATCTCGTCTCATTGCAAGCTCTGCATCCTGGGTTCATGCCATTTTCCTGCCTCAGCCTCCCGAGTAGCTGGGACTACAGGCAGCCACCACCACACCCAGCTAATTTTTTTGTATTTTGAGTAGAGACGGGGTTTCATCATGTTAGCCAGGATGGTTTCAATCTCCTAACCTGGTGATCCGCCCGCCTCAGCCTCCCAAAGTGCTCACCGCACCCAGCCAATTTTTGTATTTTTAATAGAGACGGGGTTTCACCATGTTGGCCAGGCTGGTCTCGAACTCCTGACCTTAGGTGATCCGCCCTCCTCGGCCTCCCAAAGTGCTGGGATTACAGGCGTGAGCCATGGCGCCCGGCCCTTCTTACATTCTTATATATCTACTCTTAACATTTTTATATTCATGCATCCACTCAGCCAATATTTGGAGCTACTGCTGTGGACTGAGTACTTGCTGAATCATGCTGTACTAACCCTTGCCTAACTGGTTAACTCTGGGTGATAACCTGTGAAAAATGAGGAATGTTGTAAGCCGGTCCTTTAGGGCAATCTTAATTCAGGTCATTTGTGAAGAGATACATCATAAATCCTTATGATATATATGAATTTTAGTATTTTAATTATAGGGTAAGTGATCATCTTTATACCAGCTGTTTCCTAGCTGTCCAAAGTGACTTAAACATGGTATTCTTTTAAAGAAATTTTTGTTTTGAAAGTATAAATTCACATGCAGTTGTAACGATAGTACAGAGAGTTCTTTTGTACAAGTCACTCAGGGTCTCCCAATGGTTATATTTTGTATAACTATAGTACAATATCAAAGCTGAGAAACTGACACTGGCAAAATGTATGTGTTTAGTTTTATGCCATTTTATCACTTGTGCACACTTATGTAACGACCACCTCTATCAAGATACAGGGCTATTCTATCACCAGGAAGATTGCCCTCTTGTTACCTCCCAACACCATCCCTCTTGCTACCTGCCCCCCTCCCAACCCCTAAACTCTGGCAACCACAGATCTGTTTTCTATTTGTATAAACTTGTCATTTTGAGATAGTTATATAAATGAAATCATATGGTATGTGATCTTTTGAGATTGGGCTTTTATCACTTAGCATAATGCCTTTGCGATCCTTCCAAGTTATTGCGTGTATCCAAAGTTCATTTCTTTTTATTGCTGGGTAGTATTCCACTGGGTGGATGTGTCATAGTATTTTGGCTATTTCAAATCAAGTTGCTGTGTATAACCATGTACAAGTTTGTGTGGCTTTACGTTTTTATTTCTCTGGGATAAATGCAATTGCTAGGATATGTCATAAGTGCATGTGTAGTCTTTTGTAAGAAACTGCCCAGCTGTTTTTCAGAGTGGTCATATCATTTTACATTCCCAGTGTGCTATTTTTTTAATTAAAAAAAAATTCCTTAATAAATTGATTCTTGATAACGGTTCTTCACATGGGAAAGCCAATTTGTGAATTTGTTTGTAATCATTATGTATGACCACATCACGGTCTTTTTCCAACACATCATAATTGATGGAGAAACCTAGGATCCTAGGCCATTGGCTGACTAGACCAGCAAATATAGAAGTTATCTTGTACGGATTTGAGCAGGAATGGACACATCCATCAACAGGCCTTGCATTGTTTGACTGCACTATATCAGTGTGGACACAATTCATTCCGGCATTCCAGATAATCAAGAGTCACTTTGTTGTCAAAGATGCTGAAACAATTTTTTAGCATTTCTTCTTGCCTTGGTCGCATTCCCAGGATAGAGAGAGGGCAAGTTCTTTTTTTTTTTTTTTTTTTTTTTGAGACAGAGTCTTTCTCTGTCACCCAGGATGCCCGGCTAATTTTTTTGTTTTTAGTAGAGTTGCAGTTCCTCCATGTTGGCCAGCCCCATGCCCCATGCCTGGCCCCGGGGACAAGTTCTTTTTAGCTCCACTTTTTTGTAGGAGAATGTGCAAGGATGGAACGTCATGTCAGTGAATCTCAGAGACAGCAGTCAAAGCCACAGAGCAGTAGGAGGAGAAATAACTCTGGCTTTGGGGTCAGTTCTGTCACTTTCTAGCTGTTTGGCCTGTGTTACTTAAACTCTCAGCCTCAGCTTCCCCTTCTGTAAAATGGGACCACTAGTGTCCACTTCACAGGATCCATGAGAGTATTAAATGCAATTATGCATGTAAATCAGTGGGCATGTAGTATCAACAAACACAGGTACTGTTTGTTGGGGGCTTAATTTGAGGCACTGTGCTGAGCTCCTTGTAGGCACTTTAAATAAAATGACAAGTTTTTTTCACTCTTTCTAATTTCCTTTTGTTTTCTTACTCTTATCTTCCTAAAGCTAGGAATATGATGGTGAGTTTATCACTTCATTCAAAAAATATATACTGAGCATTGTTTTCTGTTTTTTTTTTGAATCTTCCCTAAAGCTAGGAATATGATGGTAAGTTTATAATTTCATTCTTTCATTTAGCAAATATTTATTGAGCAACTATTGTGTGCCAGGCCTGGTTCTAGGTTCTGAGGTCATAGCTCTGAACAACATCTGTGTTCTCATGGAGATTATATTCTAGCAGAAGGCTAACAAGAAACCAGCAAGCAAATATGTTACTAGAGAATTTCAGACAGTTCTCAGTGTGAAGGTAACAAAAAGGAACAAGGCAGTGTGAGATGGCAGAGGCATCAGGGATGAGGCAGGGGAGACAATGAAGAAGGGCTACCTTAGAAATTGTGACTGGGAATGAACCTTTAAGGAGGAGACATCAGAAAAGAAATAGGAGGGAAGAGAGAAAACAGCAATAGAAACATGTAGGAAAACAGAGTTGGAGGCAGAGGGTGTGCAAGTGAAATGAACTTGGTGTGGTTTGAGGAGCAGGAAGAAGGTCAGGGTTCCTGGTGCTTGACAAATGAGAGCATTTGTGGAGATGAAGAAAGAGATCGGGTCTTCTAGGACATGGCAAGAAATTTGAACTTTATTGTAAGTGTGATGGGAGGGTTTTGAACATTGGAACCATGTGATTTGATTTATATTTTATAGGGAGTATTCATTCGGCTGTTTGAAAAGGAGACTGGAGAGGTTAAGGTGGCAAGGGAGCATGCAAAAGAATGAGTGAGAGGGCTAATGCGATACTCCTTGTGAGAGGTGATTGTGGTTTGGCCAATGCTTCTAGCAGCTGAGCTGGAGAGAAGAGGATGGATTTGGGATAAGTTTTGGAGAGGAGCTGATAGGATCTATCAGATGGATAAAACACAGGAGTGAAAGAACAGAAGGAATAAAGGATGACTTAAGGCTTTTGGCTGAGCATTTGTTGATTGGAAATCCAGGGCTCTCTTAAAGTTCCATTGTGTGTTTTAAAAGGGAGCAGTGTCTTGTATTGTACAAGATGCACTCAGTCCTGTATATGCTATTATCAGTGAGAAACAAGATTGGGCTATAGATTTGTTGGAATTAGAAAAGAGAGGTTGATTACTTCTTGAATCCTCTAGGATTTTTCCTTTATGGATACACGTGTTGGACTACTTTGTAAGTTTTGCTTCAATTATCCTCCAACTGTCCCATTTCCCTACTCTACTCCTGGCTCCCACTTCTGCTTCCTCTGCATCTCAGTAGAACAGGAGCAGCCTCCCATGGCATGGCAAGTTCATTTGTCTTAGCATGGGCCCTGGACAATGGGTCTTGCCTTCAGGTAGTGTGACTTCTTGGCTTGGTGAACAGAAAATGCCATCCTAGGCCGGTCGTGGTGGCTGACACCAGTAATTCCAGCGCTTTGGGAGGCCGAGGCTGTCGGATCACCTGAGGTTAGGAGTTCGAGACCAGCCTTGCCAACATGGTGAAACACCATCTCTACTAAAAATACAAAGATTAGCCAGGCATGGCAGTGCACATCTGTAATCCCAGCTACTCGGGAGGCTGAGGCACAAGAATCACTTGAACCCTGGAGGCAGAGGTTGCAGTGAGCCAAGATGGCAGTACTGCACTGCAGCCTGGGCGACAGAGCAAGATTCTGTCTCAAAAAACAAGCAAACAAAAAATGCCATCCTGGCTGCCTGTGCTGATCCTGAACAAGGCTTGGGGGCTAAAGCAGAGAAGACCCCTACGCATGTCTCCTTTGGTTTAGGGTCTTTGGGGAAGGGATGCTGCAGCTATGGGTGATTGGTGGTACCGAAACCCCAGCCGGCAGCTTTGGGCTGACTCTGTGGGAAGCTGGTGTCGACTGTAGAAAGCTTCTCATCTACAGTGCTTTGAAAAGTACTTTCAGGAGAGTTTCTTAATTCTCTGAGCTCTAATTCCCTCATCTGAAAGGCAGAGTAGTAATAATTATGGCTTCTTAGAGTTTTTGTGAGAATTGACTTAATTTCAGAGGCAGTAAACAGCCCAGGTAAGCTTAGCTTCGAGTGTGGAGTCAGGCCTTTCAATTCCTTTCCATCTGGAATTTTGGGTTGTGGGACATGGGAACAAGTTTCTTACCCTCTCTGTGCCTCAGTTTCCTTATTCTCAATAAGAGAATAATAATGGTACCTGCTTGTTATGGTTGCTGTGAGAATTGGATGAAATATTTTATGGGAAATGCTTTAAACTGTGACTAGTATTTGATTATAGCACTTAAAAAATAGCTGTTGAGGCCGGGCGCAGTGGTTTACGCCTGTAATCCCAGCACTTTGGGAGACTGAGGCGGGCAGATCATGAGGTCAGGAGATCAAGACAATCCTGGCTAACACGGGGAAACCCCACCTCTACTAACAATACCAAAAAAAAAAAAAAATTACCCGGGCTTGGTGGCAGGCGCCTGTAGTCCCAGCTACTTGGGAGGCTGAGGCAGGAGAATGGTGTGCACCCAGGAGGTGGAGCTTGCAGTGAGCCAAGTACACGCCACTGCACTCCAGCTTGGGTGACAGAGCGAGACTCCATCTCAGAAAAAAAAAAAAAAAAGCTGTTGATAAAAGAGGCCCTTGATGAATGTCTATTATTTAAATAATTATGTCCACGAAAAGTACTTTAACAGCATTAAAAAGTTAGGTATTGTGGGGCTGGGCGTGGTGGCTCACACCTGTAATCCCAGCACCTTGGGAGGCTGAGGCAGGCAGATCACAAGGTCAGGAGCTCGAGACCATCCTGGCCAACATAATGAAACCCTGTCTCTACTAAAAATACAAAAATTAGCCAGGCGTGGTGGTGCGCGCCTGTAGTCCCAGCTACTTGGGAGGCTGAGGCACAATAATCACTTGAACCCGGGACACAGAGGTTGCAGTGAGCAAAGATCACGCCACTACACTCCAGTCTGGTGACAGAGCGAGTGAAATTCAGTCTCAAAAAAAAAAAAAAAAGTTATTGTGCTAAATTTTATTACATCCTCCATTATCCTTGCTGATTTTGTTTTCCAGAAATAATTACAACATTATCACACAAATCTAATCTCTGGGATCTAAATGAGAGGATCACACACTTAGATGGCTACAGGGGTGAGACAGGTCACACAAATAAATGAGGGTGCAAGCTCTGGGATGAAGGGTCCACAATCAGAATCATATCTGTTTAAATAGGCTACGGCCAACTATTTCAATACCAGCAGTATCACTTGCAGATTCTTTCAGAGAAGGTGGAAATCTGAAATTTTTATTAATAGATGAGATTTCTGGGTTTATTAATGTTAGCAGTTTAACCAAAGAGTTTAGAAACACCTTGCTGGCTAAAGAAATGTATGTTTCAGGGGAGTGGCCTTGACCCACAGACCACCAGTTTAGAAATGCTGATCTAGACTACTGCAGATTAGTTTGTGAGACCAGCCAGAAATAGGATCCAGGAAGGTCAATATACATGGGAGAATGGTTAGAGCACCAGGAACTACTGGAGTGACAGGCTTAGGTGGGTGGATCCTCAGAAGCTGCTCTGGGGCAGGAGAAAGACTGGACTTGGGAGCAAGAAGCATGCTTAAAAGATGAAGCCCGTGACCAAAGGTGACCTGGGCATACTTCACAACCTAATCTAGGGCTGGCCCCAATGCCACAGATGTCTGTACTTTGAATACAGGTTGGTTTTACTTCCTTGGCAATCAGGTTACACAGAGGCAGTATTGTTCAATTCCTATGGTTTCCCGGGACCTGAAATGCACCTGCTGTGCATAACGATGGCATCATCCATAATTAGGCAATGACTTGCTTTTGTCTTGAGGCTTCTATGGGCCTTACCTGATGCAGGCATTCTGGAGGGAGTGTAAGTGGAAAGACTTTGCTAGAGTCAGGTAATATAATTCAGCACACTAAAGTGAACTATGGAACAGGTGCACATACAATGCAATAGCTCAGTTTCACTTTTAATGACTTGCATTATCACACAGCTATTTGGTTATCGTTTTCATAACTCAACAATCTCAAATTAAGACTTTACTATATTTATATAATGGTCTTCTATCCATGGGCAGAGACAAGCAAGGTACAAAATCAGGGGGGAAAATGAAGGCTAAATATGTATTGCTAATATTCAAAATGAGAATCAAACATTTATTGTTTTTAAAAGTTATAGGACAATAGCGGTTGATGAATGGTTCTTAACGGGGGCAATTTTACCACCGTCAGGGGACATTCGCAATGTTTGGAGTCACTTTTGGTTGTCACAACTGAGGGTAGCGTTTGCTACTGGCATCTAGTGGTAGAGACTGGGGATGTTTCAGAATAGCCTACAATGTACAGGAAGACCCCCAACAATGATCAGCCCCAACATGTGAACAGAGACAAGGTCAAAATAGTTCGAAATATGCAATAGTTTGAAAGAAAAAAATTCATCTGCATGTAACTTTAGAAATGAAACTAGGGGCGTAAATTAAAGGCTGCCATGCATATGCACATAAATTAAAAGGTTAAAGGTGTGCATATGTGTGACTGATTACAGCAAATTGCTATCTCTTCATGAACTCTTAGCTGAATTAATCAAACCAATTATATATGTAGGAAGCAACCTACCTCCTCTGATAACAAGAAAATCATTTTCACGTGCAGCTTTAAGCACGTGGAAGACCCCCAAAAGATGAATGTGCTGATGATATGCAGAGCAAAAATCATACGAAGAGGAAAAACTTGAAGAGCAAAACCTAGGGTCCTTGATCCTTCTGAGTGGACCCACCAATTGTGTCTTCTCCACCCATTGCTTCCAGTATGTGGTAGAGTTTATCTCCTTTGACATCTTGCTTTACTAACAGATGCTTTAAATATAAAACAAGTTCAAAGACAGGTAAACAGAAGCTGAGGCTTTCATGCAATAGAGTGTGCTGTGGCTAAGTTATCTGTCAAGTACAATGTTTACTCAGTTGAGATACCTCTCAATTGAAGATGCGGGCCATTATTTCCTAAAGGGGAGTTCTACCCTGAAGTACAGTCTGAGCTGTTAAGGACAGAGGATAACATAAAATAGCTGAAAAGTTTGGGATATTGAGATAAAATGCTGAATTTCATATTGAGATAAAATGCTGAATTTCATGAAGCATCTAATAGAAAAGAAGCAAGATTGAGGGTTTTGGGTTTTGCAGTTTTTTTGTTTTTTTTGTTTTTTTTTTGAGACAGTCATGCTCTGTCATCCAAGCCAGAATGCAGTGGTGCTATAGTGGTGCTATCACTGCAGCCTCTGCATCCTGGGCCCAAGGTATCCTCCCACCTCAGCCTCCCAAGTAGCTGGGACCACAGACACATGCCACCACCCCCAGCTAATTAAAATATTTTTTCTTTTGTGGATACGGGGTTCCCCTGTGTTGCTCAGCCTGGTCTGGAATCCCTGGGCTCAAGTGATCCTCCCACCTCAGCCCCCAAAGTGCTGGGATTACAGAAATGAGCCACCGCACTAAGGCATTTCGATTTTACTGCAAATGGGCAGGAGTGTGGGGCCTGGCTTTTAAATGAAATCTGTACACAAACTATTAAGGTAGGTTTTCCCGCTTTCCTATAAACAGTCTCATTATGTAGCCAGGAAGTCATATCACCTAAAAGAACCCAACAGAAACCAAATCCAAACTGGAATGTTTACATGGGTTTTTTTGTTTGTTTGTTTGAGACGGAGTCTTGCTCTGTCGCCCAGCTGGAGTGCAGTGGCGCGATCTTGGCTCACTGCAAGCTCCGCCTCCTGGGTTCACGCCATTCTCCTGCCTCAGCCTTCCCAGTAGTTGGGACTACGGGTGCTCGCCACCACGCCCGGCTAATTTTTGTTGTATTTTTTTTTTTAGTAGAGACAGGGTTTCACCATGCTAACCAGGATGGTCTCGATCTCCTGACCTCGTGATCTGCCTGCCTCAGCCTCCCAAAGTGCTGGGATTACAGGCGTGAGCCACCACGTCCGGTGGTTTTTTGTTTGTTTGTTAACAGAGTATCTTGCTCTGTCACCCAGGCTGGAGTGCACTGGCGTGATTTCGGCTCACTGCAACCTCCACCTGCCAGGTTCAAACAGTTCTCATGCCTCAGGCTCCCCAGTAGCTGGGATTACAGGTGTGCACCACCATGCCCTGCTAATTTCTGTTTTGTTTGTTTCTTTTTTTTAGTAGAGGTGGGGTTTCATCATGTTGGCCAGGCTGGTCTTGAACTCCTGGCCTCAAGTGATCTGCCCGCCTCGGCCTCCCAAAGTGCTGGAATTACAGGTGTGAGCCACTGCACCCGGCCTACATGGGGTCTTTAAAAAGTCTTAATTGTTACACTTAATTGAAGTAGACATCCTTATGTTTTTTTTCCCAAGTTGGTGATCCTCTTTCATAGTTCCCATTATTAAACCTCTTTCTTTCTTTTGTTTCAAACAAAAATAGGAAGGGTTGGTATTTACTGAGCACTTACCAGATGTTGTTATAAGTACTTTACACATAGCTATTTAAGCCTCATCTGTGAAATGTATTTTATTAACCAATTTCTGAATGAGGAAACTGAGGCCCAGAGAATGTAAATAATTTAAAGTAATTTAGCTAGTAAGGGAGGAGTCAAACTTCAAGCTAGGCAATTTAGCCCTAGAATTTGTGACGTATTGTACAGTCTGAAATCAGGATCTAGAATTTTTCTAAACCACGAGTCAGGTTTGTCAGGGGGGGAATATTGAGAACATTGATTTCTTGTTTTTCCTGAGATTCCTTTGAATTATCCTCACTGCCTTTGAAAGAAAGGAGTACAAAGTGAAGGAAGGAGTACAAGTGATGCCTTTGATAGCTCAGTTGGTAGAGTGGAAGACTGTAGTGGATGAGAACGGACTACAGTAAGTCCTCACTTGGTGTCATCAATAGGTTCTTGGAAACTGCAACTTTAAGCAAAATGAGGTATAACAAAACCATTTTGTTCTCATTAATGTTATAACAAAATGATGTTATTTGAAGACCTGCTGTTCATCATTTCACTTAAAGTTGTAGTTTCCAAGAACCTATTGACGAGGTTAAGTAAGAACTTACTATACTTAAAAGTTTACAGATTTGGAGATGCTTTGGGGGCAGTCTTTGCAGAGTGGCAAGATAGCAGTGGACAAGAAAATGGATTCACTTTATTCACTTTGTGTTAGACGGAAGTGAATTGATCTCTAAGAAAATGGATTCACTTTATTCACTTTGTGTTAGACGGAAGTGAATTGATCTCTAGTTAAATCTACTAGCTGAGTGATGTTGAGCAAGTCACTTAATGTCCCCGAGCCTCAGGTTCCTCATTTGAAAAGTGGATAATAACACATCTTTGAATTGTTAGGATTAAGTGATATAATTCAGGTCAAGTGCCTAACACAGTGCCTGGTACGAAGAAAGGGCTCAGTAGATGACAGTTCTTGTTTTGCAGGGAGCTTCGTGGTGGAATTATAGGATGGGGATGGATTAGCAAGCAAATCTCAGATAAACATTTTGAAACTGTGAGATTAAATTCTGTTTCTGCCAATCTAAAATAAGGTGACCCTTGGAAAATGGTTTGGCACTTTGGAAACTTTAATTCATAATGAATTTAATTTAATTTATAAAGGAGACTGGGTGTGATGGTTCACGCCTGTAAAATCCCAGCAATTTGGGAGGTCAAGGCAGGTGGATTTCTTGAGCTCAAGGACTTTGAGATCAGCCTGTGCAACATGACAAAACCCCGTCTCTACCCAAAATTAAAAAATTAGCTGGGTGTGGTGGCGTGCATCTGTGGTCCCAACTACTTGGGAGGCTGATGTGGGAGGATCCCTTGAACCCAGGAACTGGAGGCTGCAGTGAGCTGTGATGACAGTGTGAGACCTGGGTGACAGAGTGAGACCCTGTGCCAAAAAAAAAAAAATTTACAAAGGAAATCATTATTTGTAAATTATTTATTATGTAATGTATGAATCTATAATTATGTAGATATGGTTAACTTTATAATTTGTTATGTGGCACATGTCTCACATATAAGAGGCAGGACTTGACTCCAGACCTGATTAAAGACTAGTTAAACATGGAAGAATCAACACAAGCATCTCTCCGTAAGACATGCCCACCAATGCCATGACAGTTTACCATTGCCATGACAACACGTGGAAGTTACCACCCCTTTCCATGGCAATGACCTGGAAGTTATCACTTCTTTTCTAGAAATTTATGAATAATCTGCCCCTTAATTTGCATATGATTAAAAGTGAGTATAAACATATCCGCAGAGCTGCCTCTGAGCTGCTACTGTGAACGTAACTGCCTAGGGGGTAGCCCTGCTCTGCAGAAGTGGTCACTGAGTTGTTAACACTGCCGCCTCAATAAAGCCATTTTCTTCTATCACCAGCTCACTCTTGAATTCTTTCCTGGGCAAAACCAAAAAACCTTCCCAGGCTGAGCCCCAGCTTTGGGGCTCACCTTCCCTGAGACATCACTAATGATCTTTTTTTTTCTGTTTACATGTAGTAAAACGCTTCTATATTACCTCTGTTCTTAAAAGCAAAATTAAGCAAAACAAAACTCAGGAAGAGTAAGCTAGAGATCGGATACCTATTGAGTTAATATTTTGATATACAGCAAACAGCATTTGCTATTTTGGTACCAAGAAACAAAGTCACACAAGGAAGACGATGATACAATTTACACACTTGGAAGGGGCTTTGAGGGATTACCTAGTTTTTCTTGACACTTTCGTTTTATGGATGAAGGAATGAAAAAGAAAAAGGCATAGTGTGAAAAACGAAGACCAGGTGATTGGTATGTCACAGGGAACTTGGAAGCAGTAGTGATAATTTTCCCTCCTGGTGGTTTTCCTAAGAGATTACTTTCTAGTTTGGGATTTGGTTAGTCTCAGCTCATTCCTGTAGAATCAGATCCTGTTAAGATTAGGAAGGATCGCCCTCTAGAGGTCAAAATAAACAGCGTATACCTGCAAAATGGACTAGATTTGGGCAGATGAGGTTCCCCTTCATGAGGATTTTGCAGCTGAAGGAAACTGTTAATTTGAGAGATGAATTTAAAGTTTTGCAGAGGGGAAGGGACTTTATCACGTGGAAATAATTAGTATAATTCAGGTAATTTGACAATCCAGCTTACCTTCCTTCTCAGGCTTCCCCATCACACTAAATACAGCAGCAAATCTTTAATTTGTCAACCTTTTTCATAAGCAGGAGATTCAGGAGCAATAAATGAAAGAAGCAATAATGAATCAGCAGTTGAGGGTATTTCTATTTGTTTACTCCCATCACTGCTGCAAGACTGATTGCTTTAACTTTACCATAGTTTGATTAATTCGTCAAGACTGGACAGAGTGTATTGAAATGCTAGTTCCACAAAATTTTGCTTGAACTCTTCTTCTACTGTCTGTTTATGAAAGTCCTGAAGTCAATTATAGAAATGCATATAGTTAAGGGTAAGAAAGGCAAGGCCCAAGTTCTGGGAACTTGGACAAAAGACAGGAGAAATATTTTTGAAAATGTAATTATAGTAGTAATTAATAAAACATATTTCTGAATGCCTGAACAGGGTTAAAACTGGCATCTAAATTTAAGCAGGATATTTTTATTCAAAATTTACTTCATTATGAAAATGGCATGCACTGAAGTTATTTGTATTAGTTCACTTAGATCACTGAAAATCTAATGCATTCTCTTCAATATTAACAGTTTTTCAGTACTGGAAACTAATTTTCAGAGAAATGTGATTTATATCTTGTAAACAAGCTGGAAAGCAAATGTTTCACTTATTGAATCTTTTTATCTATGCAAATACTTGGTAATAGTCAAGTAATGGAGCTTTGTAGTCACTGTCACTTAATTTTCTACTGTTTACCATCAGCATGTTTAGAAAACTGCATTCAAGAGGAGAAAAATATCACCCTTCTTTTAAGACAGCATATTTCTTTTCTTTTTTTTTGAGATGGAGTTTCGCTCTTGTTGCCCAGGCTGGAGTGCAATGGCACGATCCGGCTCACTGCAACCTCTGCCTCCTGGGTTCAAGTGATTCTCCTGCCTCAGCCTCCCAAGTAGCTGGGATTACAGGCATGAGCCACCTCGCCTGGCCAAGATAACATATTTCTGAATGGTTTTTGGTTCCTGACAGAAAGTGAGCTGAAAGCTGATTGGATCTTAGCTGGCAAGTCTTACAAGATCACAAATTCTAGGAGTAAGGCATAAAATCAGTAAACAAGAGTTACAGCATCCGTGAAGTACAAGTCTGAGAGCCTAAAGGCAGGATGTGAAACTGACTTGAAAAATGTGGCACTTAAAACTCAGGACACAGATATACATAACCAGGAGGAAAAGAGTCTCTTCTTTGGCTAAGCAAAGAAATGGTGGACCATTGACTTGAATTTAACAAGATGCATAGAGAAGTATTTTTTACATCAAGGATTTAGACCTGCATATACTTTTAGGGAACAAGATTTGATTAATAGCATGTTGTCAAATATTTTTTCTCCTTTACGTTCCTTAATAGGCCATGTAAATGAAGGACAGTGTCACTCAACAATATCCTGGAATTGTCTCTGTTGATATTAAAGAATGTTGGATGAAATGATTATTAACCTGAAATTTGTATATATTATCTTTTTGGTGATAAATTCATGTAGCTTTTGGTAAGCATTTGAAATTATAGACAATATGATGAGTTATGTTTGATGTAGTTTTTTTTGTTGTTGTTTTTTTTTGTTGTTGTTGTTTTTTTTTTTTGAGACGGAGTCTCGCACTGTCACCCAGGCTCAAGTGCAGCGGTGCGATCTGGGCTCACTGCAAGCTCCGCCTCCCGGGTTCATGCCATTCTCCTGCCTCAGCCTCCCGAGTAGCTGGGACTACAGGTGCCCGCCACCACGCTCGGCTAATTTTTTTTGTATTTTTAGTAGAGACGGGTTTCACCATGTTAGCCAGGATGGTTTTGATCTCCTGACCTCGTGATCCGCCTGCCTCAGCCTCCCGAAGTGCTGGGATTACAGGCATGAGCGATTGTGCTCGGCCGATGTAGTTACTTTTAAAAAAGAAAGGATAATAGTTATAGATTTAGTTTATGCATTTAATACTTATGAAAGGGCTGGGATACATTTTGTGATAAATGGAGCCTAAGAAGCAAACACACATGCGCGCACACACACACACACATACACACACAGACACACACACTACTCATCTTGTATCATACTGCACATTATATTTTCTCGAAGACTAACTAAACTAATCTCAGTGTGAAATTGACTGGCCAACCAAACAATGGCTTAAGGTAAAAATGCATAGTCATAAATGTGCATCCTGCAAACTTTTTATCTTTAACTTTATTTTATAAGGTCTACCTTTGAAGGAACCATAACATTCTGAAATCAATAAAAACTAAATACATTTTTATGATTAAAGTAATACTCTACCATAATGGATAGCAGCATTTGCCTGAATCCCGGATACTTAATGTTGCAAAGACCTTGGTCTCACAGGGCAGACTATAGTCAGATCCATAGTTTGATGCGGTGTGATTTTCCTGTTGCTGGCACTGAACCCAGTGGTCATCAAGTTGCATTTTTCCCCGAGGTTTGTATCTGCCAAAATTTGGCTGGAAAATTATTTTCTTGTGGATCTGATTTTAAAAGACATTCACAGCTACGTGTAGTGTCCCATGTCTGTAATCCCAGCACTAGGGAGGCCAGCCAGGGGGATTGCTTGAGGCCAGGAGTTTGAGGCTAGCCTGGGCAGCACAGTAAGCCCCTGTCTCTTAAAAAAACAAAACAAAGGTTAGCAGGGCATGGTGGCTCACACTTGCAGTCCCAGCTACTCCAGAAGCTGAGTTAGGAGGATCACTTGAGCCAAGGAGATTAAGGATGCAGTGAACTGTGATGGTGCCATTGCACTTCAGTGTGTGTGACAGAGTGAGTCCTTGTCTGTGATTTAAAAAAATCTTTTTAATTAAAAAAAAAACTAAAGGACACTCACAAGAGCAAACTAATAGCCTTGAGCTTGAAGAGCTCTAATTTGATATCTACTTCTTACCCCTGCAATGTCTTTCCTCTCTTCACTTCTCATAGAGATCAACCATGCCTACTTGTCTCCCTCCATTGAAACTGGATTTATTTAGCAAAAAGCTTTTTGAAAGAAGTCATATGAATTTCAGGCCTGGCGCGGTGGCTCACTCCTGTAATCCCAGCACTTTGGGAGGCCAAGGTGGGTGGATCACCTGAGGTCAGGAGTTCGAGACCAGCCTGGCCAACATGGTGAAACTCTATGTCTACTAAAAATACAAAAAATTAGCTGGGTGTGGTGGCACACACCTGTAGTCCCAGCTACTTGGGAGGTTGAGGCTGGAGAACTGTTTGAACCTGGGAGGCAGAGGTTGCAGTGAGCCAAGATTGAGCCATTGCACTCCAGCCTGGGTAACAAGAGTGAAACTCCATCTCAAAAAAGAGAGAGAGAGAGAAAAAAAAGAAGTCATATGAATTTCTTTCCTTTCTTTATCCCAACTCCCATGGCTATATCTGGCTTTTTCTGAAGTAGAATGTGATGCTTGAAAGGCGGCTTTTAACTCAGGCAGAAATGATGTGTTCTTGGGCAAGAGAGAGGAAAATGGTCATTGACATGGTTAGACTAGCTCTAGAAATCTGTTAGTAGTTTCATCAGCTCTCATATTTTCAGAGGTTTATAAATTGGTAGTAAAATAATTCCTAGGCTCTGTAACATAAGTTTAAAGAAGGTGAAAAAATCTCTTAAACATTATTTCAGTGGTGGGAACATATGTTGAGGTCAGAAAAGTTTTTGGAAAAATCAGTGATCTAGCCAGTCTTTAAATGTTACGCCTTGAGAGAGGTGAGGGCCAAGCGTGGTGGCTCATGCCTGTAATCCCAGTGAGAGGTGACAAAATGCTAGCAGCCCTCACTCACTCTCAGCACCTCTTCGGCCTCGGCATCTGCTCTGGCCATGCTTGAGGAGCCCTACAGCCTGCTGCTGCACTGTGGGAGCCTCTCTCTGGGCTGGCTGTGGCCGGAGCCAGCTCCCTCTGCTTGCCGGGAGGTGTGGAGGGAGAGGCATGGGTGGGAACCAGGGCTGTGCGCCACGCTTGTGGGCCAGCACAAGTTCTGGGTGGGCACAGGCTCAGTGGGCCCTGCCTTCAGCCTGCCACGCCCGAGCCTCCCCTCCCCCTCCCCCTCCCCCTCCCCTCTCCCTCCCGCTCCCCTCCCCTCTCCCTCCCGCTCCCCTCCCCTCCCCCTCCCGCTCCCCCTCCCCTCCCCCTCCCGCTCCCCCTCCCGCTCCCCCTCCCCTCCGCCTCCCCTCCCCCTCCCGCTCCCCTCCCCCTCCCGCTCCCCTCCCGCTCCCCCTCCCCTCCCCCTCCCGCTCCCCTCCCCTCCCCTCCCCCTCCCCTCCCCTCCCCCTCCCCTCCCCCTCCCCTCCCCCTCCCCCTCCCCCTCCCCTCCCCTCCCCTCCCCCTCCCCCTCCCCTCCCCTCCCCCTCCCCCTCCCCCTCCCGCTCCCTCCCCTCCCCCTCCCGCTCCCCTCCCCGTCCCCGCCCCCTCCCCTCCCCCTCCCCGCCCCCCTCCCCGCCCGCCTCCCCTCCCCCTCCCCGCCCGCCTCCCCTCCCCCTCCCCGCCCCCTCCCCGCCCCCTCCCCTCCCCCTCCCCGCCCCCCTCCCCTCCCCCTCCCCGCCCCCCTCCCCTCCCGCCTCCCCTCCCCCTCCCCGCCCCCTCCCCTCCCCCTCCCCGCCCCCTCCCCTCCCGCCTCCCCGCCCCCTCCCCGCCCCCTCCCCTCCCCCTCCCCGCCCCCCTCCCCTCCCCCTCCCCGCCCCCCTCCCCTCCCCGCCCCCCTCCCCTCCCCCTCCCCGCCCCCTCCCCTCCCCCTCCTTCTCCCCCCTCCCTCTCCTCCTCCCCTTCCCTCCCCCCTCCCCCCTGCCCCCCTCTCCCCCCTCCTGCAGTGGGCTCCTGCGCAGCCCGAGCCTCCCCAACAGGTGCCGCCCCCTGCTCCGCAGCGCCTGGTCCCATCAATCATCCAAGGACTGAAGAGTGCAGGCGTGCAGCATGGGACTGGTGGGCAACTCCACCCGTGGCCCTGGCATGGGATCCACTAGGTGAAGCCAGCTGGGCTCCTGAGTCGGGTGGGGACTTGGAGAACTTTTATGTCTAGCCAGAGGATTGTATATGCACCAATCAGCATTCTGTGTCTAGCTCAGAGTTCGTGGATGCACCAATCAGCACTCTGTATCTAGCTAATCTGGTGGGGACTTGGAGAACTTTTTTTTTTTGCTTTTTTGAGATGGAGTCTCGCTCTTTCGTCCAGGCTGGAGCGCAGTGGCGCTATTTCGGCTCACTGCAAGCTCTGCCTCCCAGGTTCACGCCATTCTCCTGCCTCAGCCTCCCAAGTAGCTGGGACTACAGGCGCCCGCCACTGTGCCTGGCTAATTTTTTTTGTATTTTCAGTAGAGATGGGGTTTCACCGTGTTAGCCAGGTTGGTCTTGATCTCCTGACCTTGTGATCTGCCCACCTCGGCCTCCCAAAGTGCTGGGATTACAGGCATGAGCCACCGTGCCTGGCCAAGACTTGGAGAACTTTTATGTCTAGCTAAAGGATTGTAAATGCACCAATCAGCACTCTGTGTCTAGCTCAAGTTTGTAAACACACCAATCAACACTCTGTGTCTAGCTCAAGGTTTGTAAACGCACCAGTCAGCACCCTGTGTCTAGCTCAAGGTTTGTAAATGCACCAATCAGTGCTCTGTGTCTAGCTAATCTAGTGGGGACTTGGAGTTAAGTCTAGCTAGAGGATTGTAAATACACCAATCATCACTCTGTGTCTAGTTCAGGGATTGTAAACACACCAATCAGCACCCTGTCAAAACGGATCAATCAGCTCTCTGTAAAACGGACCAATCAGCTCTCTGTAAAATGTGTCACTCAGCTCTCTGTAAAATGGGCCAATCAGCAGGATGTGGGTGGGGTCAGATAAGGGAATAAAAGCAGCCTGCCCGAGCCAGCAGTGGGGTCCCCTTCCACACTGTGGAAGCTTTCTTCTTTTGCTCTTTGCAATAAATCTTGCTGCTGCTGTCTCTTTGGGTCCACACTGCCTTTATGAGCTGTGACACTCACCGCGAAGGTCTGCAGCTTCACTCCTGAGGCCAGCGAGACCACGAACCAACCGGGAGGAATGAACAGCTCCAGATGGGAGGAACGAACAACTCCAGACGCGCCGCCTTAAGAGCTGTAACACTCACCTTGAAGGTCTGCAGCTTCACTCCTGAAGCCAGCGAGAAGAACCCACCAGAAGGAAGAAACTCCGAACATGTCTGAACATCAGAAGGAACAAACTCCGGACACACCATCTTTAAGAACTGTAACACCGCAAGGGTCCGTGGCTTCATTCTTGAAGTCAGTGAGACCAAGAACCCACCAATTCCGGACACATCAGCACTTTGGTAGGCTGAAGCAGGTGGATTGCTTGACCCCAGGAGTTTGAGACCAGCTTGGGCAACACGGTGAAACCCCATCTCTACAAAAAATACAAAAATAAGCCAGGTATGGTGGCACATGCCTGTAGTCCCAGCTATTCAGGGGGCTAAGACAGGAGGATCACCTGAGCCCAGAAGGTCAAGGCTGCAGTAAGACATAATTGTGCCACTGCAGTGAAGCCTGGGCTACAGAATGAGACCCTGTCTCAGAAAAAAAAAAAAAAGACACTACATGGCGGGGTCCAGGATCCAATCAGACCAGACTCCAGCATCACTCCATGGCTGGATCCATCAGATCATGCCTCTTGGGATCACCTCATTGCAAGATCCACTCAGATCACACCTCATTACCTCATGCTTATAAAACTCAACCCAGCCCTCAGCTCTGAGAGACAGATTTGAGCATTTCCTCTTATCACCTTGTCAGTATAGTCATAACAAACCTTTCTCACTGCACAAACCCGTGTTTTGGTGTTTGGCTGTCCATTGAGCGAGGGCAAATGAACTCAGTTTGAACACATATGAGTGTGTCCACATACACATGTTAGCATCAACTAAACTGTTCTGGAACCTTGGGCCAGGCAAGGGTTCAGGCTAACTTGGCAGATTTTTTCATTAAAAGGCCAAATAGCAACATTTTTGGCTTTGCTGGCTATAGAAGGTCTCTGTCACATATTTTTTGTTTTTTTGTTGTTATTTTTTACAACCCTTTAAAACTTGGATGAACTTCAAAAACATTACGCTAAGTGAAAGGCACCATACACAAAATTGTGTGATTCAATTTATATAATATATCCAGGATAGGTAAGTCCGTGGAGACAGCAGATCGGCGGTTGCCAGGAGCTAGGGGAGGAGGAAGGGAACGACTGTTTAATGGGCATGATTACTCTTTTTGGGGTGATGAAATGTTTTGGAAGTGGATAGGTGAGATTGCACAACATTGTAAATGTACTAAATGAAATTATTGCACTTAAACATGGCATTGTTAAATTTAAAATGGTTCAGTTTCTGTGATGTGAATTTCTGTTACGTAAATTTCTATTTATTTATTTATTTATTTATTTATTTATTTTGAGACGGAGTCTTGCTCTTTTGCCCAGGCTGGACTGTAGTGGCCTTATCTCAGCTCACTGCAAGCTCCGCCTCCTGGGTTCACGCCATTCTCCTGCCTCAGCCTCCTGAGTAGGTGGGACTACAGGTGCTCGGCTAATTTTTTGTATTTTTAGTAGAGATGGGGTTTCACCGTGTTAGCCAGGATGATCTCAATCTCCTCACCTCATGATCCACCCACCTCGGCCTCCCAAAGTGCTGGGATTACAGGCGTGAGCCACTGCGCCCGGCCGTGAATTTCAATTTAAAATGGTTCAATTTCTGTTATGTGAATTTCATCTCAAGGAAAACGAACAAATACCTTAAAGAACATTCTTAGCTCAAAAGCCTAAAAAAAACAGGCTAGAGGATGAACTTGGCTGCAGGGTCATCATTTGTGGCTCTTGGCCTAAAGGAAGGGCTAATTTATTTTTGTCAGAAGTAAGAAGTATATAATGATAAGTTCTCTGGAGCGTGAATTTTATGTTAGTCACATTTATTAATTCATTCCACAGAGCATTACCCAGGGGGACATATGCCTGGTGCCCTAGTTACAGTAGTGGGCAAGGCAGATGTTTTGCTACCCTCATGGAGCTTAGTCCTTTCCTTGTTTTTACTTCCTCAGGATTCAGACAACAAGCAGAGGCCAATTCATGGGGCTGCATGAGAGTTTATTGCATTTGAGCATTTTTCTAATTTGGGTCTCTTATTACAACAAAGGCCAATGTGTGTGTGTGTGTGTGTGTGTGTGTGTGTGTATGTTTTGCAACTAGACAGATGTGAAGGTTACCCAGCATTGTGAATGTGCTGAATGGAATTGTTTTATTTAAACATGGCATTATTTGTTTTAAAATGCATTATGTGAGTTTCAAGTTATTTGAATTTCACCTCAACAAAAACAAACAATGTAAAAAAACCATTCTCAGCTTGAAGGCCTTAATATCCTTATGGAGATATAATTCATATAACCATACAACTCCTCCATGTAAAGTGTGCAATTCAGTGGGTTTTGTATATTCATAGAGTTGTGCAACTATCACCATAATAAGTTTTGAAACATTTTCCTCTCCCCATAAGGAAGCTGTGTGCCCCTTAATTGTTGCTATGGACTGAATTCTACATCCCCCTCCCCATAATTTATATGCTGAAGCCCTAATCCCCAGTGTAATGGTATTTGGAGGTGGGGCCTTTGGAAGATAATAGGTTTAGATGAGGTCAGGAGATTGGGACCCTCATGATAGGATTAGGGCTCTTATAAGAAGAGACCCCAGAGAACTTGCTTGTTTTCTCTTCTCTCACCATAGAAGAAAGCCTCCACCAGAGACAGACACTACTGGTACCTTGATCTTAGACTTCCAGCCTCTTTAATTGTGAGAAAATAAATTTCTTTCATTTAAGTTACCTAGTATGTGGTATTTTGTTATGGTAGCCTGAACTGATTAAGACAGCTATCATTCCCCTATGTGTCCTCCTCTGCCCACCTCCCACCTCCATTCCCCCAGCCCCCAGGCAACCACTAGTCAACTTTCTGTCCCTGTGGGTTTGCCTATTCTGGACATTTTACATACATGGAATTGAGGCATGAGAATAGGGGCTGGAGACTGGGAACCTAAGGACTCCCTAGAACTAAATCAAACAGAAACACTTCAGTGATGACAGGAAATATCCTCTTCATTTACATAGGGCATACACTGAGTAAATGACTTTGTAACTTCTCTTTAGTGTCTTCATTTACATAGCACATACTCCAAGTAACCAATGGAACCCTCTAGAGGGTATTTAAACCCCAGAATATTCTGTAACGAGGCTCTTGAACCCCTATGCTCGGACCACTTCCACCCTGTGGAATGCACTTTCATTTTCAATAAATCTCTGCTTTTGTTGCTTCATTCTTTCCTTGCTTTGCTTGTACGTTTTGTCAATTCTTTGTTCAAGATGCCAAGATCCTGGACACCCTCCATTGGTAACAGAATCATACGATATGTAGCTTCTTTCACTTAGCATAATGTTTTCAAGGTTCATCTACATTGTAGCATGTATCAGTATCATCATTATATCATTTCTTCTTTCCTTTTTTTTTTTTTTTTTTTTGAGACGGAGTATCACTCTGTCACCCAGGCTGGAGTGCAGTGGTACAATCTCGGCTCACTGCAACCTCTGCCTCCGGGTTCACGCGATTCTCCTGCCTCAGCCTCCTGAGTAGCTGGGATTGTAGGCGCATGCCACCATGCCCGGCTAATTTTTTGTATTTTTAGTACAGATGGGGTTTCACCGTGTTAGCCAGGATGGTCTCGATCTCCTGACCTTGTGATCCACCCACCTCGGCCTCTCAAAGTGCTGAGATTAGAGGCATGAACCACCGCGCCCAGCCCCCCAACCCCCTTTTTTTTTGAGATAGGGTCTCACTCTGTTGCTCAGGCTGGAGTGCCATGGTAAGATCATAGCTCACTGGAACCTCCAACTCCTGTGCTCGAGCAATCCTTCCTTCTCAGCCTCTCAAGTAGCTGGACTACCGGCACATGCCACCTTGCCTGACTAATGAAAATTTTTTTTTTTTATAGTGACAGGGTCTTGATTTCTTGCCTAGGCTGGTCTCCAACTCCTAGCTTCAAAAAATCTCCTCATCTCAGCCTTCCAAAGTGCTGAGATTATAGGTATGAGCCACCATGCCCACCCAACATTTATTTTTATTGCAGAATAATACTTCAGAATATGGTATTTATATAGCTGTAAGTTTTTGTGGCTACAATTTGTGCTTGGTAGAGTTTGTCCCTGTTGTAGAAAAGGACAGTCCTGGTTGGTGGAATGTCTAGCTATGCCCATCCTAGAAAGAGGGTGTATTAGTCTGTTTTCATGCTGCTGATAAAGACATACCTGAGACTGGGAAGAAAAAGAGGTTTAATTGGACTTACAGTTCCACGTGGCTGGGGAGGCCTCAGAATCATAACAGGAGGCAAAAGGCACTTTTTGTTTGTTTGTTTGTTTTTTGAGACGGAGTCTCGTTCTGTCACCAGGTTGGAGTGCAGTGTTGTGATCTTGGCTCACTGCAACCTATGCCTCCTGGGTTCAATAGATTGTCCTGCCTCAGCCTCCCAAGTAGCTGGGATTATAGGCGCCTGTGACTATGCCTGGCTAATTTTTGTATTTTTTGTAGAGTCGGGGTTTCACCATATTGGCCAGGATGGTCTCGATCTCTTGACCTCATGATCTGCCTGCCTCAGCCTCCCAAAGTGCTGGGATTACAGGCATGAGCCACTGTGCCTAGCCATGAAAGGCATTTCTTACATGGCGGCAGCAAGAGAAAATGAGGAAGAAGCAAAAGTGGAAACCCTTGATAAACCCACTGGATATTGTGAGACTTACTCATTACCATGAGAATAGCATGGGAAAGACCAGCCCCCACGATTCAATTACCTCCCGCTGGGTTCCTCCCACAACATGTGGGAATTCTGGGAGCTACAATTCAAGTTGAGATTTGAATGGGGACACAGCCAAACCATATCATTCCACCCCTGGACCCTCCAAATCTCATGTCCTCACATTTCAAAACCAATCATGCCTTCCCAACAGTCTGCCAAAGTCTTAACTCATTTCAGCATTAACCCAAAAGTCCACAGTCCAAAGTCTCATCTGAGACAAGGCAAGTCCCTTCCGCCTATGAACCTGTAAAATCAAAAGCAAGCTAGTTACTTCCTAGATACAATGGGGGTACAAGCATTGGGTAAATACAGCCATTCCAAATTGGAGAAATTGGCCAAAACAAAGTGGTTACAGGGCTTATGCAAGTCCAAAATCCAGTGGGGAAGTCCAATTCCAAAATGCTCTCCTTGGACTCCAGGTCTTACATCCAGGTCACGCTGATGCAAAATGTGGGTTGTCATGGTCTTGGGCAGCTCTGCCCCTGTGGCTTTGCAGGGTACTGCCTCCCTCCTGGCTCCTCCCTCCCACCTACCGGGACTGTCCTTTTCTACAACAGGCACAAACTCTAGCCAGCACAAATTGTAGCCACAAAAACTTACAGCTATATAAATACCATACAATGAAATATTATTCCACAATAAAAAAAAATGATGGGTGGGCATGGTGGCTCATTCCTGTAATCTCAGCACTTTGGGAGGCTGAGGTGAGGAGATTATTTGAAGCTAGGAGATGGAGACCAGCCTGGGGAAGAAATCAAGACCCTGTCTTTAACAAAAAAAAAAAAAAAAAAAAATTTCGTGGGCTGGCATTGAGTGCCTGTGGCTTTTCCAGGTGCATGGAGCAAGCTGTCAGTGGATCTACCATTCTGGGGTGTGGAGGATGATGGCCCTCTTCTCAAAGCTCCACTAGGCAGTGCCCCAGTAGGGACTCTGTGTGGGGGCTCCAACCCCACATTTCCCTTCTGCACTGCCCTAGAACAGGTTCTCCGTGAGGGCCCTGCCCCGGCAGCAAACTTTTGCCTGGGCATCCAGGCATTTCCATACATCTTCTGAAATCTAGGTGGAGGTTCCCAAACCTCAATTCTTGACTTCTGTGCACTCACAGGCTTAACCACATGGAAGCTGTCAAGGCTTGGGGCTTCCATCCTCTGAAGCCACAGCCCGAACTGTACATTGGCCCCTTTCAGCCATGGCTGGAGTGGCTGGGACACAGGGCACCAAGTCCCTAGGCTGCACACAGCATGAGGACCCTGGGCCTGGCCCACAAAACCACTTTTTCCTCCTGGGCCTCTAGGCCTGCGATGGTAGGGACTGCCATAAAGGTCTCTCACATACCCTGGAGACATTTTTCCCATGGTCTTGGGGGATTAACATTAGACTCCTTGCTACTTACGCAAATTTCTGTAGCTGGCTTGAATTTCTCCTCAAAAAATGGGTTGTTCTTTTAACTGCATCATCAGGCTGCAAATTTTCCAAACTTTTATGATCGGTTTCCCTTTTAAAATGGAATGCTTTTAATAGTACCCAACTCACCTCTTGAATGCTTTTCTGCTTAGAAATTTCTTCTGCCAGATAACTAAATCATGTCTCTCAAGTTCAAAGTTCCACAGATCTCTAGGGCAGGGGCAAAATGCTGCCAGTCTCTTTGCTAAAACATAACCAGAGTCACTTTTGCTTCAGTTCCCAACAAGTTCCTCATCTCCATCTGTGACCACCTCAGTCTGGACCTTATTGTTCATATCACTATTAGCATTTTTGTCAAAGCCATTCAACAAATCTCTGGGAAGTTCCAAACTTTCCCACATTTTCCTGTTTTCTTCTGAGCCCTCCAAACTTTGCCAACCTCTGCCTGTTACCCAGTTCCAAAGTTGCTTTCACATTTTTTGCATATCTTTTCAGCAACACCCCGCTCCTGGTACTAATTTACTGTATTAGTCCATTTTCATGCTGCTGATAAAAGACATACCCGAGACTGGGAAGAAAAAGAGGTTTAATTGGACTTACAGTTCCACAAGACTGGGAGGCCTCAGAATCCTGGCGGGAGGCAAAAGACACTTCTTACATGGCGGTGGCAAGAGAAAATGAGGAAGAAGCAAAAGTGGAAACCCCTGATAAACCCATCAGATCTCTTGAGACTTATTCATTATCATGAGACTATCACAGGAATGGCCGGCCCCCATGATTCAATTACCTCCCCCAGGTCCCTCCCACAACACATGGGAATTCTGGGAGATACAATTCAAGTTGAGATTTGAATGGGGACACATCCAAACCATAATAGAGGGAGCTGTTTTCCAGAACAGAGTCCTCTTTTCCTTTCTCTGGACCTTTAATTGTTACTTCCTCTGTGGGCCTGCTCTGAATACTGTGAGGTTTGGGGCAGGAGTCCACATGTAGGCCATCATGCCATATGTGCAGATATGTAAAAGTTATAAATCAAGGCACCAAACTGTTATGTAAGACATATTATGTCCTCATCTTCACAATGATTAGAAGGCTTGTTTCAATTTAATTTAATGTATTTATTTGTTTTTGAGAAAGGGTGTCTCTCTGTCACCCAGGTTGGAGTGCAGTGGTATCATGATCATGGCTCCCTGCTGCCTCCATCTCCTGGGCTCAAGTGATCCTCCTACCTCAGCCTCCAGAGTAGCTTGGAATACAGACACATGCCACCACTCTTGGCTAATTAAAAAAAATTATTTAAAAGTTTTTTTTTTTATTTTATAGAGTTGTGTCTCACGATGTTGCCCAGGCTGGTCTTGAACTCCTGGGCTCAAGTAATCCTCCCACCTTGGCCTCTCAAAGTGTTGGGATTACAGGCATGAGCCACTGCATGCAGCCCTGGTTTCAATTTTAGAATTATTGGACTCCTTGGACTTCCCTGCCTCTATGCATCCATGACTTTCCTTTCCCCATCTGAGCTCCATCTTGCCCTGCAAGAAGCCTTGTGCAATGGTTCTCTCCACATCTCACATACGTAACTGCATTTTGGCCACTCTCGTCTCAGTATGAGGAGCTTGGGAAGAGCTTAGGCTCTGGAATCAGGCATGGGGTTCTTTGGGCAGAAGATTCTGAGACTCTGCATATGTGGATCATGGTTCAGAAGAGGAAAGTGTGGGATCCAGGGGAGTATATCCACTGGGCTTGTAGACTCCTTGGTCTGTGGGGAGAGCCAGTAGCCAGACGAAGGCCAGAGTGGGTTCCTCTAATGTGTGAGGTTCAGTTTCGCAGCCCTTTTTGCTTGAGACCAAAGGCAGTACTGTTTCTGTGGTTCCCAGGTAATGGAGACTTGATTTCCAGCAATCAGAAAAGCCTCACCAAGCTTGCCTATCCTTTCCCACCTGGAGTGAGACCCACATCGTCTCAAAGACAAGGTGAGAAACCATTACATTTGCTTCACTGAGATGGATTTTAGAAACCCTAAACCATCACTTAACCTCATTTGATCCAGAATGTCCCCAATGAGAAACACTGTGTGTGTGTGGTCTTGAACTCCTGGGTGCAAGTAATCCTCCGACACACATTGGTATGTCCATGCTAACTTAAAGGCTGAGCAGATGCCACCAAATCTTGATGTTCTTTTGTGTCTGTTTATTGCAGTTTCCAATTAGGTGCTCAGGATACTTTTGCCTTGCCCTCCCAAACTGCTGTGGTTATAGGCATGAGCCACTGTGCCTGGCCTAGAATTTTTAACTGTACTCAGTAAGGACTATTTTACTATCAAGTAACAGAAATAGTACTTAAACTGGACGAAAAAAGAATATATATTTCTCTTTTCTGGAGAAAAGAGAAATATATATTGCCCACTTATCTGGAAAGTCAAGCAGTAGTGTTGCAGGCACAGCTTTTTCTAGGGGCCCAACGTCACCAATAACATGTCCCTCTCAGTTCCCGATTCTGTTTCTCTTCATGTTGGCTTCATTTTTGGGCAAGTTTTCCCTTGTGGTAACAAAGAAGGCATCATGCAAGGTTAGCACCTTCAGGAAAGGCTCATCTTTCACAACAGTTATATAATAAGAGGACTAGAGTCAATTCTTTTTGAAACATCATGGGTCATGTGCCCCACCCTGAATCAGTCATTGTGGCCAGGGAAATGGGATGCACCTATTGGCTAATTTGAATCACATGCTTCTTTTTAGAGCCAGGAGGTTTGTGGGTATGAGGCTGACTCATCTAATCATGTAACCTAAGTGTTGGGAAAGGGGTACTTCCTTGAAAGAAGACCAGGCACTGACTTCTAGGTGACTGGATGTTGGCCAGGCCAAGACAATAGTTATCTCCTACAAGACTGCAAAATCTAATGGGCTTTAGAGTCTGCCTTTAAAAATGGGGACAATAAAATGTGCCTTACCTTACTTCACAGGATCAAATTCAATCCCTCAAATGAATTCTAAAAATTATAAAGGATTTTACAAAGGCAAGGTAATGTTATGTTACCTTTCACAGGTGATTTAATTAAAGGAATATGTAGAAAGACATTACTAGGGCCAGGCACGGTGGCTCACGACTGTAATCCCAACACTTTGGGAGACTGAAGCGGGCGGATCATGAGGTCAGGAGATGGAGACCATTCTGGTTAACATGGTGAAACCCCATCTCTACTAAAAATACAAAAATTAGCGGGTGTGGTGGCAGGCGCCTTTAATCCCATCTGCTCAGGAGGCTGAGGTAGGAGAGTCACTTGAACCCAGGAGGTGGAGGTTGTAATGACCCGAGATTGCGCCACTGCACTCTAGCCTAGGTGACAGAGCGAGACTTTGTCTCAAAATAAAATAAAAAAAAAGACATTACTAAAGTGTAAAGCATACCCAGTTTTCTTTATCTTATCATATGTTGACCCCAATGTAATTTTGAAGGAGTTTGGAGAATATTTCTTTGAGTTTTGCAAAAGGGTCAGACTCTGATCATATGCTGATGACCCTAACTAGAAATTTCTACAACTTTATGGAAAACTTGCATGCATTACATCGTTCCTTATCTGCATTAGTCAGAGTTCTCTGGAGAAACAGCACCAGTAATATACATATGGATATATATATATATTTTTTGTGTGTGCGTGTGAGACAGAGTCTCGCTCTGTCACCTAGGCTTGAGTGCAGTAGTGCGATCTCAGGTCATTGCAACCTCCACCTCCTGGGTTCAAGCGATGGTCCTACCTCAGCCCCCTGAGTAGCTGGGATTAAAGGCACCTGCCACCATGCCCGGCTAATTTTTGTATTTTAGTAGAGACAGGGTTTTACCATGTTGGCCAGGCTGATCATGAACTCCTGATCTCAAGTGATCCACCTGCCTTGGCCTCCCAAAGTGCTGGGATTACAGGCCTGAACCACCGCACCCAGCCCATATGGAAATTTATTATGAGAAATTAGTTCGTGCAATTATGGAGGCTGAGAAGTCCCACAATCTGCCATCTGTAAATTGGAGACCCAGGAAACCCAGTGGTATAACTCAGTCAGAAGGACTGAAAACAGGAGAAATAATTATGTAAATCCTGTTCTGAGGGCCAAGAAGCTAAAATGAGGTGTCCGAGCTCAGCAGAGCAGGGCAAATTTCTCCTTTCTCCACTTTTTCTTTTATTTAGGCTCTCAATAGATTAGATGATGCCCATATACACGGGAAGGGCAGTCTACTTCAATGAGTCCACTGATTCAAATGCTAATTGCATCTGGAAATACCCTCCCAGATACACTCAAAAACAATGTCTAATCTGGGCACCCCATGGCCAGTCAAGTTGATAGATAAAATTAACCATAACACCTGTCTTTGTCATATTTGGTTGATCAGCTAGCCAAGAAATGACATATTTTGAGAGCTTTCAGAGTTGCAGAGTCGCTAGAGGGTTAATGGTAATGCAAGTACCTTAGCTTTCACATCCTCTCTTTGATAAGAGTTTACGTTTTCAGCAAATAATCTGTGAAGTGGCTAATTTGCTGGGGGATAATGAGAATAGATAGTTACTCTGAAAATTGCTCTTACACAATTCTACTTACTTTTTAATGGTGTCTCTTTTCTTTGTAAGGAGTGCCATATTTTGGGACAACATGGGGAATTTAATCATCAAGTTAAACAATAAACCCTTTAAAGTACCTTAATTTCTTTTTTTTTTTTTTTTTTTAGATGAACTCACTCTGTCACCCAGGCTGGAGTGCAGTGGCGCAATATTGGCTCACTGCAGCCTCTGCCTCCCAGGTTCAAGCAATTCTTGTGCCTCTGCCTTCTGAGTAGTTGGGATTACAGGCATAAGCCACCATGCCTGGCTAATTTTTGTATTTTTAGTAGAGATGGGGTCTCACCAGGCTGGTCTGGAGCTCCTGACCTCAGGTGATCCACCCACCTTGGCCTCCCAAAGTGCTGGGATTATAGGCATGAGCCACTGCACCCAGAAAACTACCTTAACTTCTAAGAGAGTCAACAGTTCTATTAGTTGAATTATACGTAAGTAAATAAAACCTTGAAACAACGGAAAAACCCTTATACAAAAGGCAAACAATTAGAAAAGACTCAGTACCCTGGGGCCTAAGTAATATAATTAAAAGCAGGATTTAAAAAAATAAATTGTTTTATAAAAGCAGAAGAAAGCACCAAGGTGATTGCTTTGTTTCCCACAAGCTTTCAGACCCTGAGTGCATTAGTAAGATTTTCGTAATTGCTATATTTTCTTATATTTTGTAAAATAAAGAAAACACAGATCATTCATCTTTCTAGTATACAAGAAACATTTTGAAAGAGCCATTTCTCTTGTTTCAATGATAATTATATGTCATAACCAATAGTAAAGGTAGAAAGGAGGCTCACACTCCTAGTGTTTCAGGAGACAATGGAATATAACTAGTTAAGATGTCATTGTTAAGATATAATAGTCATCAGTTAAGATGAGGTCATACTAAAGAGTAGGGTAGGCCTCTAATCCAACATGACTGTTGTCCTTATAAAAGGGGGAATTTGGACACAGACAGTCTCATGAGGAGAACACCATGTGAAGATGAAGGCAGAAATCTACAAACCAAGGAGTGTCAAAGACTGCTAGCAAACCACCAAAAGCTCGGAGAGAGGCATGGAACAGATTCTCCCTCACAGCCCCCAGCAAGAACTAACCCTGGCAACCTCTTGATCTCAGACTTGTAGTTCTAGAATTGTGAGATAATAAATTTAGTTTGTGGTACTTTGTTATGTCAGCCTGAACAAAGTAATTATGGTCCTCATTTTATAAGTGAAGATTCTGAGGCTCATGAAGATAAACTTGTCTGAAGTCAAGCAGCCAGGACAGAGCTGGGGCTGGACTCAGGTCACTCCAAACATTGTGTTTTAAATCTCTGCATCATTTTCCAAAAACTGATCCAAGGACCTCTTGCATAAAAATCACCTGGGATGCTTATTAAAAATGCAGATTCAAGCCAGGTGCGGTGGCTCATGCATGTAATCCCAGCATTTTGGGAGGCCGAGATGGGTGGATCACCTGAAGTCAGGAGTTCCAGACCAGCCTGGTCAACATGGTGAAACCCTGTCTCTACTAAAAATACAAAAATTAGCCCGGCGTGGTGGCACATGCCTGTAATCCCAGCTGCAAGGGAAACTGAAGCAGAAGAATTACTTGAACCCAGGAGGCAGAGGTTGCAGTGGGCCGGGATCACACCACTGCATTCCAGTATGGGCAACAGAGCGAGACTTCATCTCAGGAAAAAAAAAAAAAAAAGCATGTTCAGGGATTCAACTCAGATCCACTGAATATGAAACTGGGGAAAGGTGGCAAGAGACAGAATTCTAAAAAAGAAACAACTCTAAATGAAAACCCTTAACACTTACTTTGCTTCTAAATTAGAGTCCCTCAACCCCCTCACTATGGTCTGCTGAAATTCAGGTGATTCTAGCACTAAATGAGAAATATCTATGTGTTCATCAGTTAGAATTTGGGCAAATTTTTGTCTAGACTTCAAATTTCGCTATTTTTTTCCCCCAGTGAGGATAATAAAATATACCATATCTTATCTCCCAGAATCAAATTAAATCTTTTGAAAATGAAAGTTAAAACTTATAAAGGTTTTAGAAATGCAAGGCAATATTATAAGATGTGTTTATTCAGATCATCTAATTAACAGAATATGGAGGAAAATATTACTTCAATGTAATTCCTACCCATTTCTCTTGAAAAAGTAAATGCTGAGTTATCAGTGGTTTTATTCTGGAAAACTTTGCTTTGTTTTTACCACAACTGATGCTCTGCCTGTGTAGTGGGGCAATTCCTAGCATCCTCCTCTCTGTTGAATCATTTTCTTCTCTTACATGATCATGCATTGTACTTCTATGCAAGCTTTGCTCATATTTTCCAAGTGTAAGGAGAACCTGATAATGCAGAGGGTTCATTTTCTTGATTATGTCATTGTTATTGACTCCTTCAGATGGAGAATAATTAATGGTGTATACATATATATAATTTATATCACCACTATATATATAAATATATAAATATAATTTCTGTATAATTTATATCACCATGATATATATTTATATAAAATATATATAATATATTTAAATATATAAATACATAAAAATATATTATTTAAATATATTATATATATTTATATATAGTAATATATATATCATATATAATATATATTATAATATATAAATATATAAATATAATATATAAATATATTATATATAAATATAATATATAAATATATAAATATAATATATAAATATATTATGTAAATATAATATATAATATATTATGTAAATATAATATATAATATATTATATAAATATAATATATAATATATTATATAAATATAATATATAATATATTATATAAATATAATATATAATATATTATATAAATATAATATATAATATATTATATAAATATAATATATAATATATTCTATAAATATAATATATAATATATTCTATAAATATAATATATAATATATTCTATAAATATAATATATAATATATTCTATAAATATAATATATAATATATATTATATAAATATAATATATAATATAAATATAATATATATATAAATATATTATATAATATATAATATATAATATATAATATATATATTATATATAATATAATATATAATATATTATATATTTATATAATATATTTATATATTATATTATATATATTATATTTATACATATTTATATATTATAATATATATTATATATGATATATATTATATATATTACTATATAAATATATAATATATTTAAATAATATATTTTTATGTATTTATATATTTAAATATATTATATATATTTTATATAAATATATATCATGGTGATATAAATTATACAGAAATTATATTTATATATTTATATATATAGTGGTGATATAAATTATATATATGTATACACCATTAATCTCCATCTGAAGGAGTCAACAACAATGACATAATCAAGAAAATGAACCCTCTGCATTATCAGGTTCTCCTGATATTATATATTATATAATATATAATATAAATATAATATATAATATATGTTATATAAATATAATATATAATATATGTTATATAAATATAATATATAATATATGTTATATAAATATAATATATAAATATATAAATGTATATAAATATATTACCATAAATATATATATTTATATATATTACTATAAATATATATTACTATAAATATATATATTTACTACAGGTATATATATAAATATATATAAAATATATGTTATATATAAAAATATATTTATATAAATATGTATATTTATATATAAATATGTATATTTATATATAAAAATATATTTATATATAAATACGCATATTTATATATGTATATTTATAAATATATAAATATGCATATTTATATATGTATATTTATAAATATATAATGTATATTTATATATAAATATGTAAATATATAAAATATATGTAAATAAAAAATATATATTTACATATAAATATATCAAAATATATCATATGTTTACATATAAATATATCAAAATATATCATATGTTTACATATAAATATATCAAAATATATCATATGTTTACATATAAATATATCAAAATATATTACATGTTTACATATAAATATATCAAAATATATTATGTTTATATATAAATATATCAAAATATATTATGTTTACGTATAAATATATCAAATATATTATGTTTACATATATCAAAATATATGTTTACATATATCAAAATATATTGTATGTTTACATATAAATGTATCAAAATATATTATATGTTTACATATATCAAAATACATTATATGTTTATATATAAATGTATCAAAATATATTATATGTTTATATATAAATGTATCAAAATATATTATGTTTACATATAAATGTATCAAAATATATTTACATATAAATGTATCAAAATATATGTTTACATATAAATATATAAAAATATATAATGGTTATATTTATATATAAATATATATATAAAGGTGATATAAACTATATATGTATACAATTTTTATACAATGCTTTACAAGTTTTTAAAAATTAGGAATTAACCCACTTTCTCTTAGTAGAGAAGAGTAAGGATGGGCCAATGTATTGCACCATTACTCAATGATGTGAGCTCAGCTGTATTATTGTGAGCTCTGCTGTATTACTGTGCTGCTGACTGTGAGGTACTATTACATTATTACTTCTGTCCTGTTATAGAACTCAGAGTCCTTCCTTATCAAGATTAATTAAAACACGCAGCATGGCTGTATAACTTAATTATTGCTATTGAACAAAGCACCCAACATGTAGTGGCTTAAAAACAATGACTTATTATTTCTCATGTTTTTAAGGATTGACTTGGCAGGTTCTTCACTGGGTTTGCTTAGGTGTATTCATGCAGTGGCCTTCAGCTGGAGGTCCCCGGGGCTTGAACTCCAGGATGGCCTCCCTCACACATCTGGGCAGTTGGTGCTGGCTGAGGTGCCTCAGTTCTCCTTCATGGTCTGGCATCCTCCACTAGGCTAGACCACCTCTCACTTGGCTATTCCAAGACAGTTTTCCAAAAGGCAAATGTGGAAGCTGCAAAGTCTCTTGAGACTGAGGGGCTGAGACTTGCATCACATCACTTCCAGCACATTCTATTGATTAAAGCACGTTACAAACCCAGCTCAGATTCAGGAAGGTTGACGAATAGTCTCTAATTCTGGATGGGAGAATCAGCAAAGTCACACTGCAAAGGATGCAATGTGAGATGGGTGGAATTTCTGGCTTTTAAACGGTCTACCACAATGATGATACGATAGGTAGCATTATTCTTCACCAAACACCAAAGATCATTGCTAGAGTTGTGTGAAAGGTTTACTTGGAACAAACAAATAAAAAGTCCAAATCTCAATAGAATCTAGTTTCAGCAATAACCATTTAAGCTACTTCATAGAGCAAATAAAAGGGGGACTCACAGGTTTTTGCTTTTGAAGGATGTGTTGTGTAGTGCCTGCATATTATCTTTTAACAAGGGTAAAAGAGAAAAGGTTGTACTCTCTTATGCAAACTCTTTTTGTATCTAATGTAGATTAAGACAGTCTTATTATGTGGTCCAGGGAGGAGCAGCATCAGCATCACCTTACAGATTGTTAGAAATAAAATTTTCAGGCTCCATCCAAGACCTACTGAATTACAATCTCTGGTGGTGGGGCCCAGAATCTGTATTTTTAAAAAGTTTCCCAGGTAATTCTTACATGTACTAAAGTTTGAGGAGTACTGATTCAGATCAGACACCCCTCCCCATTAGATAAAAGTACGAGATTAGAGATACTTTTCCTAAATCTCTTCCTTTCTTCATACATTTAGAGTAAATCCAATGATTGATAAAATTGAATTAGTTTAACAAAATGGTGTAGTCAGTTTTTCAAGAGGTTTGAATTCAAATAAATTATTGGTAATTGTTTTTAATATATTCTTATTTCTACTATATATTTGAGAAACCCATAATCAGAGACCATACAATGTTTGTACTGATTTGGGATCAGGGACATCCCACAGGATTATTCCAAGAGGATGGCTTAAAAACAGCCAGGAGTATGAGCTTTACGAACATATGGAGAGCTCTTCCTTTTCAAAGGCAAAATAAATATAACCTGGCAAAGCCCAACCAAATAGCATTATGCTTTTGAAAGGAACTTCACGGCAGGCAGCTGTTTGTATTCATTTTCTAAAGGAAAGGATTTAGGCTTACTCATAAAAATAAACATGGTATTATTATCTAGAGTCTCTGTGTATTCTTTTGTAAGTAATGAAGAGTTCACTTATTAGAATAGGAGAGATTCATCACACATTGCCAATTACGTTCTTTGTTTTTTTTTTTTTCTTTTTTTTGAGACAGAGTCTCACTCTGTCACCCAGGCTGGAGTGCAGTGGCACAATCTCGGCTCACTGCAAACTCTGCTTCCAGGTTCAAGTGATTCTCCTGCCTCAGCCTCCCGAGAAGCTGGGATTACAGGCGTGCGTAACCATGCCCTGCTAATTTTTGTATTTTTAGTAGAGACAGGGTTTCACCATGTTGGTCAGGCTGGTCTCGAACTCCTGACCTCAGGTGATCCACCCGCCTCGGCCTCCCAAAGTGCTGGGATTATAGGCATGAGCCCACACGCCCAGCCCTGCCAATGACGTTCTTAGAAAAAATCATTTTTGCAAAGATAGATAATTATAAATAGCTTTAATGGTAATGGCGAATTTTATCAGAAAACTCTTCAAGGATTTTTCGGTAATCAAGGTATGAGTATCCCCATTATTAAAATGAGGCAGTTTTCTCAGATTTATACTAACTTTCCTAGAAATCATTGCAAGTTCCTGTGATGTTCATAGTAAGTTTCATCCCCAAACCTAGCATGATCTCATAATTTTTCACTAATGTCCAAAATTTGTAGGCTACTTTTACTCAAACTTGGAATTGTTGACAATTGTACCAGGTAGTGTACAGTTAATTTCCCTTCAGCAAACTAATCGTTTTTGAAAATAATTTTTGATTGTAACAAAGCAGAGGGCTTTGGTAAATTATAAAACCCTGCCTCAAGATGTTATAGTTTCTCCTATCAAGAGGTGGAGCCCATGTCATCCTCCCTTGATTCTAGTTGGGCCTTGAGACTTGCTTTATGCCAATAAAATGTAATGGAAGTGACGTTGTGTGAGTTCTGATGCCTAAACCTCCAGAGGCCTTGACGCTGAATCCTTACGTTCTTGGAACCCTGTTCTAAGACTGCTCTGTAGGAAATAGTTCTACTCTTTTGGAGAGGGAGAGACCATAGAGAAAAGTAAAGCGGTGGCCTAGCAAGCAGCTGTGCTCACCACCAGAGATGTGTGATCTAGGATCTTCTAGCCCAGCCAGCTTTTCAGCCAAGTATACAGCATGAACGGGACCAGGCAAAACCTCAGGAGAACCATCCAGCCATCTCAGCACTGTGAGAAATAATACATGACTGCTATTTTAAGCCACATGCTTTGGGATGGTTTGTTATGTAGCAATAGGTAACTGCCACACTTTTTTTTTTTTTTTTTTTTTTAAATGTAGTAGGCTGGGAGCAGTGGCTCACACCTGTAATCCCAGCACTTTGGGAGGCAGAGATGGGTGGATCACCTGACGTCAGGAGTTCGAGACCAGCCTGGCCAACATGGTGAAACCCTGTCTCTACTAAAAATACAAAAAATTAGCTGAGTGTGGTCGCGGGCACCGTAATCACAGCTGCTAGGGAGGCTGAGGCAGGAGAATCACTTGAACTTAGGAGGCGGAGGTTGCAGTGAGCCAAGATCTTGCCACTGCACTCCAGCCTGGGCAACAGAATGAGACTCTGTCTCGAAATAATAATAATAATGATAATAATAATAATAATAATAAATAAAAATGTAGTAAAAACACATATCGTAAAATGTACTGTCTTAACCATTTTTAAGTGCATATTTCAGTAGTCATAAGTATATTTACATTATTGTGAAACAGATCTTCAGAACATTTTCTTCTTGGAGAATTAAAACTCTCTACTTGTTAAACAATAACTCCCCTTTGCCTTCTCCTCCTAGCCCCTGGTAACCAACATTCTCCTTTCTATGTCTGTGAATTTGACTACTTTAGATACCTCATATAGCTGGAATCATACAGTATGTGTTCTTTTGTGAGTAGCTTATTTCACTTAGCATAGTGTGTTCAAGGTTCATTTGTGTTGTAGCATGTAACAACATGCTTCCTTCCTTTTAAAGACTAAATAATGTTCCAAAAAGATGAAAGAACAGGGAAAAGGGCTGGCCCAGCTTTGTGGTCTGATTGTAACTGCATTCATCCGGGATCTCAGCTGGGCCTGCAATGTCCAAGATGTGCTGCTCTCCTCCTCCAGGGCCCCTTTCCACGTGGTATCTCATGATTCAAGTCTAGCCCAGGCTTCTTCATAGCATGGTAGGTAGCTTCCAAGGAGGAGCTTTCCAAGCGGTCAAGTCCCAGTGTCCAAGCACTTATCAAACTCTGTTTGCATCATGCTTGATAATTTCCCATTGGATAAAGCAAGTCATATCACCAAGGCTTGAGGTGACATGGAAGGGACAAACTACAGAAAGGCATGAACACCATTAGGTAAGGATCCTTGGGGGCTACCAATGTAGCAGTGAACTACACCTACTCTGTTTCTTCTTTTTCCACAGCTCTTATCACTTAACAATTTTTATTTAATTTTTAAATTTTTTTGTAGAGACAGGGTCTCACCATGTTGCCCAACCTGGTCTCAAACTCTTGGCCTCAAGCGATTGTCCTGCCTTGCCCTCCCAAAATGCTGGGATTACAGGCATGAGCTACCATGCCCAGCCCACCTACCACTTTTTAATGTGCTCTATACTTTATTTCTTTATTTTGTCTGATATCCGTTGTCTGACTCATCATTAGAATATAAGTTTCAGGACTGAGCTTGGTGGCTCACATCTGTAATTTCAATGCCTTGGGAGGCTGAAGTGGGAGGATCACTTGAGGCTAGGAGTTTGAGGCCAGCCTGGGCAACATGGTGACATCCAAGTTCTACCATCCCCCTCAAAATTAGCCAGGTGTGGTGTTGTGTACCTGTAGTCCCAGCTACTTGAGAGGCTGAGGTAGGAGTATTGCTTGAGTCCAGGAGTTGGATGCTGCAGTGAGCTATGATCACACCTCTGCACTCCAGCCTGGACAACAGAGTAAGACCCTATTTCTGAGAAAAAAAAAAAATAAGTCTCAAGAGAACATAGAACTTTGTTTTGTTTAGTATTTTTAATGAATGCATGTTTGAAAAGATTATAAAATTGACATAAAATAATAACGAACAAATTCACTCACAGCATAATATAACTTTTCCTATTAATAAAAGTATATTAAAAAGAATAGGCCAAATACTGGGTTAATCTTCCCTCCTGTTAGATAATAACAATCATCTTGTTTGGAAATCATGCATCCTTCATCCATCTAGTATTTGTTGAGAGCTATTAGGTCCCAGGAAACAGGGAAAGAGTGGAGAACAGGAAGGACACAGTGCCTGCTCTCATGGGGCTTAGGTACTACTGGTGAAGGCAGAGAAAAACAAGTGAGCAGATCAAATGATTATGAATTAGGAAAAGAGTTACAAAGTAAATAAGAAAAATGGTGGGAGGTTCTCCTTCATATACGTTGCTTGGGGCCAACTTGCCTGATAAAGTGGCATTTAAGCTGAGATCTAAAGGGTAGGAATAAATTAGTGTATTAGTCCATTCTCACACTGCTAATAAGAACATCCCCTGAGACTGGGTAATTTATAAAGGAAAGAGGTTTAATTGACTCACAGTTCGGCATGGCTGGGGAGGCCTCAGGAAACTTACGATCGTGGCGGAAGGGGAAACAAACATATCCTTCTTCACATGGTGGCAGCAAGGAGAAGTGCAGAGTGAATGGGGTAGGGGGAGAGGGTAAGCCCCTTATAAAATAATTAGATCTCGTGAGAACTCACTCACCATCATGAGAATAGCATGGAGGTAACGGCCCCCATGATTCAATTACCTCCCACTGGGTCCCTCCCATGACACGTGGAGATTATGGGAACTACAGTTCAAGATGAGATTTGGGTGGGGACACAGCTAAACCATATTAATTAGCTACCTGAAAAGTGGAGGAGGAGAGTTCCCAGCAGAGGGAAAAGCTTGTATGAAGACTAAGGCAAGAAAAAACTTGGATTATTCAGTGGGGGAGGAAGTGTGTTGGTTCTGGAGTTGGTTCTGGACATAGACCTAGCCTGTCTGGCTCCGTGATCCCTAAAGGCACCATGATCCCCAAACCAGGTAAATGTCATCATCATTCATCCAGTTCCTAAAGCCAGAAACCTAAGAGTCCTTGTGGATGCCCATCTAGCTACCAGCAGATATTATCAATTCTGTGTTCAAATCTACCTTCGCCTCTTGCCTGGACTCCTTCCTACCTGGTCTACCTGCCTTCAGACTTACTTTTTCTCATTCCTTTCTATATAGTAGCAAAAAAAAAAAAACAATCTTTGAAAATATAAAACAAATGATTTTTAAAAAAATTCTTTGAAAGGCTTCCCACTATACTTTGAGGGGAACAAAAGCCCAATTTTTTTCATAGTCTGTGACCTATTAAGCCCTATGCGTATTATAACCTCTACCTGCCCTCAAATTCAGGTAGTTCCCCTATTTTACAGGTAACTAAACTGAGGAACAAAGAGGTCAAGACACTTATCACAGGTAACATAGCTAGTGAGTAGCAGAGGCAAGACTGAAGTCTGGTAATGACTACAGACTTTAGGAGTACAACTAAAGTTTCATTCTTTATATGAGAAAGAATATTTAAACGCTGCCCTCAATGAGCCTAGCATTGTTTAAGGGTTTAATAGACAGTAACTCTTTTAATCCTCAGAACAACCTTCTGAGGTACTATCATTACCATTTTACAGAAGAGAAAAGCTATGTTGCGATAAAAAGGAGAAACTGAGTTAGGCTCCAGGAAGTCTCACTCCAGAGGCCACACTCTTAACCACTAAATCACCTATGTTGGTTGTATTACTAAATAAAGTGTAGGGAACAGTTTTGACTTTTTAATGGATATTTTTAAAATGAAAAGACAACACATATAAAAGAAAGTGTAAAAGGCTGGGCGCGGTGGCTCACGCCTGTAATCCCAGCCCTTTGGGAGGCTGAGGCAGGCAGATCGCTTCAGCCCAGGAGTTCGAGCCCATCCTGGCCAGCATGGTGAAACCCCATCTCTACTAAAAAATACAAAAATTAGCCAGGCGTGGTGGCGCATGTCTGTAATCCCAGCTGCTTGGGAGGCTGAGGCACGTGAATCTCTTGAGCCCAGGAGGCGGAGGTTGCAGTGAGCTGAGATGGCGCCACTGCATTCCGGCATGGGTGATGGAGCGGGACTCTGTTTCAAAAAAGAAAAAAAAAAAAAAAAGAAGGTGTAAAAATCACGAGTGGACAGATTGATGACTTATCAAAGTGGACAAATTCATGAGCACTGCTCTGGTCAAGCAGTAGAACATTATAGAGCCCAGCAGCCCACCCCATGCCCCTCCTAGTCACTGCCCCTCCCTCCTGCTCACAGGTAATCACTCTCCTGACTTCTAAAACTGTAGCCGAGTTTTGTCTGTTTTTGACTTACTATAAATGGAAAGATAAAATTTGCCTTTTTTTTTTTTTTTTTTTGAGACAGACTCTGGCTTTGTCGTCCAGGCTGGAGTGAGTGGCACGATCTCGGTTCACTGCAAGCTCCGCCTCCCGGGTTCCCATCATTCTCCTTTCTCAGCCTCCCTAGTAGCTGGGACTATAGGCGCCCACCACCACGCCCAGCTAATTTTTTGTATTTTTAGTAGAGATGGGGTTTCACAGCGTTAGCCAGGATGGTCTCTATCTGCTGACCTCGTGATCCGCCCCTCTCGGCCTCCCAAGTGATGGGATTACAGGCGTAAGCCGCCGTGCCCGGGCCAAAATTTGCCTTTTTTTAGGACAAAAGTGTGTCCTGGCTGGGCACGGTGGTTCACGCCTGTAATCCCAGCACTTTGGGAGGCCGAGGCGGGTGGATCACGAGGTCAGGAGGTCGAGACCATCCTGGCTAACATGGTGAAACCCTGTCTCTACTAAAAAAAAAAAATACAAAAAATGAGCCGGGCGTGGTGGCGGGCGTCTGTAGTCCCAGCTACTCGGGAGGCTGAGGCAGGAGAATGGCGTGAGTCCAGGAGGCGGAGCTTGCAGTGAGCCGAGATCGCGCCACTGCACTCAGCCTGGGAGACAGAACCAGACTCCGTCTCAAAAAAAAAAAAAAAAAAAAAAGTGTATCCTAATTTGGAACACATGGGTCATTCAGTGGGAATTAGAACAACCTAGTGGAAATTGCGTCTAAATGCTGAGGAGAAACCACTGTGCCCACGCAGTGTACTATAAGGCTGAGCTTGGAATAAACTTCCCTGGATTTGCCAGTGACAGGTGGTACAGTCAGCCTGGAAAGTAAATGAAAATGAGGTAAAAATGAAATTTTGAAGGAGGCATCTCGAGAATGCATGAACAGAACTGGAAAAAAATGCCACATGGAATTAATAATGTGGGAAAATGAGAGGTTAACTCTCTACCAAGGACAAATTGTAATGGGCAATTGCAAGGTAAGACATTTATGGAAAGATCACTTGTTTACTTGTGATGTTTGGGAAGTGAGGAACCATTTGGAGTGGCTCTGTCTTTCATCCATTTTCAAAAACCACAGGGGTAAGCTCTTAAAAGCCAATAACATGAAAGAGAAACTATATAATATAGCATGGCTTATGTGATGCAATAAAAAAGATTAAGGGGTTGTACAAGCTTGCAATTGTCAGTTAATCACTAGCTGCATGAGTGATGAAAGGGACTTTATAATCCAACGCCTGCAGTTTATAGAGACCCAGCCTTGTTAAGTGAACAGAGGCACAGTTAACCAGGGCACGCCCTGAGAAGGGACAGGGTTGGGGCTACAGTCTTGGTATTGGGAAGATTCAGTTCTTCACCCTATACTGAACTTTCTTATGAGGTCAAGATGTGTAGATGAAGGTTGTGGTCTGAGATCTTAAAAAGGTAAGCTAAAATCATATTCTGGGGTGATTTTGCCTACTATTTATTCTCCGTCGTGAAAGATCAAGGGGCCCTGGTAGTAGGAAAATAGCTTCTGTGGGTTTGGGGATGGGATGACTACTTGCACCTGGAATATAAATTATTCTTCCATTTCCCTGCAGACTCTGCTCTCGGTTCTTTGAAAGTTGCCTCCATCTCACCCTTCAACCTTTCCTAAAACTGGACCTAATTTTTCTCCACTTAGCACTTAATGGATTTTTTTCCTCAAAACTTATTACGATAGTATTTATGTGTGTGTGTGTGTGTGTGTGTGTGTGTGTTTATAGACAGAGTCTCACTCTGTCACCCAGGATGGAGTTCAGTGGCACAATCTTGGCTCACTGCAAACTCTGCCTTCAAGGTTCAAGTGATTCTTGGGTCTCAAGCGATTCTCGTGCTTCAGCCTCCCGAGTAGCTGGGGTTACAGGCATGTGCTAAAACACCTGGCTAACGTTTTTGTATTTTTAGTAGAGATGGGGTTTCGCGATGTTGCCCAGGCTGGTCTCGAATTCCTGGCCTCAAGCAATCCACCCACCTTGGCCTCCCAAAGTGCTGGGATTGCAGGCATGAGCCACCGTGCCCAGTATTTATGTGTTTTTTGTTTGTTTGTTTGTTTTTGTTTGTTTTTAAATCTCTTGCTTGGTTAGGAAATCTCTGTCTGTGTCCCCAGCTATACTCTAAAATCCAGCCAGTCAGGGACCAGTCCGTCCAGTTCACTGCAGTAATCCCTGTGTGGCTGCAGCACTTCACCCATAGTGGTTGCTAAGTTAAGATTTCTTGGGGCTAGGCACAGTGACTTATGTGTGTAATTCTAGCATTTTGGAAGGCCAAGGTGGGAGGATCACCTGAGCCCAGGAGTTCAAGACCAGCTTGGGCAACAAAGTGAGACCCCTTCTCTACAAAAAAATTTAAAATTAGCTGGGTGTGATGGTGCACACCTGTAGTCCCAGCTACTTGGGAGGCTGGGGTGGGTGGATCTCTTGAGCCTAGGAGGTTGAGGCTGCAGTTAGCTATGGTAACTCCACTGCGCACCAGCTTGAGTGGCAGAGCAAGACCCTGCCTTAAAAAAAAAAGAAAAAAGATTTCCTGAGTAAATGAAATGGCCTTTCTGAAAAGGATAGGTGACAACCATATGTCCCTGAATGTCTGGCTCTAGTACAGGCAAATTGCTGTTAAAATAAGGCTGTAGGCCAGGCGTGGTGGCTCACTCCTGTAATCCCAGCACTTTGGGAGGCTGAGGCGGGTGGATCACCTGAGGTCAGGAGTTCAAGACCAGTCTGGCCAACATGGCGAAACCCCGTCTGTACAAAAATACAGAAATTAGCCGGGCATGATGGCAGGTGCCTGTAATCCCAGCTACTCAGGAGGCTGAGGTGGGATAATTGCTTGAACCTGGGAGGCAGAGGTTGCAGTGAGCCGAGATCGTGCTGTTGCACTCCAGCCTGGGTGACAGAGCAAGACTCTGTCTCAAAAATGAATGAATGAATGAATGAATGAATGAATAAATAAATAAATAAATAAATAAATAAATAAATAAGGCTGTAACATACATTTGGGCTTTCAAAAGCTATGTTTCTATTGTATCAGCAGTTTTGAGTATTCTTGGTACTTTTAGCTATCTGTATATGGCCCCTCAGTTTGGAAAGCAAGAGAAGCTGTGGAGGATAACACACCTGAGTGCTCTCATTGAATCCTTCCTAAAATCTGTGTAGTCCCAAAAGTGTAGGTTCTTCCAATGTGTTCAAAATCTGGGATGTTTTCCTGAGTGGGTTCATCTTGGGGAAACTTAGTGGTCCACTTCTGTGGAATTTTGTTTCTATTTCCCAGGATTTTGTTTTTTATTTTTTGAATCAAAGCGAACTTGAGATGCCTCTAGAGCTTCCTCACTGGCCTGAAAATTCTCGGGGACACATGAAATTATTGTGGATCCTCCAACCTAGAGTCAGTCTGTAATTAGAACTTCTATAGCATTTTAGGATATCATCAAGCCCAGAGAGCCCTGTGTTCTCTCTTCCTTGTCCAGACCAATGTGTGGAGAATGGAGGAAGAATTATTTTGAGATGGATACATGTATGGCCATGATTTTTGTGGCTTGGGAGGCAGCATCAAATAGTGGCTAGTTCCACGGGAGTCAGACTGTCTGAATTCAAACCCTGTCTGTATTACTTAGCATCGGTTTGACTTTGGGAAAGTGATTGCTGTGACCAGAATGTTTGTGTCTCCCTCTGAATTATTATTATTTTTTTAGATGGAGTCTCGCTGTTATCGCCCAGGCTGAAGTGCTGGGGTGCAATGGCACAATCCAGGCTCACTATAACCTCCACCTCCTGGGTTCAAGTGATTCTCCTGCCTCAGCCTACCGAGTAGCTGGGACTGCTCACCACCACACCCAGCGAATTTTTGAATTTTTGTATTTTTAGTAGAGACAAGGTTTCCCCATGTTGGCCAGGCTGGTCTCGAACTCCTGACCTCAGGTGATCCACCCGCCTCAGCCTCCCAAAGTGCTGAGATTACAGGCATGAGCCACCATGTCTGGCCCCCTCCAAATTCATATATTGAAATCCTAACCCCCAAAGTGATGGTATTAGGGGGTGGGATATTAGGAGGTAGTCCATTTCTGCTGCTACAAGAGAATACCTGTGACTGGGTAATTTAAAATGAACAGAAATTAATTTCTTACAGTTTTCAAGGCTGGGAAGTCCAAGATCCATGGATTGGTCTCCAGCAAGGGTCTTCTTGCTGCATCATCCCACGGTAGAAGGTGTAAGGGCCAAGACAGCGAGAGAGAGAGAGAGACAAAAGGGGCCAAACTCATTCTTTTATAAGGAACCCACTCCCATGACAACAAAGCCATACCCTAATAATGGCATTAATCCATTCATGAAAATAGACCCTCATGGCCTAATTACCTCTTAAAGGTCTCACCTCATAATACTGTTAAGATGGTAATTAAATTTCAACATGAGTTTGGGAGGGGACATTCAAACTATAGAGTGGGGCCTTTAGGAGGTGACTAGGGCATGAGAATGGAGTCCTCATGAATAGAATTGTGCCCTTATTGTGCCCTTAAAGAGACCCCAGAAAGACCTTGACCTGTTCTGCCATGTGAGGCCACAGCAAGAAGTACCATCTATGAGGGAGAGATGGGCCCTCACCAGACATTGAATGTGCCTGGATCTTGGACTTTCCAGCCTCCAGAATGGAGAGAAATAAATTCTGTTGTTTGTAAGCTACCCAGTTTATGGCACTTTGTTATAACAGCTTAAACGAATTGAGACATTGACTTTTCCTATCTGAGAATTGCCTATCAATATTGGTGTTTGGACTTTTATTTCCTGGGGCTAAATTTCCTGCCCATAAAAGTCCCTTCCTACCCAAATTTCTAAGACCAAAATGCATTTCTGTTGCTCAAATGTGGTGAGAAGTTGCCTGGCAAACAGTATACATTGATAGTGTCTTTAGCTGGAAAACTCCTATGTTCTGGTTTAGCATGGCTTATAGTCATCAAAGAATCAGTATTGCCTCTAGTGAAAGATATTTGGCACAATATCCAGCCCCAGGGGTATGCTACAACCAAGATGGCTCACATCTCTAGCAGGACAGCAGGTGCACATGCAGGTAAGCAGGATTACTCTGAAATAGGGCTAGAGGCATAATTTTTCATTTTATATTAATTTCTGAGCTTAATCCACAGAGTTATTTCTCCTCAAGGGAATGTGATAATACGTGTTGGCAAAATAGTGCAAATGTACCTGAGACCATATGGTGGAGTATTAATTTTCTTATTAGGCAAATATGACTAATCTATTATACATAGTAAGTATCTGTTGTGAATATATTTTAATGTGAACAAAGCAATAGCTAAACTACTGTTAAAAAATAAGGTTGACACCATTTTTTGCATCTATTTTCATTTATTTTACCACCATCTAATATGTTTGCATTTTAAAAACATTTAAATCTAACGAACTTTTCAATTCAATTGCAATTTTCGGCTGAAATATCAATATAAAAACCTTCAAGATTGAGATAATGATTTATGTCTTGGCTTATTTATCCAGTTAAAAGTCAAAGTGAGATACAAATTAAATGATCCATATTATCAAATAACAGTTAACAGTCTCTGGGACGAGATATGAGAAGGGACATGAGATAATCACAGATTAATTGGTTCTTAGGCATCGTAACATTTTTACGTACTGAATTACACTTTATGTAGATTTTGCATATGTCCTTCAACTCAATCAAAACATAAGTTGGGGAAGTTGATTTACTCCTAAAGGGACTGGTTTTTTATGTTAGACTACTGAGTGAGCTATGAATTAACTTTTAATAGTTTGGATTCTGTTTGGCTTCTGTTTTGATGAATTACTTCATAAAGCTTGACGTTCTGAGGGTTTTTATCAAGATTTCTGCCTGGTATTTTTCTCTTCTCTTTGAAAAACTTTATTTTTTTTGTTGAGGTATAATTTACACAGAGTAAAATGCATATACCTTAAGCACTGTACTAGGCAGAATAATGTACTACCAAAGATTTCCACATCTGAATTCCTGAAACCTATGAATATGTTACTTTATATGACAAAAGGAAATTTGAAGATGTGCTTAAATCTCCTTGAGATAGGGAGATTATTCTGGATTATTTGTGTGGATTCAGTGTAATCACAAAGGTTCTTAAAAGCAGGAGAGAGAAGCAAAAGGGAGATCAGAATTACGTAATGTAAGACCTCCACCCATTACTGACTTTGAAGATAGAGGAAGGAGGCTGTGAGTTAAGGAATGTGGATGACTTCTAGAAGCAGGAAAAAGCAAGACAATGAATTCTCCACAGTCTTTATTTTATTTTATTTCTTGAGACAGAGTCTCACTCTGTCCCCCTAGGCTGGAGTGCAGTGGCACCATCTTGGCTCACTGCAACCTCCTGGGTTCAAGCCATTCTTGTGCCTCAGCCTCCCAAGTAGCTGGGATTACAGACGTCTGCCACCACACTCAGCTAATTTTTTGTATTTTTAATAGAGACAGGGTTTCACCATGTTGGCCAGGCTGGTCTTGAACTTCTGACCTCAGGTGATCCACTTGCCTTGGCCTCCCAAAGTGCTGAGATTACAGGTGTGAGCCACCACGTGGACCCAGCTACTCTTTATTTATTTATTTATTTATTTTGAGACAGAATCTTGGTCTGTTTCCCAGGTAGGAGTGTAGTGGCACAATCTTGGCTCACTGCAACCTTTGCCTCCCAGGCTCAGGCGATACTCCTACCTCAGTCTCCCGGGTAGCTGGGACCACAGACTCACACCACCACACCCAGCTAATTTTTTGTATTTTTTTGTAGCGAAGGAGTTTTGCTATGTTGCCCAGGCTGGCCTTGAACTACTGGACTCAAGCCGTCAGCCCACTTCAGCCTCCCAAAGCTCCACCGTCTTTAGAAAGGAATGCAACCCTGCCAAAACCTTGATTTTTGCCAAGGGAAACCTTTGTTGGATTTTTGGCCTTACAGAACAGTAAGATAGTAAATTTGTATTGTTTTAAGCTACTAAGTTTGTGGTGATTTGTTATGGCAGCAATAGAAACCCAATACGACAGCAAAATAAATTTTTTGGGTGAGAGGGACAGATCCCTCATGAATGGCTCGGTACCCTCCCCACAGTAATGAGTTAGTTCTCACCCTGAGTTCACACGAGAGCTGGTTGTTTAAAGGGGCCTGGCACTTCCTCCTTGCTCTTTTGCTTCTTTCCTCTCCATGTTGTACCCTGGCTCTCCTTTTGCCTTCCACTATGAGTGGAAACTTCCTGAGGCTCTCGCCAGAAACCAAAGAGATGTTGGTGCCATGCTTGTACAGCCTGTGGAAACATAAGCCAAAATAAACCTCTTTTTTAAATTCATTACCCAGTCTTAGGTATTCCTTTATAGCAATGCAATCAGACTTGTATCGTGTAAAACATTTTAACCAACCTAGAAAGTTCTCTTATGCCTTTTCCCAGTCAATATCACCCATTAGAGGAAACCACTATTCTGACTTCTGTCTTCATAGATTAGTCTTGCCTCTACCTGATCTTCTTATAAATAGAGTCATACCATATGGTCTTTTGTATCTGGCTTCTTTCTTTTCACATGATGTTTTTGAAATTCATCTATCAACATCATTTTTACTGCTATGTGGTATTCCATTGTATGGATATATCACAATTTATTTGTTTGCTCTATTTCTTTGCTTCTAGCTTTGTCTATTACTAATAATGCTCTTTGAACATTCTTACGCAAGGCTTTTTATGGACACATGCACTTACTTCTCTTGGAGATGTACTAGGCATAGAATTGCTTGGTCATAGATAGGTTTATATTTAGTAAAAAGTGCCAAGGTTCTTTCAAGTGGTTGTAATATTGCAGAATATTTTTGCAAAGCTTTGACCCAGATGTACAAAATCTCTGTGGAAGGACTTAAAAATGTTCTGTAGTGGGCTCCCTTCTGTCATGATTATTGATGAAAAGGGTGTGTTTTGTGGCACCGTATTGCACAAGGCTCATTACCAGGTGCTTGGAGAAGAGCAAAGAGCTAGCTGAGACAATGGCTGGGACTCTGTGCTTTGGACTTTCATCTGCCACTTCAAGTACACATTCAGCTCTGTTCCATTAACCTGTCAGCATCAAAAGCTGATGTTATGAAACTTAACTTAGCACTATTACTATGTTAATAATTATTTGGAGAAAAAATTGAAGGACAGATGTGAAAGAGACCAAAGGAAGAAGAGAAAAAAAATGCTTTGGGGCTGGGATTTTGTCGAATTATTTCACAGCATCATATAAAATAAATATAGTGACCTTCGGAGTTAGACAGTACAGGGATCTTATTAGAAATAGCAAGCACCAGCTGGACATGGTGGCTCACGCCTATAATCCCAGCACTTTGTGAGGCCAAGTTGGGTGGATCACCTGAGGTCAGGAGTTCGAGACCAGCTTGGCTAATGTGGTGAAACCCCGTCTCTACTCAAAATACAAAAACTAGCTGGGCATGGTGGTGGGTGCCTGTAATCCCAGCTACTCCAGAGGCTGAGGCAGGAGAATAGCTTGAACCTAGGAGGCAGAGGTTGCTGTGAGCTGAGATCGCACCACTGCACTCCAGCCTGGGCGACAGAGTGAGACTCCATATCAAAAAAACAAAAAAAAAAAAAAAAAAAAAGAAATGACAAGTGCCAACTCCTGGAGATACTGAAGAGACATATATTGAATGATCACTCTGCATCTACTTTTCAAAAATTTTAAAGTTCATAAATACTCTAGTCCCCAGCCTCCCATCATCCTTATCATTTATGTTTCTGTTGATGACGAGATGAGAAATGCAGTTGATCCTTATTGTTCATGGATTTTATAGTTGTGAATTCACCTACTCACTAAAATTTATTTGAACCCCCAAAATCAATACTTGTTGCACTTTTGTAGTCATTTGTGGACGCATGCAGCATGGTGAAAAATTTGAGTCTTCCTAAAACTGATGCTCTGCCCTCTGAATTCTTCTTTTACTTTTTTTGTTTACAAATCCACTTATTTAGGTTTATGAAAATCATTGATGACAATGATTTTTAGTTTTTGATGGATAGGTTTTCTGTTCTTTCTCTTTTTCTTTTTTTGAGATGGAGTCTTCCTCTGTCACCCAGCATAGTTTTTCTTTTTATAACTTTTAAAAATTGGCCAGGCACAGTGGCTCACATCTGTAATCCCAGCACTTTCGGAGGCTGAGGTGGGTGGATCACCTGAAGTTAGGTGTTTGAGACCATCCTGGCCAACATGGCGAAACCCTGTCCCTGCTAAAAATACAAAAATTAGCCTGGCATGGTGGTGGGCACCTGTAATCCCAGCTACTCAGGAGGCTGAGGCAGGAGAATCACTTGAACCCAGTAAGTGGAGGTTGTAGTGAGCTGAGATTGTGCCATTGCACTCCAGCCTGGGCAGCAGAGTGGGACTCCATCTCAAAAACAAACAAACAAACAAGCAAAAACTTTTAAAAATTAACAGATACAAAATGTATATATTTATGGTGCACAACATGATGTTTTGATATATGTGTTCATTGTAGAGTGGCTAAATCAAGCTAATTAATATATGCATTGCCTCGTATACTTATTTTTTTGTCATGAAAACACAAAATCTACTCTTTTGGCAATTTTGTTTCAGCTCTCATGTTGCAAACAAGTGTTGTTCTCACCGTCTTAGTACCACATTTTTTTATTTTGCATTTTTCTTCTTTTTGTTGGTGATTTTGCCCTTTAAAATGGCCACAGCCATAGGGATGAAGGGCTGTCTAGTGTTTCTAAGTGCAAGAGGGCTGTGACATACCTGCTGGTGAAAATACAAGTGTTTGATAAGCTTCTTTCAGACATGAGTTATAATGTTGTTGCCAGTGATTTTAATGTTAATGAATCCCAATATATATTAAATAAAGTGTTTTTAAGCAGAAGCATACATACAACAAGCTTCTCTGTGGATCAGTTGATGAAATGGATACCAGAGGCTCACAGGATGCTAACCCTGTGTTTTCCTTAAGGTGATGGTTCAGTATTCACTAATCCATTGTTCACAGTGGCTTTATAGGACATAACTACCGTTAATAATGAGAACCAACTGTCTGTGGAACATCATCCCTCACTTCCACTGACATCCCTGAGAAATTCCCGATGGTAAATCCATTAAACCAACATAGAAACCCGTTGAGAGTTCCCACTGATCTACTAAGGGGATTTCTGTAGGTTCATAGCCAAGTTTCGTGCGAGCCCATCCTGATCTCTTTTAGGTTCTAGACATACAGCTTCATATTTACTCTTATATCTATCTTTTCTGCTAAAATAGATAACAAGTTTGTAGCAACAGTTATAGACTTATAGAATGTCAGTGACGAGAAGTCCCTCAGTTGTGGCAGTCCACATCCCTCTTTCACAGATGAGAAATTTGAGGCCCAGCCAGGTGGAGGGATTGCCATGACCTGGAATTCTGTTCATTGCGCTGTCTTCTATTTAATAAATATGAGTTGATCTGAGGAGAGAAGATGGCAATAATAACAATATATGAAATCTATTAGAAATTAACATAGGCCAGTGTGGTGGCTTACCTGTAACCCCAGCACTTTGGGGGCACTGAGATGGATGGATCGCTTGAGCCCAGGAGTTCGAGACCAGCCTGGGCAACATGGCGAAATTCGCTCTTTACAAAAAATACAAATATTAGTTGGGCATGGTGGCGTGTACCTGTGATCCCAGCTACTTGAGAAGCTGAGGCATGGGGCTCAATTGAGCCCGGGAGGTCAAGGCTGCAGTGAGCTGTGATCATGCCACTGCATTCCAGCCTGGGCGACAGAATGAGACCCTTCTCAAAAAAAAAATATATATATATAAAGATATACATATATATGTGTATATACGTATAGATATACTATATATGTGTATATACGTATAGATATACTATATATGTGTATATACGTATAGATATACATATATGTGTATATACGTATAGATATACATATGTGTGTATATACGTATAGATATACATATATGTGTGTATATACGTATAGATATACATATATGTGTGTGTATATACGTATAGATATACATATATGTGTGTGTGTATATACGTATAGATATACATATATGTGTGTGTATATACGTATAGATATACGTGTGTGTATATACGTATAGATATACGTGTGTGTATATACGTATAGATATACGTGTGTGTGTATATACGTATAGATATACGTGTGTGTATATACGTATAGATATACGTGTGTGTGTATATACGTATAGATATACGTGTGTGTATATGTATATACACATATATACACATATATATGTGTGTATATATGTATGTATATAAATAAACATAGTAAGAACAAATTCTATATTGTCAGCCTCATATATATTTCAGTGATAGCCATAAATTAAAAAAAATTGTTTCTCAGATAACTTAGAACTCTATCATTGCAAGTCGAGGTTCCAACTAAGGGGTAGTGTCATACTGTAGAGAAATCTTTTAACTAGAAGATAGTCGAATCACGGTGTCTCCGTGTGACACCGAATTTTTGAAAAGTTGTTATCCACAGTGTAGCTAAAGGAACACTTGTGGGAAGCGAAGCTCTGTTTACTGACGTGATGAACATGGAACTGAATTCTTTCTTCACCTGTCCAGAGTTAGGCAGACACCCTGAAGTAATTTCCTCTATATCTGAAATTCAGCGGTTTGTTAATTACCAATATTTTAATTTATATTATATGTATATAATAACACTATATATACACATTTTGTTTGTTTGTTTTTGTTTTTGAGATGGAGTCTTGTTCTGTCACCCAGGCTGGCCCAGGCTGGAGTGCAGTGAGGGGATCCTGGCTCACTGGAGCTTCTGCATCCCAGGTTCAAGCCATCCTCCCACCTCGGCCTCCGGAGTAGCTTGGACTACAGGCGTGCACCACCTGCCTGGCTAATTTTTTGTATTTTTGATAGAGATGGGGTTTCGCCATGTTGCCCAGGCTGGTCTCCAACTCTTGGCCTCAAGTGATCTGCCCACCTTGGCCTTCCAAAGTGTTGGGATTACAGGCATGAGCCACGATGCCTGGCCAATAACATTATATATATATATACACATATATATAAAATATCATATATAATATCATATATATACACATATATAACATATAATGTATCATATATACGTATATAATTTTTTTACTGAGGTAAAGACAATATGTGTATGTGTGTGTGTGTGTGTGTGTGTCCATTTTTTTTTTTTTTTTTTTTTTACTGAGAGAAGGTTGATGCTAGAGTCTGGAGAGAAGCAACCCAGCCAAAATTGAGAGTCCCTGGAGTGTGTGACCTCTGTAGCTATTCATGCATGAAGGTGATGCCACCAGCTCACTCTGTCAGCACATCAGAAGCTCTGAGTTGTTTTTCTGTGAAATCAGTAACATTCCCCCCCGATTATAAAAGTTCACTATGGAAAATCTGGGAGATAAAGAAAAGGGTGAAGAAGAAAATAATTTACTCATAATTCTATCTTTCAGAGACGAGCACTTCGGGGATTCGATCTTTTTATCCTTTGTGCATATATACTCATAGACATTAGTTGTGTTTTTTAAAATAACAAAATAGTGTTACATGTTTTACTTTGTACCATTTCAGTTTAATATGTCATGTGAACATTTCCATGTATTTCCACATATTCATGACATATTCTCCAAAAACTATAAAATCATACCCCCAAATTTTGGGCAGGAAGGCTACATTTTTGCTCTTGTAAAATAACACCACAATGAGTATCTGTGTACATTTTTTTTTTTTTTTTTTTTTTTTGCTTTTGCATAGCTCTGATTGCCGCCTCAGGATAAATTCCTAGACCTGTAATTACAGGGTTAAAGGGTGTGGGGAATTTTTCTAGTATTGGCAGAGGTTTCTCTGGGCCCATTATAATCGTAGGGCCTTTTGATGTGGATGACTGGAGGGAAGGGAAATTGTCCCCGCTGTGGTGATAGCTACTGAATTAAAGGCTCTGAATCTATCACTGGGGTCAAGTCCAATATCCAGTTTTGATAGAATAGCTTCTCTCTCAGCCATTTTCCTGGAGGCGGGTACCTGGAGTTAAAATTTTGCCTTTTAAATTGAATCTGCCAATCATGACTTTGTATGACTAAAGCTGATATTTTGATGAAAAAAGATAACATTGTCCAGAAAAACTGTTTGAATATTTAAAATGAGAACAATACATTTTTGAGATTGTTTCTCTTTTAAGATTTTCTCAAAGCCAGAAAATCCAAGCATATAGAGACTGAGCCCAGTTTCCTTTCAGGATATTTTTAACAGTATTTACAAGGGGATCAGGCACACTGGCCTTAAAAGACCTTTAAGAACAGGCCGGGCGCGGTGGCTCATGGCTGTAATCCCAGCACATTGGGAGGCCGAGGAGGGCGGATCACGAGGTCAAGAGATCGAGACCATCCTGGCTAACAGAGTGAAACGTCGTCTCTACTAAAAACACAAAAAATTAGCCAGGCATGGTGGCGGGTGCCTGTAGTCCCAGCTACGCAGGAGGCTGAGGCAGGAGAATGGCGTGAACCCAGGAGGTGGATCTTGCAGTGAGCTGACATTGCGCCACTGCACTCCAGCCTGGGTGACAGAGCGAGACTCTATCAAAAAAAAAAAAAAAAAAAAAGAGCAATTATTACTCCCACCTCCTAAAACCGTGTATATATAAATATTACGTAGGCCAAGCATAGTGGCTCATGCCTATAATTCCCATACTTTGGGAGGCCAAGGCTGGCAGATGACTTGAGGTCAGGAATTTGAGACCACCCTAGCCAACATGGTGAAACCCCATCTCCACTAAAAATACAAAAATTAGCTGTGTGGTGGCATGAGCCTATAGTCCCAGCTACTCGGGAGGCTGAGGCAGGATCACTTGAACCCGGGAGGTGGAGGCTGCAGTCAGCCGAGATTGCACCACTGCACTCCAGCCTGGGCAACTGAGCAAGGCTCCATTTCAAGAAAAAACAAACAAACCAAAAAAAGACAAAAAAAGATTACCCTATAAATATTACATAGAGAAGTGATTTGGCTTTTTTCTGTGTGTGTGTGTGTGTGTGTGTGTTGCAAGTAAACCTTTCACACATTTCTAACAATAGTCTTCAACTTAAAAAACGCCCAGATTGTCTAAAGAATAATGGCAACAAACATGTGTGGGAAATCACCTTCAATCTGGCCAGTGCCCTTTGTTCTTTGTATACCTATTTTATATCTCAAACAGCCCTTTTTTTCTTCAATATTTGTTTAACAGAAGAGGAAACTGAGCCTCAGAGAAATCAAGGCACTTTCCTCAAATCTGACGTTACATGAAGAGCTTGGTCTGTCCAGTTTCAAAGTTTTACGTTCACTATAACACTGGCCTCCCACAATGGTTTCTTATTCCAAATCAAGTGACTACTCTGCATCCGCACTACTATTTCAACCATTAATTCACTCATTTGTTTAACATGTATTCACTCATTTATTTAACACGTATTGAGCAAATACCCTGAATTAACATGTATTGAGCAAATACCCTGAATAAGGTTTTAGGAGTAGAAAAATGACCAGACATCCCGTCATCCTTGATGGCTTTGGGAGGAAGACATGGAAATGAGCGACACAATATATTGGGATGGGTATGAAAAAGAGGAATTGTGAGATCTTATCAAGTATCTGATCTTGACTAGGGGCAATGACCTTGAGGCCTACCCCGAGTGATTTTCAGTCATTAATGTTCTCTCATATCTAAATTCAACCTCACACATGTTTACCCACTCTTGTGTATCCCCTTACACACTCTCATACAATTCACTCAGGTTAGAGTGTGCTCAGGAAGGTGAAATGTAATTTAAAAACGGCCCAATATTTTTTGTTTATGATAGAAGCAAAACTATGCGTGTTTCTCTATCAACATTGTCAATGAGTCACTTGAGGGACACATAGATTGTAAAATACTCCTAGATTACAAGTTGTTAACTTGCCAACTGAAAACTATTTATTCAACACTTCTATATGCAGGACACTGGGCTAACTGGGGTAGAAGATTCAAAGCAATAATAACGATATAAAAATGATGCCTGCCACCAGGCAGTAAATAAGTGCTAAACAGTGGCACAGACCACAGTGCTGAATGAAATCAGAGCGTGCTACCATTCATAAACAGGAGAGATTCAAGGTAATTCTTTCACTTTAGACAGTAACAATCCAAGTGCTTTATATAATCTGGATAATAACGAAGAACAAATTTGCAATTGCAAAAATGTGGAACCAGCCCAAATGCCCATCAATCAATGAGTGGATAAAGAAATTGTGGCATATATATATATATATATATATATATATTCCTCTATATATATATATAGGAATACTACTCAGCCATGAAAATGAATGAATTAATGGCATTTGCAGCAACGTAGATGGGATTTGAGACTATTATTCTAAGTGAAGTAACTCAGGAATGGAAAATCAAACATCATATGTTCCCACTCATAAGTGGGAGCTAAGCTGTGAGGATGCAAAGGCATAAGAATGATACAATGGACTTTGGGGACTCAGGAGGAAAGGGTGGGAAGCGGGTGAGGGATAAAAAACTACAAATTGGATTCAGTGTATACTGCTTTGGTGATAGGTGTACCAAAATTCAGAAATCACCATTAAAGAAGTTACTCATGTAACCAAATACCACCCGTTCCCCAAAAGCCTGTGGAAATAAAAAATAAAAAAAAAAGAGTGCACCAGCTTTATCAATAAACTTCGATAGAGACCAAATATTAGGGACTGCGCAGCAGCAATTGATCCACTATAGAGCTTTCTGTGGTGCAATATGACTGGACGCTGGAACCGAGCCTGCTAATCATCTTAGCTGTTATACTATGATGGGTACCGAATGTGTGAGAGTCTTTTTAAATACATGATTTGAGTCCTGTGAAAACAAAAGTATGGTAAATAAAAGTACAGAAAAAGTCAAGTAATTTTCCTTCTTCCTGTACCCTTACACTTGCATGTTTTTTCCCCCTTTTCTTCTCCATAGTTGCATTTAGGTAAAGTAGCTGTGGCTTTTTCTGCTCTGATAAACTTTAAACTTACCTCAAGTAAAGTAGCTGCAGTTTTCTTTGTTATGATAAACTTTAAACTTGCTTATTTTTTTTTCTTCTGGAATTATTGATGTTCTATTTTTTTAGACACGAGCTGTCTTTTCTAGTATTAAAAAACAGCTCTATTGAGATTATTTCTTTTCACATGTGAGACTTCTGTATTTACTATCAACAGTCTTTTCTCACAAAGATTCTATATTTTATTTTTCTCTTTACCGGGAGAAGTCTAATATCATCCACACATTCCTGTCTTCTTTCCTTCAACTGTGCCCTCATACTGGCTCCTTGATCTGAGTTATATCTATCTTATTCAAGTAGGAGCCTCTGAAACTCTCTCTCAATCCCTGGACAAGATTGTAAGTAAAAATAACATTGCATCCTAGGAGGCATGGAGAGATTAGAGCCACCCTTAAGGATACAATGGATGCGGAGCTGGTGGTCCCCATCATGTCTCCATTCAGTTCACCAATATAGACCCCAAAGAAAGTCAAGGGATCCTAGAGGATAGCTATAAATGACAGAAAGTAAGATAAGGTATTTTTGCCGGAACAAATTATTAAATAATTTGACCTCAAGTTTCTGATAAGTGGCCATGGATTTGGCAAATGCATTTCTTTGCAGTCCAGTTACAAAAGACTGTATCTCTGTCATGATGAAGACTGGGAACAATTTTCATTCACATGGAAGAGACATCAATATTTGCTCTCTGTCATGATACAATCTGAAGAAATCCACCCTGCCTCGATGTCTATGGAAGGCTGAATATTGATCCCCCTTCCCCACTCAAAGGTGTCCATGTCCTAATCCCTGAAACCTGTGTCTATGTCACCTTCCAAGGCAAGAGAATTTTACAGATGTGATCAAGCTAAGGCTCTTGAGATGGGAAGACTATCTTGGGTGATCTGAGTGGGCCTGATGCAATCACAAAGATCCTTGTAAGTGAAAGAGGGAGATAAAGGAATCAGAGTCAGAGAAGAAGATGTAATGATGGAAGCGTGTGTGTGTGTGTGTGTGCGTGTGTGTGTGTGTGTGTAAGATAGAAAGAGAGATAGAGATTGAGATTTGAAGATGGTATGTTGCTGGCTTAAAGATAGAGGTAGGGGCCATGAGCCAAGGACCGCAGGCAGCCTTTAGAAGCTGGCAAGGGCAAGGAAACAGATTCTCTCCTAAAGCTTCCAGAAGCAACACAGCCCTGAAGACACCTTGATTTCAGGACATCTGGCCTCCAGAACTGTAAGATAATACATATGTATGGCTTTATGCCACTAAGTTTGTGGTGATTTGTTGTAACAACAACAGAAAACGATGAAGATTTCCCAGAGAACATCAGAATGATGGTAGGAGGTAGGATGTATTTATGGGTTAGTGAATTCAGCATCTCAATGACATATTCAAAATCCCAGATTCTTTAACAATTTTCTCTTTGACATCCTCAGTGTGGTTTTTGCTTTTGTTTTCAGACTAATTTCCTCATGGTGACATGATTGCTGCCTGGTTCCAAGCATCACATCTCACATGTCACCAGTCAGGAAGAGGCAATGGGTGTTGTGTTTATTTACAGTAATAAGTAACACTTTATCATAACAGTAGAATATATTTTGTCCCATGTGTCCTCCATTCTTTATATTGAACTGCAAATCAGGATAACTAAAGGAGACATTGCAAAGAGTTGTGTAGATGTTGAGATATAATGTTGAACAGGCAAGTGACCTTTGAATCTCTGACTATTCTTGTCACGTTTGATAAAGATAAGAGTTGGCATACAGGGTAATCTAACTGGAGTGTTTTTTGAGAAGAGGTATATTGAATATTTGAAGACACAGTTAATAAAGAATCTTGCATAGAGAGTCATAGGATTCCAAGCAAAATTCAGTCCAAGTACTTATCAGTGAGTAGTCATGAAAATGCCCATTGCTTTAAAGGCCTGTAATCTTCTTTGGAAAGCTCTGAATGCAAACCTCCTTCTAAAATGACCAAATATACTTATTTGCCAATAAGCAATACTTTCTCAGAGTAATTTTTGTTCTGTAATATAGATTTCATTAACCTATTCCATTTATCAGCTTATTCAGTTAATTGCGCAGTTTTGCTCTGGGGCCTGGCAGCGGCAAAATGATGTCATGGTTCACCGGCATGGGGGAGCATGTGTAGGGATAGGGTTGGAAATCTTCACAAGGGTGGTTGCAACTCTACCAAGATTTCCACTGCAGTTCAGTGGCTCCATAATTAACACTGCTGTCTTGGGGAGGTCCTTTGCGGTAGGAACGCAACTGATGAGAAATGGCTTGGAGTTTATTGAAACCTTTTGAAGTTGCTCCAGTCTTCAAACAAACAAACGCAAAAGTAAATTCTTAAGTGTTATATTTACAGCATAGATTTATAACAATATTTCTTATGGGAAGGAACTTTGGGGCCATGTTCAGTCTCATGTGCTGCATACATCTTCTGCAGCCATTGAACAGTAACAGGAGGGCTGAATTCACTGAGGGCCGAAGTATGATGCCATGGGAAGGGCATCGGACCATGAATCAGGAGATGGGGTTTCTGGGGCAAGTTCTGCCACTAACTCCCTGTGCAGGACTTGGAATCAAAATGAATGCCCACTTTAATTTTCTTTGAAGGCAAAAACCATGTCTTATGTACAATGTTACTACTACTACTATTACTACTACTAATACTATTACTACTACTGCTACTACTACTACTACTATTTCTTTTCTTTTTCCTTTTTTTTTTTTTTTTTTTTGAGACAGAGTCTCGCTCTGTCACCCAGGCTGGGGTGCAATGGTGCAATCCCAGCTCACTGCAACCTCTGCCTCCCAGGTTCAAGTGATTCTCCTGCCTCAGCCTCCTGAGTAGCTGGGACTATAGGTGTGTGCCACCATACCTGGATAATTTTTTGTATTTTTAGTAGAGACAGGGTTTCACCGTGTTAGCCAGGATGGTCTCAATCTCCTGACCTTGTGATCTGCCCACCTTGGCCTCCCAAAGTGCTGGGATTACAGGCGTGAACCACCATGCCTGGCCTATTACCATTATTTCTTGAGTGCTTACTGGGAACTAAGTATATCATAGTAAGTGTTTTGCATCATTTACCTCATTAAATTTTTATGTCAGAGAATGTCAGTATATCTCCTCTTAACAGATGAGAGGATGAGACTTAAAGAGGCCCGGTCATGTTGCTTAAAGTCACATGGGTGTGTAGGTGTTAGAGCCCAGGACTGTCTGATTTCAAGGCCTATGCACTTTCTGCTTTAAGATGGATAACAAGCAGGGCTGATGTTAGTGACCCCTCAGCTTTACAAGAGTGATTCTCAGCCTGCATGTACATTGGCATCATAGTGGGTGAAGGGGACCTTTAAAGGACACTGATGCCAAGCTCCACCCCAAGGGATGCTGATGTAAGTTGTTTTGGGGACAGCCTGGGCAGTGGGAATTTTTTAGTTCTCCCCAATTTGTTTTACTTTGCAGCCAAGATTGGGAACCGCAGCTTTATGTGAAGTTTCAGAGATTGAGAAGAGAAAGCTGGGAGGGTTGAGGTACTTTCTTGTCATGGAGCTCCAGTGTTCAGAGAGCTAGTTTTTCTTAGAAGAGTTTCTTGAAGAGGTTCTTTAAATGCTAAATTCTTGGGATTTGGACTAATCGTCAATGCAGCTCTAAAAGTGTAAAGCACTTGTGGAAGGGAAGGAGCAAGTATTTGGAAGAAACACTTGAATTAGTTGGTTTCAGAGAGCAGATTTGATATGAGGGGAGTTCCTGTTCTAAGAGAAAAAGGGCCGAGCATGGTGGCTCATGCCTGTAATCCCAGCACTTTGGGTGGCCGAGGTGGGTGGACCACGAAGTCAGGAGATCGAGACCATCCTGGCTAACACGGTGAAACCCTGTCTCTACTAAAAAAAAAAAAAAAAATACAAAAAATTAGCTGGGCGTGGTGGCAGGAGCCTGTAGTCCCAGTTCCTCAGGAGGCTGAGGCAGGAGAATGGTGTGAACCCGGGAGGCGGAGCTTGCAGTGAGCCGAGATTGCACCACTGCGCTCCAGCCTGGGTGACAGAGCGAGACTCCGTCTCAAAAAAAAAAAAGAGAAAAAGAAGATTCTATGTGTGATGATGTAGTGACAAGTTCTCACATAATTAATCCAGACAGGCCCATAACCAAAGGTCATGGCAGAGATGAAAAGGGTCACGGTTTGGGTGGACAATGTAATATCATCCACTTAGTAGATAAGATGATGTAATTAAGAAGGGAGTGATTCGTTTACTTCTTGTGTGCCCATTTAACTGTTATATGTGACCATGAGTCATTAAGCACATTACATTTTCTAGTATATTAAATGGTGTAACAATTGAACCAAAGAGTTATCTGCTTCTGGGTTATTTTACTCACCTTCCTGCTCTGCAATGCTGAATGCTCTTTTATATTAAATAACTGGATTTGTTGGACAAAATGGTGCTTCAAAATCAAAGGATCTTCTGGATGTTTTGGAGAGTGAAGTTTTCTCCTTCTTAGCAAGTCCTGGTTGTTCCGTCATCTTTCCATCAGCAGTGAGTTCCTGGTTGGAAGTAACTGTATAAATTAAAACTCCTCAAGGCCAGGGAAGAAGAGGAAGAAAGAAGTGTGTGGGCTTGAGAATTAATTCTGAGTAGAACTGGGGACAATCTTCATGAATGAGTGAAACCATGAGTGATAATTGTGTTCCTTAAAGAAGAGGGTTGCTGTGTTTCTTGGGATGCTGTTAACAAAAGTGAATGTGTACGTGGTTTTCCCAAAATGGCGTTGAGCAAACGACAGGATGAATTTAGCATTGTTAGGTACGGACTTTTCATTGGTCCTCAGATATAGACACACCCAGTATAAGAATTCTGAAGTGACTGAAAGAGGAGATATTCTAGTGAAAGAAAAAGGAAGAATGAGCTGCTATTTCCTGACTGAAAATCTGACTTCCACAGAGAATTATCTTTTAAGAAAACCCAGACGGGAACAAGTTTAATCTTTCTCTGAGTTCAGGGTGAATGGGGTTTCCAGTTCAATTTTTAAGGTAGTTTTAATAATGCCAAACTATTAAATGTGTATGTATGAGACTGGATTAACTCAGTCTTTCTTGTCTCACTTTTTAGAAAAAGGAATTGTTAGCAGATAATTATAGTCACGAAATATTTGGACTGTCTGGCAGCACTAATGGTAAAGATAGAAACCATAAAAAAAAGCCAAAACAGGTCTTTTATTCATTCCTGTATGAAAAAGCATATTCTCCAACTATATATGCTTTTTGAAAAATTTTATTTTTCCATAAGTTATTGGGGTACAGGTGGTATTTGGTTACATAAGTAAGCTCTTTAGTGGAGATCTGTGTCATCCTGGTGCACCCATCACCCGAGCAGTGTACACTGTACCATATTTGTTGTCTTTCATCCCTTGCCTCCTCCCACTCTTCCCCCCAAGTCCCTAAAGTTTATTTTATCATTCTTATGCCTTTGTGTCCTCATAGCTTAGCTCCCACATATCAGTGAGAACATATGATGTCTGGATTTCCATTCCTGAGTTACTTCACTTAGAATAATAGTCTCTAATCTCATCCAGATCATTCCAAATGCTGTTAATATGCTTTTAAAAACATAGCTTGATTAAATGAACATTCTCCTGCATTGATATTTAAAAATTAAGTATTGCAGCAGGTGGCAGAACTCAAGTCTCTTGAGAAAGGAATATGATTGAAGATTGTTGACTGGAATAACATACTTTTTCTTCCCCAGATGATTTTATTGTCCTTTAAGTTCTATGAATGTTGTTTTCCATAATCAGCAGGTACTACTGTATTTTGCCTTTAATTTTGGTGGCTAAAACTATCAAACTTAATGTTTGTGCCTTCCAGGATTCTTAGAGGTTACAAAGATTTGTTTTCTAGAGGATAAACTAGAATTTGGACCTAGAAATAAAATGAACTCCATTATGTTTCACATTTTCCCTGTACACAGCTATCTCTCTTATTAAGTTTATTGTAGATTCTTACTGTAGAGAGCAGATGTAGCTCAAGGCAATGAGAACAGACAGAACTGGGGTGCTAGAAAAATTGCCAGAGCTTGCCAGTTAGTCCTGAACACATTGTTTAGGCTTCCTTTGTATCAGTATGCTCATTTGTTCAAGGAAATTTGCTGGAGGCCATATTTATGAAAGCAGATAGCTCTGGCATACAGTGTTGTACTTGATAGTAAATAGTTGGATGTATTTGTTAACCCCTAGTTTTCATCTCCCACAGGATTATTAATTTGTACCATTATTGGTAGTGTTGTTGACCATCAAGAGTTCATCATGGAGTCTTCCTCCCCCTTCTTCTTTGTCTTTTTCTTCTCTATCTTACTCTTCTTTACAGGTGAAGCTCTTGACCCAGCACTAGGGAAGTGTCTTGCTGTCCAACTATTAGCTGATCACTCTTCAGTTCAACCTAGAGAAAATCAAAAGCTAGAAAAAAACAACAGCTAGAAATTTCACATCTAAATTTTATCAGTTTAACACCTTGACTTAAATTAGGCATATGTTGGGAGTCTATGTTTTGAATGGAACAAAATAACAGTATATTGGATTTGTTTAGTGCTTTATGCAACATATTGACCTTCATGATCTTATTTGACCTTTAAATACCCCTGATATGGTTTGGCTCTGTGTCCCCACCCGAATCTCATCTCAAATTATAATCCCCACATGTCAAGGGAGGGACCTGTAATTCCCACTAGTTGAAGGAGGGCGGTGATGGGATCATGGGGGCAGTTTCCCCTCTGTCGTTGTCATGATAGTGAGTGAGTTCTCTTGAGAGCTGATGGTTTTATAAGTGTTTGGAAGTTCCTCCTTCACTTTTCTCTCCTGCCGCCATGTGAAGAAGGTCTTTGCTTCCCCTTCACCTTCTGCCATGATTGTAGGTTGCCTGAGGCCTCCCCAGCCATGTGGAACTGTGAGTCAATTAAACCTCTTTCCTTTACAGATTACCTAGTCTTGGGTATTTCTTTATAGCAATGTGAAAACAAACCACCCCAGGCATTGAGAACATTGAGATCATCTTCACTTTTGAGAATGCCTCAAATTACAAACATTTAAATTTGATAACTCGCTTAGTGTCATACATTTAGGGGACAGCATGGAACTCTTACAGAAGGAATCAGGAAATATAAGTTCCGGTTTTGGCTGTGCTACAAACTAACCGTGTCAGGTTAGTGGCACAACCACTGTAAGCTATTCTTAGTCTATGAAATTATGGCCTGGAACTAGAATTTTGCAGGAATATTTTATGATTTTTTGATTTTGGAATCTCCTTTCCCCATCAAAAGGAAGAAAAATCAGCTGGGCATGGTGGCTCATGCCTGTAATCCCAGCACTTTGGGAGGCCGAGGTCGGTGGTTCAGCTGAGGTCAGGAGTTCAAAACTAGCCTGGCCAACATGGCAAAACCCCACTAAAAATACAAAAATTAGCTGGGTGTGGTGGTGGGCACCTGTAACCCCAGCTACTTGGGAGGCTGAGGCAGGAGAATCACTTGAACCCAGGAGGCAGAGGTTGCAGTGAGCTGAGATTGTGCCACTGCACTCCAGTCTGGGTGACAGAGTGAGACTGTCTCAGAAAAAAAGAAGAAAAATCTGCCAGAGTGATTGTTTTTGTTTGTGTATTGTTTTCCTTGCAAGATAACTGTACAAGTGAAAACCATAAAGTAGACAAAAATATATTTTGAAAAAAGTTTTAAAACAAAATATGCGCATACTTTCTAACATTATGTTTTAGTTTTGTGGCAAATATGTCTTGACTCTGGGTTAGGCTACATTTTCATGAAGATGTGGAACTTTAGCCTTTTTATCCACGTAGATGTCACTTCTTATACAACCCTCTTATTCTCTTTTCCTATCCTCAGACTTCCTCTTCCCTTTTTCATTTTCCAAAGTGTAACTTTCCACATCCGCTTTCTTGCTCTGGATCTCCATGTTTAGGAAATTGCGTTTAAGTCAGAGATCAAAATCTGGTATCTTAGGGCAGGGGTCTCCAACCTCTAGGCCACCGACTGGTACTGGTCTGTGGCCTTTTAAGAACCTGACTGCACAGCAGGAGGTGAGCAACAGGTGAGTGAACATTACTGCCTGAGCTCCGTCTCCTGTCAGATCAGCAGCAGCATTAGATTCTCATAGGACCGCTGGAAGTGCAAATGTGAGGGAGAGGGATCTAGGTTGCATGCTCCTTATGAGAATCTAATGTCTGATGATCTGAGGTGGAACAATTTCATCCCCAAACCAACCCCTCTACCTGTCTCCGCCATCCATGGAAAAATTGTCTTCCACGAAACTGGTCCCTGGTGCCAAAAATGTTGGGGACCCTTGTGCTAGGGGCTAGATCTGGCCCCTAGATACACTGTGTTTGGTTTTCACAGTGTTTAAAAAACTGAGCACATTGCCAATATTTATGAATCAGGAAATTTTGCATAAAAACCAAGATTTTAATGTATCTTGAAAAACAGGCCATATGGCAGTACTATCTCTGCTTTGCCATATGGCACTATGAAGGTGGGTAACAGTGGCTCTTCTTAGATGGAGCGTATACATGTCTGTTCTCCAGAATCTTCACTCATTGTTGTTACTTTCCTGTCACTGCTAGGCATTTGAGTTCCTGACTTAGTTTCATATATACCAGTGGAAGTTTTGGGCATAGAAAAAGACAAATATAATTAGTTGATCAGAGCATGACCAAGATGCATTTCATGTTCTTTGTAATTCATTATATTTAAAAATATGCTCCGAGGGCTTATTATTAAGCACTATATTCAGCCGGGGAACAGAGATAGAGCTTTGTTTCTTGTTTTTTTGAGACGGAGTCTTGCTGTGTCACCCAGGCTGGAGTGCAGTGGCGTGATCTCAGCTCACTGCAAGCTCTGCCTCCCGGGTTCACGCCATTCTCCTGCCTCAGCCTCCCGAGTAACTGGGACTACAGGCACCTGCCACTATGCCTGGCTAATTTTTTGTGTTTTTAGTAGAGATGGGGTTTCACCATGTTAGCCAGGATGGTATTGATCTCCTGACCTCGTGATCCACCTGCCTCGGTCTCCCAAAGTTCTGGGATTACAGGCGTGAGCCACCGCACCCGGCCTATTTCTTTAATCCTGTGTTAAATGATTTAATTTTAAAGCTTAACATTTTATAGTGTGGTGGTTTTTTTTACTGGAAACTGATAGATTCATGTAACTGTTGAGCTCATTGAACATGGATCAAATGCCAGTTACATACTCACTGAGCTTAGCGTTGGGGATATTTGTCATATTAGCTTGGCCAGTTATGACATTACAACTTGCATAGTTGTCATGTATTGCTTTAAAAAAGTTTTACTGTTTGGGGAATGTTTCTTTTTAACTGAGGTTCAGGTGAAATTCCCAATTTTATAAATATGCTAAAAATGCCAACTATCTCATAGGTAATAGCTTAATTATCTAATCAGTGTAGGTCTTTATTCCCAGAGGAGTGTATTTTCACATCCAATTTGCATCTTTCCCCTCCAGTTGTAACCTTGCCCTATTGTATATCTGTTATAATGTTGGGAATCTTGTTAATATTCAATGAATACCATAAATAAAAAGAAGCATTTAATTTTATTACATGACTTTTACCACAGGGTGTTGGTTGCTTTATTTCTGTCTTTTCTAGAAGCCTGTGACTATTAAAATTTATTCTTAGAAATGGTATGAACCATTCCTATCCTTTCTTTGCTTCACTGCTTCCACTTGATGCAGGATCAGAGGGCCCTGGACCATGTTTCTTGGTATTTACAACAGTAGATCACAAGCACAGCTGTATGGCGGGAGTCACCTCCGAAAGGTCATTTAAAACGTGAATTTCACTTCTTCTTTCTGCCTTCCCCAGCTCCCCCAATCAATCCAATAGGTCTGGGGTGAGGCCCAGGAATCTGCATTTTAACAATCTGGATATTCTAATACAATGCGATCTTTGTTTAAGAAGGGTGTTTGTATCAGAAACTCAATTGCTATAAACAGGAAAAGGAGCTATTCTGTTAACTAGAAGTTAAGGAATTGGGGGAGTTCTGAGAACTTCCATCCCTTGAGTAGGGATGAGCAGAACCATTTTTTCTCTCCTTCCAATCAGGTTTAGTGTGCTTGCCCTTAGTCAGCTCGCAGTTGCTCTGAGTCCACAATGTACACTAGGGATGTTGCTGTGTTTGAGCTCGCACGCCTGTGACACAGGCTCTTAAAGAACAAATGAGCTAGTGTCAGTGAAATATCAACACACAGTGAACTAAAAGGAGAATCACACTTATGTCACAGAAAACAAAGGATAGTTGCTTTTATGCCACTAATCAAAACCAGAACTTTTTTTCTAGGCTTTTTCTAGCTTCATCTGGAAAGTGAACAGAAGCATTTCTTGATGGCACAGTACAGACACTGACACTTAGCATACAATCACAATTAATTACTCACATGTCGTATAGTCTACAATAGCCACTGCACACATACTAGTCATTAGCGCTCAGCAATGACAAAAAGTAATTGCTTCCACTCCTTGGCCAAACAGGTCTATCGACCCAACACCAAGTATTTTGTGTGTCTTACTGGACATCTTGCCAGACTTCTTTATAGGGAAAGACACTGACCCGGCTAGACCTTGGTGCTCCCATCTCTTGAGAATCAACTGTTTCTTACATTTAATCACTTCACATATCCTATTCTGCAATGATACTTAGCTGGTTTGTGGTCTGATTTGGTGAGTATTTCAAAGAACTTGAATTTTTGGAATATGAAGACATGTCCATGGGTAACAGGAAACTGACTGTCTTTGTCTTGTCCCTACAGGAAGCAAAATAAAGGGAAGAAAAAGACTTTTTAGTGAGCCTTTATACAGAACATTGAGGATTTTTCCCCCCTCAATCACCAAATACTACCTACAGTGTTAAAAGTTCACTTAAAAATATATCATGATATTTTTTGTTAAGTTGTTCAACAATGATATAAGGATATATATTGGAATGACCTTTTAATTAAACCCAAGGAATAGTGTGGATAAAACAAAAACTTAAAACTACTGAGGGAGAGACTATATGGCTGAGGAATGATTATTAGTTTGATGTTCAAAGTGGAAGAATATCTCATTCTTAGGCAAAGAGTCTCTTGCGTCAAATCTCTTCAGCTCATGAAATGAAGCAGAAACTTGAGGCAATTATTTTATAATCCAGATAAATCTGCTCCTGTTGACTGTGAATTAACTGAATACCCATCATGCCTGAAGAGTAAAGGGGGTAAGAGCAATAGCCCCGTGTTATCTGAGGGATTATATCTTTTCATTTTGCCTACTCCTTTTACCTCTAAAATATTACATAGAATTTAGACATTAACCAGGAGAAACTGATCTTAGGAATAAATCTAAAGAACAGTGTTTAAAATGACTGTCTTTTCTTCATTTTTGTTCTCTTTTGTGGGAACAAAGAGGGTAGATAAGGCAGTAATTTCACTGAATGACATTTGGTGGCCTGTGTCTCAGAAAACACAGCTGCACCTTTTTTTTCTTTTCTTTTCTTTTTTTTTTTTTGAGACAGAGTCTCATTCTGTCACCCAGGCTGGAATGCAGTGGTGTGATCTCAGCTCAGTGTAACCTCCTCTTCCCAGGTTCAAGCGATTCTCCTGCCTCAGCCTCCCCAGTAGCTGGGATTACAGGTGCACGTCACCATGCCGGCTAATTTTTGTGTTTTTAGTAGAGACGAGGTTTCTCTATGTTGGCTAGGCTCATTCTGAACTCTTGACTTCAAGTGATCTGCCTGCCTTGACCTCCCAAAATGCTGGGATTTCAGGCATGAGCCACTATTCCCAGCCAGGCCAGCTGCACCCTCTTTTGGGAGGGAGGTAGGCAGCCCAGTGCTTCCAAGCACTGGAATCAAAATAATAACAACCACTGCCACTCGGTGAGCAGTCACTCAACCACCTCATTTACTCTTCACAAAAACTATGAGGTATCTGCCTTTAGGATTCCCTTTTTACAGAAGAATAAACTGCGACACAGGACAAACTAGTAACTTTCTCCAAGGCCACATTGTTTGTAAATGATGACGGAGGTGGAATTTTGGCCATCTGATTCTGGAAGCTGCCTCCTTAAACTTTCTGGATTTGGAAAAGGAGAGAATATATTTATTGTAATGAATCTGGTTTACCCTATCAGCAAACTGAATAACATAGCATTTCTAATTTTAACTGTTTATATGGGCCCTTGTCCCTAAGCTTGTCAAATGAAATTTGTTTTTCTAAAACACCGGAAGAAAAGATTGAATTTCTATGTCAAAATTAACAAAAAATTAAAATCCTGTCTTTAGTTTCTGGAAAGCTTTGATTCTTAGAAATATTGACATTGGCATTATTTTGTAAAATATTTTCTTGGCATAATAATGGAAAAGTTCACAAGCAAATTGGGTATGATGTCTGATATGATTCAAAAGTCAGTGCAAACAAATTGGTTCTTGATAAATATTTGTAAAATGCTTTGAAAGCTATTAGTTAGGAAATTAATTTCCCAAATAATCAGAGGAATAATATAATGACATTTTACTTTACTAGTTAATTCCTGAGAATATAAAAGACACATTTAAAAAGGGCTACAATAAAAAAAAATGCTCAATTCCTACTAAATAGTTCTAGTGGATTTCATGCCAATCCAGCTGTTGATTTTAAGCCAATACTGGCTTTCTTCCCTTAATACAACCTTGCAATTGGCTCAATCTTTCAAATTAACTTTTATGTTAGAAATGGGTTGTATTCTAAATAGTTCATTAGTTGGCAGCTTGGAAGTTGGAAAACATTTTACTTTAGAAAAATAATACCTCATAAATGTTGGTTAGGTTCCCATACTATCATAGAAAATAATATAAATTGAAATGGAAAAACTAATAGTACTACAATTCTCAGCATTGTATGTCTGTGAGAATAGTTTAAGTGCAAAAAATAAAACATTATGATATATACACCGTATAATTTCAGCATATGTGAACACAAGCTATCCATCTCAATGGTAGTTATTCAGGTAGTGGGATTATAAAGAGTTTTGTTTTTAAACATTTTTACTTTGTATATTGCCTCTATATTTTGTAACTTTATTTTTATTTTTATTTTTTTTGAGACGGAGTCTCACTCTGTCACCCAGGCTGGAGTGCAGTGGCCCAATCTCGGCTCACTGCAACCTCCGCCTCCCAGGTTCAAGCAATTCTCTGTCTCAGCCTCCCAAGTAGCTGGGACTACAGGCATACACCACCACGCCTGGCTAAGTTTTATATTTTTAGTGGAGATGGGGTTTCACCATATTGGTCAGGCTGGTCTCGAACCCTTGGCCTCAGGTGATCGGTTCACCTTGGCCTCCCAGAGTGCTGGGATTACAGGTATGAGCCACCATGCCTGGCTGTAAATTTTTTTTTTTTTTTTTTTTTTTGAGACAGATTCTCACTCTGTTGCCAGGCTGGAGTGCAATGGTGTGATCTCGGTTCACTGAAAACTCTGCCTGCCAGGTTCAAGCAATTCTCCTGCCTCAGCCTCTCAAGTAGCTGAGATTACAGGCACCTGCCACCATGCCTGGCTAATTTTTGTATTTTAGTAGAGATGGGGTTTCACTGTGTTGGTCAGGCTGGTCTTGAACTCCTGACCTCAGATGGTCCACTCACCTCAGCCTCCCAAAGTGCTAGGATTACAGGCGTGAGCCACCGCGACCAACATCTGGCCATAACTTTTTTTTATGATAAACATTTAGTGCTGTTATGGAACTGGAGATATATATATATATGTGTGTGTGTGTGTGTGTGTGTGTGTATATATATATACACACACACACACTTTTTTTTTTTAAGAAAAAGGACATATCTCTGCCATTCTTCTGTTTTCCTTCTTTGAAGACACATGACCAATGGAACCCAATGATTGAGTGTTCATTTCTTGTTTCCATATCCCACATTTGATCTATAAATAAATCTTGTTGGCTCCACCTTTGATGCACATCTAGAAATCACACCCACTGTTAGCACGCTTGGCAAAGAAATGATCCCCTCTTGCCTAGATTATTTTACAGCCTTCAGTCTGGTCTCCTTGTTTTCAATATTGTTTTCTTAAAATTTTTCACAATAGGGTTTCCAACCCAAGAACTTTTTACAAAATGAAAAGAGCATGTTATCCACACAAATTTATTTACAATAAATCCAGAGTCACTGGAATTGGGTGGAAGGCCACCCTTGGCTCTCTGCCTACCTGTCCTTCTGCACACCGGCTTGCTCACTTGTCACACCAGGCTCCTGGCCTATCCTTGAACACACTGGTAATGCTCCTACCCAGGGCTTCTGCATTTGCTCTTCTCAACGCCTAGAGAGTTCTCTCCTTAGACTTGATCAGGACTCACTCTCTCTCTCCCTTCTTTACTCAGGTGGAAAGGCATTCTTTGGCCATGGTATCAAACATTTCATTATGCTCCTCTAACCCTTCTTTATTCGCTTTATTTTTTGCTTTGGTACTTAACACCGTCTAACATAATATACACTTTATGTATTTGCATGTTTACTGATTATCATGTTGCAAAGAAGTAAGCTCCACATGGGCAGGGGTTTTTGACAATTCGGTTTCCTGCTGTATCTGCAGGATATATTTATTGAATGAATACATGTAATAAAAGTATAAAACCTAGACTGAAAAGATAAAAACCAAACTCATGATGACATTTGCCCCTGGGAGGACAAGGGAAAACTTATATAAGACTTTCTTTATTGGTGACTTTCTTTCTTTCTCTCTCTCTTTCCTTCCTTCCTTCCTTTCTTTTTCTCTCTCTCTTTCTCCCTTTCTCTCTTTCTCTTTCCTTCCCTTCCCTTCCCCTTCCTTCCTTCCTTCCCTCCCTCCCTCTCTCTCTTTCTTTCTTTCTTTCTTTTTCTTTCTTTCTTTCTCTTTCTTTTCCTTCCTTCCTTCCTTCCTTCCTTCCTTCCTTCCTTCCTTCCTTCCTTCCTTCCTTCCTTCCTTCCTTCCTTCCTTCCTTCCTTCCTTCCTTCCTTCCTTCCTTCCTTCCTTCCTTCCTTCCTTCCTTCCTTCCTTCCTTCCTTCCTTCCTTCCTTCCGTCTTCTTTTCTTTCTTCTTAGAGGCAAGGTCTCACTATGTTGCCCAGGCTGGTCTCAAACTCCTGGGCTCAAGGGATTTGCCCACCTCAGCCTCCCAAACTGCTGGAATTACAGGCTTGAGACACCGCACCCAGCCACATTTTATTTATTTTATGTATAAAAACATCTGAAGCAAATATGAAAAAACTTTTTGAATCTGTTGGTGCATGTAACATTAATTTCTGAATATTTCTGTATTTTGGAAGTTTTCATAAGACATTTATTCTGGCTTTCCAATAATTTCACAATAAAGCATATATTCCTTAGCATTCCACGAGCGGCCTTTAATGATGAATCCTTCTCACTTCTCCATCCTCATTTATTTTACTACTTTTAGTTTCTCTCAATGGCATGGCTTCTTCTATCCTCATGTCTGTTTCATTCTACTTGGGATGATCTTTCCATTTTTCTTTGGCTAAATCTAGTAGTCCTTGGTGACTCCAGTTACTCTCCCTGCTCCTATGATAGAACCTTCTGCAAGGGAAACACAATTTTCATCCTGTCTTTGGAAATCCAAATAAAGCTTACTTAACCTTTGTATCCCACATCCTATGGGAAGTCCAGTGCCCTTTCCAATATTTATGAGAATTCCTACAGGCCTCTTGCTTATGGTTATCTCTTGATTTGCTTTCCTGCCACTGCTGAGTTCGATGGTTCTCTGGGTCTCACAACAATCATATTTTTACATTTTCTCTTTCTCGTGATAAGCTAATAATCATGAGACCCAGGTCCCCTCCTCTTGATTTTCTTCCTTCTACTCACACAAGACAAAGACAAGTAGAGATCTTGCTGAAAAGTTAGGGCCTCATTGGGAGTTGGAAGGTGGGATGCAGAGTGTGGGAGAGAGGGGGCAGTGCACGCTCCTGCACAGTTGTGCAGATAAATTGGGCTTGGTGTTAGAGGACTTGACTACCACTTCAGGAGCCACTGGCCAAGTTTCCTCTAACAGACCCTGGCTTGTTTTTCCTTTTCTTTTCTTTTTCTTTTTTTTTTTTTTTTTTTTTGAGATGGAGTCTTACTCTGTCCCCCAGGCTGGAGTGCAGTGGTACCATCTCGGCTCACTGCAACCTCTGCCTCCCGGGTTCAAGTGATTCTCCTGCCTCAGACTCCCAAGTAGCTGAGGTTACAGGCGCAGGCCACCACGCCTGGCTAATTTTTGTATTTTTAGTAGAGACAGGGTTTTGCCATGTTGTCCAGGCTGGCCTTGAACTCCTGACCTCAAGTGATCCAGCCTTCGTCAGCCTCCCAAGGTGCTTTCTTGACTGTTGTCTCACATCCCTCCCATTCTCAGGCTGTTCCAGCTCTCTAAATACCAGTTCACATATTTTGGAGAGCAAATTGGTTTTCTCTTTGTCTCTTGGCCCTTATGAGTTATACCTAAATAATTTTTTTAAACAATTTCCCCTAAAGCCCACTAAGGCACCTGCCTCCACCAGAACAGCTGTTCTCTGAGAGGAGTTCTGCGTTCAGCTCTTAAAGTAACTGTGCCTTCTCCCTGAGATGCACTTTATTGCAGTAGATAGTTTACTTGTGTGCCTTTGTCACTAAATGAGAGTTTTGACTGTAATGGCTTACTTTTGCTGAATCTTCTATCACTAGTGCCTGGCTTAGAATGTGATCACTAATGCTTAATGAATAAATGAATACTAAGTTGTCCAGCTGTTAGAGGCATCTATTAGAGGGTGCCATTTAACCTCAAATAAATTTGTTACTTTAAATTCCCAAAATGGACATAGGTGATATGGAAATTATTTATATGCTATTTGGTTTTGCTTCCTCCACTAGATAAGACTTCACTTATCCAGGGGAACGTCTCAGTAACCATCTCAGCATGGGCCTATTCACCAGCTTGAAGTGTATTGTACATTACCTGCCGCCACAAACATGCTCAGGAGAAGCTCTTTGGATGGTCCTATTGCTGGTGAAAGAATCTGTAGCAAACACCTTTTCTTCCATGTCTTGATTCTTAATTGGAGAACATGCCAGTGACTTAAGTGTTCCCTGAGCTTCTAGAATTCTGCTTTTTGGGTGACTTTTCCCAGCTTTCCAGGGATCATTTGCAGCAGATGAGCAAACTGATGATGAAATGGAATAGCGTCTAACCATCATGACATTGCCTGTACAAAAGACACAAAATTCAACTTAAAAAAATTCTACTCTGATGACACTCACAAATGAAAAATGATAGAATTTTATTGAAACTATCTAGACAGAACTACTGTTTCTCATTACTTTTTTGGCATAAAAGATATCCATTTGGCCAGGCTTGGTGGCTCATGCCTGTAATCCCAGCACTTTGGGAGGCCGAGGCAGGTGGATCACGAGGTCAGGTGATGGAGACCATCCTGGCCAACATGGTGAAACCACGTCTCTACTAAAAATACAGAAATTAGCCAGGCATGGTGGCGGGCACCTGTAGTCCCAGCTACTCAGGAGGTTGAGGCAGGAGAATTGCTTGAACCCGAGAGGCAGAGGTTGCAGTGAGCCAAGATCATGCCACTGCACTCCAGCCTGGGTGACAAGAGGGAAACTTCGTCTCAAACAATCAAACAAACAAACAAAAAGCATTCATTGATTTATTTTACAAATATTAATTAGGTGCCAACCATATGCCAGGATCTTTTTTAAGAGATGGGGATGTGGTAGAGAACAACATAAAATTCCAGAGTTCACCTTCTTATGTGGAAGACAGACAGTAAACAAACAATAGATGATAGAATTCACATAGTAATACATTCTAGGAAGGCAAATAAGGCTGATGAGGACAAGGGGATACAGACAGATGCAGGAAGGTGTTCGGAGGCTATTTCAATTGTGTGGCCAGGGAAGACCTTTCTGAGGATACAGCATTAGAGCAGGGGCTTGACATACATAGATAATAAAAAAAAAGAACTTAAAATTGGGAGAACATGAATCTCCCAGACATGCCAATTCTTGATGGCCTTCTTACTCCTGATTCTAGAAGAACAGGCTTATCCACAGTGTCTGATCACCTGAATGGCCACAGGAATTTAACAGGTTGTTGCTAACTGGCCTATGATTGCATGTCTTGGCCTTAGTTGGGACAGTCATTAGGAGGATGACTATTGAGTGAGAGACACATGGCAAAGAGCAAAGATGCATGGTGTGGGAAATTGGAGAGCCCCTGAAAGAGATGGAGAGATTTGTGGCTTTAGTTTCCAGGGGCTTCCAATTCAGTTTCTGTTCATAGTGTCTCCCAATAAACTCTTTCCTTGAGGTAAATCAAATCTTCCCTGTGTGTGTGTTTTTTTTTTTTTTTTAATAACGAGAACATATTGATTAAAAGGGCTTTATTTTAGAGGCTCTTGGTATGTCTGAATGCCAGCTCTTACACTGCATTAACTCTGTGATCTGGAGCCGGTCATTTAACTTCTACTTGGAGGTCTGGTGATTATCCAACGTCTACTTGCACGTCCAGTGTTGTACATGTGGCTTACAACACTGATCTCATGGGTTGGTTTTCATTTTCTGGAGCACTTTATGAGTGATTGTGGAATCTTCATTCTTTCTCACTGCAGCTTTGCCATGAATGAGCATGAAAGTGTAAAAAAACCGCTGCATTATGGGTAGGCTTTGCGAGTGCCAGAGGCACAATTATTTTTTATTTATGTTTGCTGACCGCTTCTGGAAAAAGCAGACAGAAAATCATTATAGTTATTTCAAAAGGTGGAGGCTGTTTTGGCTTTTTGTAGAACAGAAGACTGAATTGTAGGAGAGGTCTAGGGAGAGTTTAAGTTCAAATCTGTTTGAAGTGATTAACTGCAAATATTATTCGTAAATTATCTTTAAATGCTCCCCTTGGTCATGATATGTAACTTCCATAATTATCTAAAAACAGATCTGTGACTACTTACAAACATAAACTTTTTTGTTTAGAAGGATTATAAAACAATCCCTTGATACTGAATCGTAGGGAAACACAACAGGAAATTATGCCGATGATAGCAAAGTTACGTTTGTTTTTACTTGGGACCTACGGTTAATTTGGGAGTGATTAGCATATAGGCTCATTGTTCATCTCCATGGGTCACAAAGGGTCTGTGTCCCTCAGTTTCTTATTAACAAAAGAGAAAAGATGTTCATCACAGCATCACAGGCTCATTAGAACAGTTTCGAAGATCACAGCCAAATGCAGTTTATTTGCCAGCAAAGGATGTGAGCAGAGAATCAGAGGTGCAGCAATGCTGTAAAGAGTTGTTTCTTTTATCTTTACTGCGGCAAATTGCTTCAAGGTTCCACAGGGCAAGACGGGCTGGGAAACATCTCTGAAAGCGCTGGCTAGATTTCATATCTACCAAATATTTATGCACTATTACAGATGTTTCCATGAGCATTTATCCAGCAAGGATTCACTCTGCATTCTCAGTATATTTTATCACCACACAGCTGTGTCTGGGCTGTAGTGTAGCTCTGCGTCCTCGGGTGACTTCAGGGGAAGTAGGGTTCTCCACTCACAGAGAGCCTCACTTTATCTCACCACACATACCAAGGAACACATGGAGGAACTTTTAGTTCTAAGTGATCCACTTCCAGGTCCTCTTTAATTGTTCCCTTTCTTAAAGTGCGACTCATATTTCTGATTTCACATTATTCTTTCTGAAAGAATAGGTTTATGTATTTTTGTTTCCAAAAAAGGACTGGAGAAGTTGGATAAGATAATCTCTATGAGGCTTATATTCTCAACTGTAAATAAGGAAATTTCTACTGGATGATCTCTTCCCTCCCTCCCTCTCTCCCTCCCTGCCTGCCTGCCTGCCTTCCTTCCTTCCTTCCATCCCTCCTTCCTTTTTGATGGAGTCTTGCACTGTTGCCCAGGCCAGAGTGCAGTGGTGCAATCTCGGCTCACTGCAACTTCCACCTCCTGGGTTCAAGCGGTTCTCCTGCCTCAACCTCCCCAGTAGCTAGGACTACAGGCACGTGCCACCACGCCCAGCGAATTTTTGTATTTTTAGTAGAGACGGGGTTTCACCATGTTGGCCAGGATGGTCTCGATCTCCTGACCTCGTGATCCACCCACCTTGGCCTCCCAAAGTGCTGAGATTTCAGGAGTGAGCCACTGTGCCTGGCCCTCTAACGTTCCTTTCCAGTAACAGATTTCTATGATTCAATTAATTGTAAGTATGAATTTCAATTGACGTTGGCAATTACTGTTAAAACTACTGATGAAAACTTATGCTCAAGTCAAATAATAATATTTTTCTGACATGTCCAATGATATTATGACAACTATTACTTAGTAATTTACATTGAGTCTTATTTACACTATCTTTACTCCTCTCAACAGCCCTGTGAGGTAGATTCCATCATTACCTCCATTTGACAGATGAGGAGAGTGATCATAAAAACTCTACATCACTCTATATTCATAGAATCACAGGATTTTGCAGTTGGAATAGGACTTGAAAGACATTTAGCCCAATCCACTTATTTTTACATGAGGATGCTAAGATCAAAAAGTTTATGTGACCTGCCCAATGTTGAACAACTGTTACAAAACAACTAGGAATACAACCCAGGTGTCTTCATGCTCAGGACAATGTTCTTCCTACTTATATTACTTGCTATTATAATAGCACATAACATTTAAGAAACAGATAAACATCATTTAAAGTAACTCAACTGGACTCCCAAGTGCAAATCTAAATCACATTTCTTTCTGTGTTTTATTTGTGCAATAAGCAAGGTTTCCTACAATTTTATCAAATATTTTTCACCAGTACTTCTTTTTTTTTTGAGACAAGGTCTCACTCTGTCATGCAGGCTGGAGTACAGTGCTGCACCCTTAGCTCACTGCAGCCTCAAACTTCTGGGCTCAAGGAATCCTCCCATCTCAGCCTCTCAAGCTCTCAAGTAGCTCAGTCTATAGATGTACGCCATCATGCCTGGCTAATTTTTTCCTGGCTAATCCTTTTCTTTTCCTTTCTATTCTTTTCTTTTCTTTGTAGAGATGGTGGTCTCCCTATGATGCCTAGGCTGATCTCGAACTCCTGTCCTCAAGTGATCCTCCTGCCTTCACCTCCCAAAGTGCTGGGATTACAGGCATGAGCCACCATGCTTGACCTCACCAATCCTTTTCAAAGTTAATGCTAACATTCTTATTGGAAATTACCACCCATATGCTGAAGAAGTATGATATCAATTGTGTGTTTAACTCTTATGAATATGTTCTAACCTCCTCCAAGCTTGATGATGTTTAGACCCTGAGAATTTAAAGGGCAATATACTCTGTTCTTTGAACAGTGTTAATACATGTTTTAAAATAGGACAGTGAGTTCTAAGATGCAACTTACTTTTCTGTTAGGATAAGTACCACAGAGAATAGATTTGAAGGATTGTTGCTTATTTTTGGAGCAAGGCAGTGGTTTTCAATGGTGGATGGGGTGCGATTTTGTTCCCAAGTCAATATTTGGCAATGCCTGAGGACATTACTGATGGTCATAACTGGAAGGGGAAGCGTGAGCGCTCCAGCATCTAGTGGTTAGAGGCCAGGGAAGCTGCTAAGCACCCTACCATGCTCGAGATGACCTCCACAGTAATTATTCAGTCTCAAATGTCAGTAGTACAGAGGTTGAGAAACCCTCAACTAAGCAAATATTACAAATGTCCACATCCTTTTTTTTTTTTTTCCCAGCAGGAGAATGTCTAACCTCCTATAGGTTACTCTTTCACAGTTTTATTAAATAACCAGTAGACAGTTACTCAATCCAGAGTTGTACTTATGAAAAGGGAAAAAGACCTGGATCGGAATCTGTTTTCAGCTTTCAAATATAGGGTCTCATTAGAGACACACATCTCTAACTGGGAGAACCAACCAGCAAATATGACCTGTTCCATTGTCAAGCTGTTCAGAGCTTCTTTTTTTTCTTTTTGAGATGGAGTCTCACTCTGTCGCCAGGCTGGAGTGCAGTGGCACGATCTCAGCTCACTACAACCTCCGCCTCCCAGGTTCAAGTGATTCTCCTGCCTCAGCCTCCCCAGTAGCTGAGATTACAGGTGTGCACCACCATACCTGATTAATTTTTGTATTTTTAGTAGAGACAGGGTTTCACCATGTTGGCCAGGATGGTCTCGATCTCTTGACCTCATCACCCGTCCACCTTGGCCTCCCAAAGTGCTTCTAATTGGCAGTGCCTGAAGCTTTTGACAGATGATGTTAAGAGTTTTGAGTATTTAATTATGTATATGAATTATTTTATTTGAATATGTTGTGTGTAGGCAGGTATTGACGATTTTAATGTAGAGTGTATTTCTCACTCTGCTGATTTCTGACCCCATGTGTAATCTTCACAGTCAAAATATTTCTCATAAAAGGTGAGAGATTTGATTTTTAGAATATATCAAACATTGACTCTGTATCTTGAAGTCTTCAATCTGTATAGCCGGCTGAATTATGTGCAGCATTGATTCATACAGGACAATAAAGTTATTAGTAAAACATGGATAGGAAATAGTATCTGCCATTTGTTGTGCCTTGGCCAGGTGCAATACTAAGCATTTAGTTCATATTACTGTAGTTAATCCTCACAACCTTGTGAGATAGGTACTATAACACTTCCAGATGAAGAAAACAAAGATTAAAGAGGTCTAATCACTGGCTTAGAGTCAAGTGACTGAAGTGGTCAATTGGCAACCATATTTGTTGACTTTGACATCCATTCCCTTATCTGGTGTGCAGTACTGTTCCAGCCTTATAAGTGTGCATGCCGTTTGACATACACACATTCAGTGTTCTATTATGCAGCATTTAAATGGCTGAAGTTAAAGAGGAAAAAGACCACATTGTTCCTAGTGTGACTGATTTCCACAAACCTGTCTCTCTTATCTTTCCCAGCAAATATGGAAGTAATTTTAGTGTTGCTATAATATGTTGCTTGAAGATGCTAAAGCCATTTTTGTCTAGGGATTCAAAGGTAATCTACTAGGAGGAAAGGGATGAAACCCACCACCGTTATTACCAAACTATACAGTTACGTGATCAGCACAATACACTTAACTATTTCACGATATTTGCAAAATGGGCACAACCCACAAGAGCTCAGAATGTTTGGGTACCTTGGTGTTCCTACGTTGCTGGTGCTGCATCAGTGGAAACGGCACCCTGAAGGGTTGCTGGAGATTGTCCTGGCGCTTCCTCCTCCCTTTCGTCTCCTGAATCTGCCCCTGAGCCTGAGGCTCTCTGACTGCTTGCAGTGAGTTTCAATCGGAGGGCTTGATTCTCTTTCTCCAGTTTGTGGATCTCTGCCTGCGTTTCCTGGATAACTCTCACGAGCTGGATATTAGCTTCCATTGTCTCTTCTCATGTCACTCTAGTTGGCTTCTTTGGGAGAGACAGGTGGACTTTTCCTCATGAGCCCAAAACACAATCTACTCAGCAGGTCTGGCTGATCCTGCTCATAAACCTTTCCGAACAATAGCTGTCACTCTTCTCTGCGCCATCTTTCAGCACCTGGGGGGTTAGGCTGTCAAGGGAGGTAAAAGATCTTCCATGAAGTATTCATTCTGGGTTTTGTTTTTCAAAACAGAGATTTTCTTTCTATCTTTCATTTCATGTCAATCCACAGTTCTAGAATATTGCTTTGTGTGGGAGGAGAAGAGAACACTCCACAAATTTCCAGTGAGGAATAGTTTCTTGTTTCCATCATGAACTTACCATCACAACAGCCACTCAGTCTTTTCTCTGTTGCCACTTCTGGGATCAAATGTATCTCAGGATCACCAGCTGCCACAAGTGCAGCAAAATGGACATAGAAGAATTATGCCATGTCTTCTCTGTCTAATGCGCATTTTTTGCTAAATTATTAATTTTGACACTTATTAAGGAAGGGTAACATTAATCACAAGGGGTCATATGAACTGCAGGGATATTATTTAAATATGATGTTGGTAATTCATACGTAAATCCCTCAAGATAGGCCAAGGAAGGACAGATATTATCACTCCTCAGTAAGTTTCTATCTTACAAGCATTTTGCTATTATTTACTTCTAGGATGTTTGCCTGGGCAAAGGCTGCCAGGGGTATTTTGGGAATGTAAGAAGATACAGACTAAACATTAATCTTGAATGAGAGAGACATGTGACAATTACAGCTTTTGTTACCTATTTCCTGAAGAGGTTTCTTTGTGGGGAAATGAAAAGTACAAATCGTAAATAGCATATGCCCTGATAGCAATATCTGTTTGGAAATTCAATTAATGTTTAAACATAAATGATCTTTTGCAATACAGTGAAAATAATTAGAAAACTTTTTACGGGGATAGATTTTCTTTCACATTCATTTTTGTTTTCTCTGCGTGTGTGTGTGTGTGTGTGTGTGTGTGTGTGTGTGTATTTGCCCATCCTAATACATATTTGTTGATTGATCCAAGGCTGTTTAGATGGAAGGAATGATTGGAGAAAGTATTACTCCTTTTTTATTCATACAAATTTATTTTATTTGTTTGAATTTTATGTTCACTAAAAAGTCAGTATATAAAAATGATGAGGGCATTTTCATATACTATTTATATTTGTATTTAAATGAATTTCAGTAAACATGTGCCACTCCAGAGGCTGTAGAAGTAGCTTGTAGAAATGTGGACTATGGAGCAAAATGGGATTGGAAAGGTCATCCAATCTCACCACCTACTGGATGTTCAGATCTGTTCCACAGTATCTCTGCAACGGATCATTGACCCTATATGTGAGTATTTCTTTTGTAGGAGAGTTTCCTTCCTGCGATTTTCTTTTTGAGAAAATTTACTCATAAACAAGATAGGCAGTATTATTATCCCCATTTTACAGCAAGGAAATGGGCATAGAAAGTTGAAGACACTTGGCCTAGGTCAGGGATACTAAATGCAGGCAATGTGACTCAGGAGTTTACATACTCAATAATTATCTGTACTGTGCCCCTTAGAATTGTGCCCACCTCATCAGATATTCTTTAAATTGTTTTTATTTTTAATTATTATTGATACTTAGCAGTTGTACACATTTTTGGGGTACATGTAGTTTTTTTTTTTTTTTGAGACGGAGTCTCGCTCTGTCACCCAGGCTGGAGTGCAGTGGTGCCATCTTGGCTTACTGCAAGCCCCGCCTCCCAGGTTCACACCATTCTCCTGCCTCAGCCTCCTGAGTAGCTGGGACTGCAGGCTCCTGCCACCACGCCTGGCTATTTTTTTTCTATTTTTAGTATAGACAGGGTTTCACTGTGTTAGCCAGGATGGTCTGGATCTCCTGACCTCGTGATCCTCCTGCCTCGGCCTCCCAAAGTGCTGGGATTACAGGCGTGAGCCACGGTGCCTGGCCCACATGTGATATTTTGATAAAGCACACATTGTATAATGAGCAAATCAGGGTAACTGGGGTAGCCACCACTTCAAGCATTTATCATTTATTTTTGTTGCTTTTTAACTAAAATTATTTCCATTGACCAAAAATTGGTCTCCATGCAGCTCGTTCTTAGCTCTACTCTTTGGAGACATTATGCAATATGTCTAATCTTTGCTTTAATAAAAATTACTGTTCCATCATGTTCCAGTGAGTTTCTACACTCTAGAAAAAACAGCCTCAATATTTTTAGCTGTTGTTTTAATCTAATGTGTGTTCCAGGGCCTGGAGTGCATCTTGGACTCTCTTTTGAACATGTTTCAATTTGTTGATAAGTTTCTTGAACTAGGATATACAGGTCTAAAGGCATTCTCCTGAATGCATCTGACTAGAATAGGACAAACTGCCTCAGCTTCCATAAAGTATTTTGTGGTACATTCCACAAAAATGGGCCGTAAAATTCATTCTTGAAATTGAACTCAGTGTTGAAATTGTATTTGCTTCTTAAAATTGCATTCAGCAACAAAGCGGAATGTGAAAATAACTTGTACTGTTACTGGAAATGACAAGATTATAGCATTATTTATAGACAATTTGATTATATATCTAGAAAGCCCAAGAAAATAAATCTGGGTGGGTGCAGTGGCTCACACCTGTAGTCCCAGAAATTTGGGAGGCCGAGGTGAGTGGATTTCTTGAGCTCAGGAATTCGAGACTGGCCTGGGCAACATGGTGAAACCCTGTCTCTACAAAAAATACAAAAATTAGCCAGTCATGGTGACATGTGCCTGTGGTCCTAGCTACTCGGGAGGCTGAGGCGGGAGGATTGCTTGAGCCAGGGGAGATCAAGGCTGCCGAGACTGTGCCACTGTACTCCCAACCTGGGTAACAGAGCAAGACCCTGTGTCAAAAACAAAACAAAACAAAGCAAAACAAAACCCACAAATGAAATAAGTCCAAAATTTCATTTTGTAATCTACTCCTATGTTACAAAATAAGCACTTAAAAATCAATAGTTTTTCAAAGTACTATCAATGACCAGTAGAAAAAAAATGAAAAATATTCCACTGACAATAGGTCTCTGTATATAAAATGCCCAGGAACTTTTTTTTAAGTTTGTAAGGTTTATAATTAAAAAAAAAACAACTAACATTTTGCTGAGATATAAAAGAAAACTTAGGAAAATGGAAACTATTTTCCTGGCAAGAAGACTGAATATTTTAAAAGAAGTCTTAATTGAATTTCTTTTCTTTACTTTTTTTTTGTTTTTTTGAGATGGAGTCTTGCCCTGTCACACAGGCTGGAGTGTAGTGGCGTGATCTCGGCTCACGGCAACCTCTGCCTCCCGGGTTCAACTGATTCTTCTGCCTCAGCCTCTTGAGTAGCTGGGATTACAGACGCATGACACCATGCCCAGCTAATTTTTGTATTTTTAGTAGAGATGGGGTTTCACCATGTTGGTCAGGCTGGTCTTGAACTCCTGACCTAATGATCCGTCCACCTCGGCCTCCCAAAGTGCTGGGATTACAGGCGTGAGACACTGCGCCAGGCCATCTTAGTTGAATTTCTAATCAAAATCTCAGTGGGACTTTTAAAAAAAGAAATTGATGAAATCATTGTAAAGGTCATCTGGAAACAATTGTTATGAAGTATGTGAAAATGAAGAGTAATTATTGGGGACTTGCTTTATTCAATTTTTCAATATAAAATGAAGTTACGATGATGAAAACAGCAAATATTGGAGAATTTGCAGGCAGGACAAAGTTACAGACATTTCCTAGAAGAACAGCAAATGGCAAAACATGCGGAAAAAAGCTCAACTTCATCAGTAATTTTGCAAATTAAATTACTGAAATTTTTGTTGAGGGGTTGAAGAAGTTAGCAAAGATTTTGAAAATAAAAAAAGTTAATGCAAATACTATTAATAATTAACAAGTCTTTCAGATAAGCAATTTAACAATCAGTGTCAAGGATATTTAACAAGTTCTTAACTATAAGCCTTTAAATTCCACCTTCTAGACTCTACCTAAGAAAGTAATTGCATGTAAAGATTCTTATAAAATGATGCATGCTGCACATTGATAGCAAAATGCTGAAAATAACCTAACTGCCCAAAAGAGGAAGATGAATAAATAAAATATGTTTTATGGTATAGCCATAAAACAGAATAATATTCTGAACCTGAAAATGTTGTGCGGAAAAATTAGTATACCCAACTGATATGGTTTGACTCTGTGTCCCCACCCAAATCTCATGATGAATTGTGAGTGTTGGAGATGGGGCCTGGTGGGAGGTGTTTTGATCATGGGGGTGGTTTCTAATGGTTTAGCACCATTCCCCTAGTGCTTCCTCATAAGTGAGTTCTCATGAGATCTGGTTATTTAAAAGTGTATAGCATTTCCCCCTTCTCCCTCTCTCTCCTGCCATCATGTGAAAATATGCTTGCTTCCCCTTCACCACTTCGCCATGATTATAAGTTTCCTGAGGTCTCCCCAGCCATGCCTCCTGTACAGCGTGTGGAACTCTGAGTCAATTAAACCTCTTTTCTTTATAAATTGAGAAACCTTGTCTCTACTAAAAATACAAAATTAGCCGGGCGTGTTGGCGTATGCCTGTAATCCCAGCTACTTGGGAGGCTGAGGCAGGAGAATCGCTTGAACCCGGGAGGTGGAGGTTGTGGTGAGCCGATATCATACCATTGCACTCCAGCCTGGGCAACAAGAGCGAGACTCTGTGTCAAAAAAAAAATTACCCAGTCTTACATAGTTCTTTATAGCAGTGTGAGAATGGACCAATACACCTGCTGTATGTAAAACATTATCTAAACTATGTTAAAAATGGAAAGAAATATCCCAAAGGAAAAACAGTTTCTAAGTTTGTGTGGTAAGATTTTTGATGATTTTTAGTTACCCATGTATATTATCTGAATTTTAAAAAATACTGTAATTGGCTGGGCCCAGTGGCTCACGCCTGTAATCCCAGCGCTTTGGGAGGCTGAGGCGGGTGGCTCACGAGGTCGAGATTGAGACTATCCTGGCCAACGTGGTGAAATCCCATCTCTACTAAAAATACAAAGAATTAGCTGGGCATGGTGGCGGGCGCCTGTAGTCCCAGCAACTCAGGAGGCTGAGGCAGGAGAATGGTATGAACCCGGGAGGCAGAGCTTGCAGTGAGCCAAGATTATGTCACTGCACTCCAGTCTGGCGACAGAGCGAGACTCCGTCTAAAAAAAAAAAATTCTGTAATTATGTGAATGGCTTCTATAATAAAAAAAAAAGTGATGAAAATAGAATAAATAATATGAAAGAAATTTAATAAAATGAAGTGATATTACATTTTTTTTGGAATTTTTGGTGGACTTTTGAAGCCAGATGACTAGTGAAAACTGGAATTTTCTTACCAAAGTTGTAGTCTGTAATAGTTGTCATAAAAATTTGAAATTTTGATATATAGTGAAAACTGTTTAGAATTAGTAAATTTTTATGCGAATGCAAGAACCAAGTTTTTTTTTTTTTTTTTTTTGAGTCAGAGTCTCACTCTGTCACCCAGGCTGGAGTGCAGTGGCGTGATCTCGGCTCACTGCGACCTGTGCCTCCCAGGTTCAAGCAATTCTCAAACCTCAGCCTCCTGAGTAGCTGGGATTACAGGCACCCGCCACAACATCCAGCTAATTTTTGTATTTTTTGTAGAGATGGGGTTTCACCATGTTGGCCAGGCTGGTCTTGAAATCCTGGCCTCAAGTGATCCACCTGCCTCAGCCTCCCAAAGTGCTAGGATTACAAGCATAAGCCACCACACCTGGCTGGTTTTTTATATAGATACATACATATATATACACACACAAACATGTATATATTGTAAAGCACATGGATGTCTTATGTAGTGGAATAGGCCAAGGTTTCCCTAGGCATCTACATAGCTAATTTCCTCATCTCCTGCATCAGCTAGTAAACACCATACCTCCAGCCCCCAGCCTTCAGCATGAGTCAGCGCTGTGGGAATTGAGTAGGCCTTTGGCTCTTCTCAGGTCTGAGGGCAACATTTTAGAAAAAAAGATTAGCCACATTAGGTTGTCTGCTTTTCAGACACTGGAAACCTGGCAAGTACCTTCCTTCCACCCTGCTCAAAGACCACAACATTTGCCTTTTCTAGACATAACATCATCTTGCTGGGATACGGTATGGAGGGGTGATATGTGGCTTCCTTACCTGTCAGAACCTTCCATTTTAGCCGATGACAAAGGATGAGTAAGGTCAGAATAAAAAGGAGGGATTTTGACTGGATCATCAGCACTTGATCATATTTCCTTCTGTGCAGAGATATCCAATTGCTTTACCCTCTGTGACATAATAGGAAAATGTCACTTACATGAAATCTTATGTCTTACTTTTCAAGCAGACATGCATCCTGCTGTTATAAATTATTTAAACAGCTACCGAGAAATTCTACTTTTGCAGCATTTGCCGAGAATTTACTTTGACCTTGAACTTGATATGCAGCTATTGTCACAGTGATTTCCCAGGTGACCAGAAGCAGCTGGCATTTCTATGAGCCCAGACTCAGCACCAGATTTGACAGTCTGCCATTTTGCTGTTGTTTTGACATTTGAGTACCACACAGTATCAGAGCAGCCATGTGGAAAGGAAGGAGATGAAAAGTTTTTGATGGTCATGACATACATGAAGTGCTGATGAGTCTGTGAGAGGGATGTTTACGGATGCTCTGGGTCAACTCACATGAAAGAGATTAGCTGCCTCCTTGTGCAGCCAGACGTGAGATGATCATGGCTTGGTTAGGTTTGTGTGAATGCAGGGACTTCCTTGGAGACAGGTGTGGGAAGGAACATCTACCATTTGATAAGCTGCCACTGGCCTGTAGGGAGTTTCCAATGAGAATAGGAATTTCAAAGCCCCCTTGACTGGCATGTGTGCAAACAATTTGAACTGATGTAATGGACAGGGTGAAGATCCCAGATCCTAACTTCTGCTCTGTCATTAACTCATTATTAAATCTTAATCATAAAATATAGACATTGCAAAAATCATAAATAAATGTCTTACAGAGTGAGTCAGGTAAAATAAATGACTAGAGATGCTGAGGTTGGCAACTACTCAGCTCCAGCCATTTGCTGCCATAAAGGATTGTAATTGCAGTGTTTCCAGTTCTTTCGACTGTCAACCTCAAGTAACAACAGACAGAGTGGCTCTCAAAATAAATGAGTTTGTTCCGGAATGAGCAGGGGATCATAATTTAGGATATGCATCCTATGGCGGATCATAGGCATATCCAAAGAGGTTAGGATAAAGGGAAATTTTTAAAGGCAAAAAGCAGAAGTTCACACAAGCTGTCCTGAAACTAACTTCATTAGTCACAGAGGCTCACTGCAGGAGCTGTTGATTACTCATTGGCAATGCTGATCATTGTTGGAAAGATGTCTTCATAGAAGCATCTTATCTAGAATTTTTTGTGGTGTCAGAGAGTTCTTGAAATAGTTCTTATCATAGGCATATGTGACTAAGGACCTTCAGAGAGTCTTTAAAATAGTTCTAATCTCAAACATACGTGCATGAGGTTCCCTCCCTCATGACCTCTTGGCCCTGCTTTGGTTTGGGTCTGACATAAGTGACTCCATCTTGGCTTCAGCAGCTTTCACAAGGCTTTCCAAAAGAAGCTGGGAATTCAGATTTTATATGAGATATCCACTTTTTATAAGTTTTTTTGGTGTATTTTTTACTCATATATCAGAGTTGTACATATTTTGGGGGTACATGTGATATTTTGATACACATATACAATGTATAATAAGCAAATCAGGTTAATTGGGATATCTATCACCTCTGACATTTGTCTTTTCTTTGCATTGGGAATATTACAATTCTTCTCTTCTAGCTATTTTGAAATATACAATAAATTACTAACTATAATATCAAACACTAGAATGTATTCCCTCTATCAAACTGTATTTTTGTACCCATTAACCAACTTCTGTCTATCCTTTCCTTTCACCTTCCCTTTTCAGCCTCTGGTTACCATCACTGTACTCTTTACTTTCATGAGATCTAGATTTTTAGCTCCTGCATATGAGTGAGAACATGTGCTCCTTGTCTTTCTGAGCCTGCCTGATTTCACTTAACATAATGACTTCCAGCTCTATTCATGCTGCTGCAAATGACAGGACATTTTTTTAAATCCATTTGTCTGTTGATAGGCATTTAGGTTGATTCCGTATTTTGGCTGTTGTGAATAGTGCTGCAATAAACAAGGGAGTGCAGGTATTTCCTCAATAACATCACCTTTCCTTTTTTCTTTTTCTTTTTTTTGAGACAGAGTCTTGCTCTGTCACCTAGGCTGGAGTGCAGTGGCGCGATCTTGGCTCACTGCAATCTCTGCCTCCTGGGTTCACGCCATTCTCCTGCCTCAGCCTCCCGAGTAGCTGGGACTACAGGCACCTGCCACCACGCCCAGCTAATTTTTTGTATTTTTAGCAGAGATGGGGTTTCACCGTGTTAGCCAGGATGGTCTCGATCTCCTGACCTTGCGATCTGCCCGTCTCGGCCTCCCAAAGTGCTGGGATTACAGGTGCGTGCCACCACACCTGGCTAATTTTTTGTATTTTTAGTAGAGACGGAGTTTCATCATGTTGGCCAGGCTGGTCTCGAACTCCTGACCTCAAGTAATCCATCTGCCTCAGCCTCCCAACGTGCCGGGATTACAGATGTGAACCACCACACCTGGCCAGTAGTTCTATTTTTAGTGCTTTGAGAAACCTCTATACTGTTTTCTATGATGGCTCTACTACTTTACATTTCCACCAGCAGTGTACCAGGGTTCCCCTTTCTCTGCATCCTTGCTAGCTTTTTTTTTTTTTAGTAGCCATTCTAAGTGGGGTGAGATAGTATCTCATTGTGGTTAATTCACATTTCCCTTGTATACCTGCTGGCCATTTGTATGTCATCTTTTGGGAAATGTCTATTTAGGTCTTTTGCCCATTTTAAAATTAGATTATTTATTTATTTGCTACTGAGGTGTTTGCTTTCCCTATATATGCTGGTTATTAATCTCTTTTTGGATGGATAATTTGCAAATATTTTTCCCATTCTGTAGGTTGTCTCTTCATTTTTAGCTTGATGTAATCCCATTTGCCTATTTTGGCTTTTGTTGCCTGTGCTTTTGAGGTCTTGCCCAGAAAACTTTGCCCAAACCACTGTTCTGGAGTGTTTCCCAGTGTTTTCTTCTAGTCATTTCATGGTTTCAGGTCTTACATTTAAATCTTTAATCCATTTTAATTGGATTTTTGTATATGGTGAAAGATGGGGATGTAGTTTTATTCTTCTGCATATGGTTATCCAGTTTTCCCAACGCCATTTATTATAGAGGCTGTCTTTTCCCCAATGTGTATTCCTGGCATCTTTGTTGAAAATGGGTTGTCTCTAAGTGTGTGAATTTATTTCTCAGTTTTCTGTGCTGTTCCATTGGTCTATGTGTCTGTTTTGATGCCAATACCATGTTGTTTTGTCTACTATAGCCTTGTAGTATAATATGAGATCAGGTAGTGTGATGCCTCCAGTTTTGTTCTTTTTGCTCAAGATTGAGATTGCTTTAGCTATTCAAGGTCTTCTGTAATTTTATACAAATTTTGCAATTGTTTTTCTTATTTCGGTGGGGAATGTCATTGGTATTTTGATAGGGATTGCATTGAATCTGTAGATTGCTTTGGGTAGTATGGACATTTTAACAATATTGATTCTTCCAACCAGTGGGCATGGAATATCTGTCCATTTTTTGCGTCCATTTCAATTTCATTCATCAGTGTTTTATAGTTTTCCTTGTAGAGATATTTCACTTCTTGGTTAAATTGATTTGTAGGTATTTTATTTTCTTTGTAGCTATTGTAGATGGGATTGATTTCTTTTTCAGATTGATCACTATTGGCATACATAAATGCTACTGAATTTTGTATGTTGATTTTGTATCCTGCAATTTTACTGAATTTGTTATCAGTTGTAAGAGTTTTTTGGTAGAGCCATTAGGATTTTTGAAACATAAGATCATGCCATCTGCAAACAAAGATAATTTGACTTTTTCCTTGCCAACTTAGATGCCTTTTTTAAAAAAAACTTCTCTTGCCTAATTGCCCTTGTTAGGACTTCAATACTGTTTTGAATAAAAGATAAAAGTGGTGATAGATGTCATCCTTGTCTTGTTCCAGATTTTAGTGGAAGGCTTTCAGTTTTTCCCCATTCAGTATATTAGCTGTGGGTTTGTCATACATGGCTTTCATCATGTTGAGGTATGCTCCTTACATACCCAATTTGTTGAGGGTTTTTATCGTGAAAGGATGTTGAATTTTATCGAATGCTTTTTCAGCATCTATTGAAAAGATCATGTGGGTTTTGTTCTTGAATCTGTTAATGTGATGTATCGTGTTTATTGATTTGCATATGTTGAACCATCCTTGCATCTCTGGGATGAATCTCACTTAATCATGGTAAATGATCTTTTTAGTGTTGATATATTTTGTGTATCTGTCCCTGAACAAATCTCATGTTGAATTGTAATCCCTAATGCTAAAGATGGGGCCTGGTGGGAGGTGTTTGGATCATGGGGGTGGATCCCTCATGGTTTGATACTGTCTTTGCAATAGTGAGTTCTTGTGAGATCTGGTCATTTAAAGGTTTGTGGCATCTCCTCCATCACTTTCTCTCTCCCATTGCTCCTGTTCCCGCCGTGTGAGACACTTGCTTCCACATCACCTTCTGCCTTGAGTTAAAGCTCCCTAAGGCCTCCCCAGGAGCTGAGCAGATGCCAGCACCATGTTTGCACAGCCTGCAGAACTGTCAGCCAAGTAAATATCATTTATTTATAAATTACACGGCCTCCAATATTTCTTTATAGCAATGCAGGAATGGCTTAATACAAAAGCGTTGTTGAATTCTGTTTGCTAGTATTTCATTTAGGATTTTTGCATCTATGTTCATAAAGGATATTGGTCTGTAGTTTTCTTTTTTTGGGTCTTTGCTTGGTTTTGGTATAAGGGTAATGCTGGCCTCATAGAATGAATTTGGAAGTATTCCCACCTCTTTGATATTTTGAAATCATTTGAATAGAATTGGTATTAGTTCTTTTATAAGTGTTTGGTACAATTCAACAGGGAATCCATCAGGTCTTTTCTTTGATTGAGATTCTTTATTACTGCTTCCCTTTACTTGTTATCATTTTTGTTATTACTGCTTCCCTTTACTTGCTATTGTTATGTTTAGGTTTTCAGTTTCTTCATGGTTCAGTCTTGGTAGGTTGTATTTGTCTAGAAATGTATCTACTTCCTGTAAGTTTTCCAATTTGTTGGAGCATAGTTGCTCATACTGTTTCTAATGATTATTTGTACTTCTGTGATATCAGTTGTAATGTTTCCTTTTTCATCGCTGATTTTCAAAATTTGGGGCTTCTTTTTTCCTTGGTGTATCTTACGGTTTGTTGATTTTGTTTAGGACTGTTAGAACTCAGAAAGCTTATCCCTCACAAGCTTTGGAAAGATTTCTTAAGGATATATTGATTGTAGCAAGTGAAAATCGAATCAGAGAAAGCGTAAGGCCTAAGACATAAGAAACTGATAGGTAAATAAGCCTTTAAAGGGTAGAATTATCTTATTAATCTTTGATATATAATATAGAAGAAAATTTATAGTAACTTTTCTGGAGCTAAAGTTCCATAGCTTGTAATATAAAATATTGTTGAAATAGTAAAGTGATAAAGTGATAAATTTCTTTTATTCACTAAGGAAATGTATAGATATTGATTCATTTAATATAATTGTAGAACAATACAGATTTAGATAGGTCTGTTAAAAATGTAAAGGATAGTACTAGAAAAAGAGAAATAGAATGCATGTCTTCTGAACCACTAGAGATAAAAATTGATACCACCACAAACAAAATACTTGCTGATAAACAGAAATATAAAATAACCAAAAAGGAATAGATGTAAATGTATAAACATTGCCCTTATTATGAATGGATTCGTTTCACAGAGGTACTTGGATTGGGGTTTTTGTGTGGGATACTATAATTTAGCTAAACGTTGGCTGCAATAGCAGCATTAGTACACACAAAATGACAATGGAAGAAAAGGAAATCTTGTGCCAGTCCTTCTAGTTCAATATAGCAGACTGAACATATGCTTTATTTCCACTCCCTCTCAAAACCCCACTACAGAGAAGGAAAAAGGAAGCTTGGCTCCAGAAGGACAAAGAAGACACAATGGCAATACATATTTTTGAAGCCAGAAATTAGACACAAAAGTGGTAACTGACTTGGCAGCTCACTGAAAGCACACATAGGAAGCAAGATTGAAAGCCTGGGTAGTGTCCTTGAAATAGCTAATTCATCATGCAGAACCTGAGATTTTGGAAACATCAGGTGATGATCAGTGTGCAGATATGGGAAGGTCCAAAACAAGGAGAATTGGTTGAAGCAGTTAGATCTATAGATGCCCTCTTCACCCCACATAGACAATCAACTACCTGAGCATTAATATGAAACAGGAGATTTATTTTCTGGAGGGAATGAAGCAAAGGGACTCTGAACTGGGAACACCAAGTTGAAAGGGTGAATCTTATACTGAAAACAGGATTAAGTGATGAAGTGATGCTCTTCCTGCTAATGATGAAAACGCTAGAAACAGTTTTGGCCAAACAGGTGTATAATCCCTTTTTTTCTTTTTTTTAGATGGAGTCTTGCTCTGTCACCCAAGCTGGAGTGCAGTGGCACGATCTTGGCTCACTGCAAGCTCCACCTCCCGGGTTCACGCCATTCTCCTGCCTCAGCCTCCCAAGTAGCTGGGACTACAAGCACCTGCCACAATGCCTGGCTAATTTTTGTATTTTTAGTAGAGACGGGGTTTCGCCATGTTAGCCAGGGTGGTCTCGATTTCCTGACCTCGTGATCCGCCCGCCTCGGCCTCCCAAAGTGCTGGGATTACAGGCGTGAGCCACCGCGCCCAGCCTGGGTTTATAATCCTTAGTGATTCTCTCTGATTTCTGGGACACTGACCAGCCCAATAAGAAAGATCTATAGATACTGTCAGTGGATAGCTCCCTAAGTTAATGCCCAATCTGGTCTGATCACTCAACAATGAAGCCCAGTAATAGAAAGGTGTTCTCTGTATTTCTTGCGTGTGTACGTGTATACACATTTGCACATTCACTTAGTTTAATGTCAACTAGTAGTGCCTCACTTTGAGTATGGATGGGTAGTAAATCATTAACAAATTGAGGAAATCATCTAACATAACAGACAAAGGCCAAAACAAACAGAAAAAAGTACTTGTAGGAAACAGAGATAATGTAAGAAGAATATTCAATAAGTATTCCTGGAAACTATGTGAAGATTAGTGTTAATGAAACAAAAACAGAATGCACATAAAAAGAGAACCTCTAGAAAAATAAGGAGCTTCTAGAAATTAAAAATAAGGTGGCAAAAATGTATGGGTCACATTTTCCGAAGATAGTTAATATATGCAAAAGGAGAGATCTCTATTTCCATCCCTAAAAGACTGACCAAATACGTCACTGAAAGTAATCGCAAAAACCAAAATTACCTTTGCGTCGAACTAATAGAAATTCAAAAACAGCCATGTATTAATAAGGAAATTAAAATAATTAAAAATGAATGGAAAATCTCCGAGATCCACTATAACCATCTTCAGAAGAAAATTTGATATTTGAAGTGAATTTATTTAATGCATTTACCAAATTTGTTTTATTTTTCTTCCTGGCTTGTGGATAAACTACATTACCTGCAGATAGTTGGGACCATGTGACTAAATTCTGGCCAATGGAATGTGGGCAGAACTAACTATGCTACTTCCAGGCCTGACCTCTGAAATGCCCATTCTCTAAAAGTTCTGCTTTCATTCTCAGGTTTTTTTCCCCCATTGGCTGGTCAAATAAACGGACTCAATATAGGTGCATCACAAATCTCCAGTAAACATTACCCATGCTTTTCTGCTACTGCCCAGCCTGTTCTCTCTTTCCAAGGGTGAAGGGAAGGTATCATTTATCCCTAGTTATCCAGTGTTTTTAAATCCAGGCTGATGGGATACCTAATAGCTTACTTAGCATGAATCAAACAATGTATTTGAAGTTCTTAACTCAGTGATGCAAAAGTTTGGAAAAGTTCCTTTACTACAAGCTTGACACCTGTGTATGTTGGGGGCGGGAGTGAGAGAGAGAGGGAGAGAGAGAGAGAGAGAGAGAGCACGAAAGAGAGAGACACACTATTTGAGAGGTTGAAACAATTCATTTATTTATTTGTTTGTTCATTCATGTATATATTCAGCAAATACTTATTAAGCATCTATCTATCTAATGTACTATCCTGGGCACTGGAAACAACAAAGTAAATATATAAAATAATCAAAACATAGATTGTGGTTTGTTTGTGATTAGTATTGGAAAGAAACCACCAAGGACAATCTTCTTTAAGAATATCAGGGAGACCTCTCTATGTCACAAAGAAGTAGAACTTGAGAGTCCCACAAAAAATTGAGCCAGCTTATAAAAGGCCTTGCAGACCACATGGTGAAATTTGGCTTTTATTTTAAGTTTTTAAGGCTTAAAAAGATCCTTTGGGCTATTCAGTGAAGAATGGATTAAGTGATAATACGTAACTGGTAATAAATCCTGGTGAGGAGACCAGGTGATTTATGAGAAAATATTTTGAAAATTCATTAAATATTGCAATGTCATTTAAGGAATTCTTCCTACCCATGGTCTTTTGGTAAAATAATTTTCAATCCCAAGCTTGAAAACAATGATCTTGTTACAATCTGTCTGCAAAAGTCCTGCTTTCTGGGTGACTGCATTGTTTGTGGTGGAGAAAAACATTTTATTTTTAAGAAATATTATTTAAACATATCCGATTATTTTAAATGGCAAGACATCCTTGGATTTATCTGATGATCAATTGTCTAACTAAAGTTTGTGACTGAACTTCTGTGGTGGTGGAGAAATCTTATTTCAAAGAGAAGAGACAAACTATTACTTTCTGTTCTCTTACTAGTTTATACTAGAGACTGTTCCAAATGAACTGTGGTATTTTGACTACTGCCATCATAGTGGAACAAAGAGCATTCTTTATTTCTTATGCTATTAGGGTGTGTTTGGTAAAGGAAGAAATGAATAGCAGTTTTCTCTGAATATATTTTAAAAATACATAGAAGGTACTCTGCCAATAGAATGAGCACTAAAATGCTTACTCATTTAGTTGTTCAACAAATGGCTGGTGTCATTATAAATGAGCCTATGCCTGGGACTTCTTTAAGTATGAATAATGCAAATGATGAGACTATTTGACTCTGAATTAAATCTCTGTGAAGTCATTGGCACGTGTTGCATGCAGTCTAGCTGGGTTGGAGGTCCTGAAATAGAGTTCCCATGCCTCTTTCCACTCTCAACTCCTCTGCCATGATGAATGGAGATGTGAGCTCTTATTCAGAGCAATAATTCATGCTGTGGCAGAAACAAGCCAGCCTATGGAAATGGTTTCACAGGGCAAAGGAGTCATCTGACCATGGGGCCGTTACACAAATTGATGGAGAGCTGAGTTCTTTTCCTGAACTAGCCATAATGACAACCTGATGAAAATGGGTTGAATTTTGATTCACCTCTGGTTTTCCCTTTTCATGAGATTTATGTTAGATTTAGTTCACTGGTTTTTATATTAAACTTGGTTAGTGAGTATAAAAACATATAGGTTAAAGTTAACAAACAAAATATACAGACTTCATTTGCATTTGTGATTTTGCTAAAATTTTTTTCCATCAAATATTTTACAGTTTATTCTTGTTTGGGTTCAATTCAAATTCTTGGTCTCTGGAAATGCTTATAAATTAAGAAAATAGCCATCTGGTTTTTTTTTTTTTTTAGATAGCCATTCATCTGCCTAGTGGAAGTGTTGAGGTCATCTCCAGCTCCAAGGTTTTGTGATTCAAACAGGAAAATATGTTATTCTTGTTTAAAGACCTGGCCACCATCTGTGATTTTTGGTATGTTGCCACATAGAGAATAGCAGTGTATCAGAAGGTGGGCTTAAAAAAGGATTAGTGGAATGAAAGAATATGAATAATTTTTTTTTTTTTTAAGGCAGAGTCTCACTCTGTCGTCCAGGCTGGAGTGCAGTGGCACAACCTCAGCTCACTGCAAGCTCCGCCTCCCGGATTCATGCCATTCTCTTGCCTCAGCCTCCCGAGTAGCTGGGACTACAGGCGCCTGCCACCAAACCTGGCTAATTTTTTGTATTTTTAGTAGAGACAGGGTTTCACCATGTTACCCAGGATGGTCTCGATCTCCTGACCTCGTGATCCACCCGCCTCAGCCTCCCAAGGTGCTGGGATTACAGGCATGAGCCACCATGTCCGGCCTAATAAATTTTTTAAAATCAGAGTTTCTGTGTTTATATAGTCATTACCATTTTTTTCTGACTATTTATTTTGATCTAAGTAGTTAATCAAATTATGTTTTTGGAATTGAGTTTTTGGGTCCTCTATTTTTCCTTACAGATTTTCTTGGCATACAGCATTTTGGTATTAAAATCCTGCTTCTTTTATGTATCTCATATCTTTTCTATGCGTTGCCTTTTTACATCTAAAAGCAATGGTTTAGAGATATTGGACAGTGATGATGTGACACAGAAACAGGAAATCTTGCTAGGCTATTATTTATTACCTTTTTTTCTTTAATGCAGAGGGCATTCATGTCTGTAATCCTAACACTTTGGGAGGCCAAGGTGGGTGGATTACTTGAGGTCAGGAGTTTCAGACTAGCCTGGCCAACATGGTGAAACCCCGTCTCTACAAAAAATACAAAAATTAGCCAGATGTGGTGGTGGGCGCCTGTAATCCCAGCTACTCGGGAGGCTGAGGCATGAGAATCGCTTGAACCCAGGAGGCAAAGGTTGCAATAAGCCTATATCTCACCACTGCACTCCATCCTGTGCGACAGAGCGAGACTCCATCTCAAAAAAAAAAAAAAAAAAAAAAAAAGCAGAGGGCAAATAAGTATTGGGAAACATTTAGCTATAATTGTAAATGCAAATAGGTCACAGATACCAACCTTTTTTTTTGAAAAAAGAAAATAAACGTGTTGTTTTCTAACCATCAAGAATAGCTCTGTTATACATTATTGGAAATATGCTTTTATTATTTTTTTCTATCACTCTTCTGAGTGGAAAAAACTCAAAACTATGCTTTTTTTTTTTCTATTCACTCACTCAAATAACAATCAATACAGGAGACTTCTGTGACCAAATGTGTGGGTTTTTTTCTCCCACACACTAAGCAAGCAATCGGTTCTATAGTGGACATCAGCTGGGTGGCCTCCAGTTCAATTTTGACACTGTTTACTTGGAGATAGCATCAGGTCCTATAGGTTGAGGGCTCCGTCTTGAAGACTGTTCCCCAACTTTCAATACCAACTGCAAGCTGTTGGTTGTTTTACCTGTGCTTCTGACCAACCAGCTATAAATTGGGGTTCCCATGATCACCTTCTTGGATTCAATTAATTTGCTAGAGCACCTCATAGAACTCAGGGAAACACTTACTTTGGTTTACTGGTTTATTATAAAGGATGTTACAAAAGATACAGATGAAGACATGCATAGGGTAAGGTATGAAGGAAGGGGTACGAAGCTTCCATGCCCTTCCCAGGCATGCCACTCTCCAAGAACCTCCAGGTTTTGGGCTATCCAGAAGCTCCTCGAACCCAGTCTTTTTGTGCTTTTAGGGAGCCCTCATTACATGGGCATGATTGATTAAATCATTGGCCATTGGTGATCAACTTAACTTTCAGCCTTTCTCCCCTTCCCAGAATTCAAGGGTGGCAGGTTGAAAACCCTAACTCTCTAATCCTGCTTTGGTTTTTCTGGTGACCAACCCCCATCTTGAAGCTACCTTAGGGCTCCAGCCATCAGTCAATCATTAGCAACAAAAATACATCAGTTTGGAGAATCTAAGAATTTTAGGAATTGTGTGCCAGGAAACAAGGTCAAAGACCACATATATATTTCACAAAATCACACACTCCATTTTCTGTCTTTTCTTAGGTTTATGTGACTATTGTGTGTTTATAGGTTATTACTTAGGTTTATCCAAAGAAATAGAACAAAAGGATGTCTGTGTGTGTGTGTGTGCATGCACGTGTGTGTGTGTATATATATATAGAGAGAGGACCAACAAGAGATGTATAAACATACACACATATGTTTATATACATACACATATATATATTTATGTATGCATACCCACACATATATATATATAGAGAGAGAACCTACAGGAGCTATAGATACACACACACACAAACGTATATACATATATATATATACTCATTCACTATCACAAGAAGAGCAAGGGGAAGTCTGCCCCCATGATTCAATCACCCCCCACCAGGCACCTCCTCCAATTCAATATGAGAATTGGGTAGGGACACAAGTTCTAACAATATCAACAGGACTTCTCAGCCTCCATAATTATGTAAAGCAATTCCTTATAATAAATCTCTCTCTGTATGTATATATACATATATATATGTGTGTGTATATATATATCTGTATGTATGTATACATACAGATGGTGGGAGGTGATTGAATCATGGGGGCAGATTTCCCCTTGCAGTTCTTGTAATAGTGAATGAGTTCTCATGAGATCTCATGGTTTAAAAGTGTGTGGCACTTCCCCTTTCACTGTCTCTCTCTCCTGCTCTGCCACAGTAAGACATGCTTGCTTCCCCTTTACCTTAAGCCATGATTGTAAGTTTCATGAGGCCTTCTAGCCATGCTTCCTGAAAGAAAGAAGCTATCCTGTACAGCCTGCAGAACTGTGAGTTAATTAAACCTCTTTTCTTCATGAATTACCCAGTCTCAGGTAGTTCTTTATAGCAGTGTGAGAATGAACTCATACATAAAATTGATACAAGGAGAGTGGGGTTCTGCTATAAAGATACCTGAAAATGTGTAGGTGACTTTGGAACTGGTCATGGACAGAGGTTGGAACAGTTTGAAGGGGTCAGAAGAAGAAAGGAGGATGTGGGAAGGTTTGGAGCTTCATAGAGACTTGTTGAATGGTTTGACCAAAATGCTGATAGTGAGATGGACAATGATGTTTAGCCTGAGGTGGTCTCAGATGGAGATGAAGAACTTCTTGGGAACTGGAATAAAGGTCATCCTTGCTATCCTTTAGCAAAGAAACTAGAGGCATTTTTCCCCTGCCCTAGAAATCTGTGGAACTTTGAGATGATTTAGGGTATTTAGCAGAAGAAATTTCTAAGCAGCAAAGCATTCAAGAGCTAATCTGACTGTTTCTAAAAGTGTATGCTCATACATGTGAACAAAGAGATTATCTGAAACTGGAACTTATATTTAAAAGGGAAGCAGAGCATAAAAGTTTGGAAAATTTGCCGCCTGGCCATGTGGTAGAAAAGAAAAACCCATTTTCTGGGGAGAAATTCAAGCCTGCTGCAGAAATTTGCATAAGTAAAGAGGAGCCAAAATTTTTTTTTTTTTTTTTGAGATGGAGTCTCACTCTGTTGCCCAGGCTGGAGTGCAGTGGCACAATCTCAGCTCACTGCAATCTCTGCCTCCCGGGTTCATGCCATTCTCTTGCCTCAGCCTCCCGAGTAGCTGGGACTACAGGCGCCTGCCACCAAACCTGGCTAATTTTTTGTATTTTTAGTAGAGACAGGGTTTCACCATGTTACCCAGGATGGTCTTGATCTCCTGAATTCGTGATCCACCCGCCTCAGCCTCCCAACATGCTGGGATTACAGGAGTGAGCCACCACACCCGGCAAGAGCCAAATGTTAATAGCCAATACAATGAGGAAAATATCAGAGACCAGGGCATTTCAGAGACCTTCACAGCAGCCCTTCCCATTACAGGTCCAGAGGCCTAGGAGGAAAAAATGGTTTTGTGTGTCAGGCCGAGGGCCCAGCTGCTCTGTGCAGCCTTGGGATATGGTGCCCTGTGTCTAAGCTGCTCCAGCTCCAGCTGTGGCTAAAAGGGGAGGACATACAGCTCAGGCTGTTGCTTCAGAGGGTGCAAGCCCCAAGCCTCAGAGGCTTCCACATGGCCTTGGGCCTGTGGGTGTGCAGAAGACAAGAGTTGAGCTTTGGGAGCCTCTGCCTGGATTTCAGAGGATGTATGGGAATGCCTGGATGTCCAGGCAGAAGTCTGCTGCGAGGCAGAGCCCTCATGGAGAACTTCTACTAGGGAAGTGCAGATGGGAAATGTGGGGTTGGAGCCCCCACACAGAGTCCCCACTATGGCATTGCTTAGTGGAGTTATGACACGAAGGCTACTATCCTCCAGACCTCAGAATGGTAGATCCACTGACAGCTTGCACTGTGCACCTAGAAAAGCCACAAGCACTCAATGCCAGCCCATGAAAGCAGGCACAAGAGCTGTATATACCCTACAGAGCCACAGAGGTGGAGCTGCCCAAGGCCTTTGGAGCCCACCCCTTGCATCAGTATGCTGTGGATGTGAGACATGGAGTCAAAGGAGATCATTTTGGAGCTTTAAGATTTAATGACTGTCCTTCTCAGTTTTGGACTTGCATGGGGCCTGTAGCCCCTTTGTTTTGGCCAGTTTCTCCCTTTTGGAGTGGAAGAATTTACCTGATGTCTGTATATCTATATTATCTTGGAAATAACTTGTTTTTGATTTTACAGGCTCATAAGTGGAAGGGACTTGCCTTGTCTCAGATGAGACTTTGGATTTGGACTTTTGATTTAATGCTGGAATGAATTAAGACTTTGAGGAATTGTTGGGAAAGCATGACTGATTTTCAAATGTGAGAAGGACATGAGATTTGGGAGGGGCCAGGGGCAGAATGATAAGGTTTAGATTTGTGTCCTGTCAAATCTCATGCTGAATTGGAGGTGGGGCCTGGTGGGAGGTGATTGGATTATGGGGATGGATCTCCCTCTTGCTGTTCTCATGTTAGTAAGTGAGTTTTCATGAGATCTCATGGTTTAAAAGTGTGTTGCACTTCCCTCTTCTCTCTCTCTCTCCTGCTCTGTCATGGTAAGATGTGCTTGCTTCCCCTTTCTCTTCTGCCATGATTGTAAGTTTCTTGAGGCCTTCTAGCCATGCTACTGGTACAGCCTGAGGAACTTTGAGTCAATTAAACTCTTTCCTTCATAAATTACCCAGTCTCAGGTGGCTCTTTATAGCAGTGTGAGAATGGACTAATGCACCTGTGATCTACCTTTTGCAGACTGAAGACCTAGATTAGTCCAAAGGCCTAAGAACCAGGGGCACAATGGTGTAAATCTCTGTTACCAGACCAAACTGGGATCTGCTCACCCTGTGCCATAGGCCAAACATCTATATGAAAGTTTGCAGAGGGAGAAAGGAGGGGCCCAAGCATGAAGAATTAGGCAGCTTACGCTTGAGACATGACCCCCTCTGATGGCTTGTGAGTGTTATTTAAAGGTGGGGGTAAATTTTAGGAAAGTTGAAGTTACAGTAAAAATTGTAAATAAGTACATGGAGATTACACATCAATTTGGCCTAAAAAGGTTGGATATCTTAAGGCAGGGCATTATAGGTCATAGGTATATTCAAAGACTGATTTGCAATTAGTGAAGGAAGAGAATCTCTGTTTAAAAATGTGGGGTTAGCAGAAAAGAATGTTAGCTCTGGCTCATGGGCATGATTTCTTCTAGACCTCTCAGGAAGAACTTTACAATAAAGAACTGCAGAGTTCATTCCTCAGTTTTCCCTTATCTAAGGTCTACATGCCAGCATGTTTATTTGATGGGGATGTTTCTGAAACATCCCCATCTTATTTGATGAGATGTTTCTGAAAACAGCTCAGGCACATAGGTTAAGATGTTGTCTTTAGTTTCCATAGGGAACACCAAACATCCTTTAACTCTAACTTCCTTGGCTATTGTTTTAAGCTACCATTCCTTCTTACTTTCCGAGTTGCTCATTTACTTCTCAGGGCTAGCTAGGTGCCTGGAATTTCCCTTGAAGGAACCAAATATTTTCTTTTATTTTCATGGTATGGGGTGCCCACAGGCCCCTCAGAGGGTCCCTGCTTTGTCTTAAGTCCAAGGACAGGCAAAGACTGATGTCCCAGTTCATGCAGACAGGAAGAAAGCAAAGGACAAATTCCCCCTTCCTTTGCCATTTTGTTTTCTATTCAGTCCCTTGATTGGATGATGCCCACACACATTTGAGAAGGCCATCTGCTTTACTCAGCCCACCAATTCAAATGCCAATCTCATCTGGAAAAAACCTCAGTGACACATTAAAAAATAATGTTTAATTTGGGAACCCTATGGTGTAGTCAAGTTGGCATATGAAGTTAACTGTTACAGGCCGGGCGTGGTGGCTTACACCTATACTCCCAGCACTTTGGGAGGCTGAGACAGGTGGATCACCTGAGGTCAGGAGTTCGAAACCAGCCTGGCCAATATGGTAAAGCCTCGTCTCTACTAAAAATACAACAATTAGCTGGGTGTGGTGGCACACGCCTGTAGTCCCAGCTTCTCAGGAGGCTGAGGCAGGAGAATTGCTTGAATCCAGGAGGTGGAGGATTCAGTGAGCCAAGATCATGTCATTGCACTCCAACCTGGGCAACAGAGTGAGACTCTGTCTGAAGAAAGAAAAAAAAAAAGGTTAACTGTTACAACAGGTTTTCCATACAAGGGTTAAGACATTAAGGGTAGTGTTCTCCCCTGGACAAAGAATGGCCACTGACCTTTTGTGTCCGATCTCAGATTTGTTCAAGATCTTGTCATTTGCAAGGTCATGCTACCATCACTGCAATCTAATTCCAAAATATTTTCATCGTCCCCAAAAGAAACTCCTTACCCATCCACAGTCACTCCTCATGCCTGCCCCCACCCCACACCTGCAACCATTAATCTACTTTTATCTCTATGGATTTTCCTGTTTTGATGTCTCATATAAGTAGAATCATAAAGCACGTGGCCTTTTGTGTCACTTAGCATGGTGGGTGATAAAGAAAATATGGAAACTGTTTATTGTAGAACCTAGGCAGGAGCATATGGGTGGTTCATTCTCAAATTATTTTTGTATATCAAGTTCTACCTTTCTATCAAATGGGAACCATATCAAGTTCATGAAACCCTCCTTGACACCTACATCACCTTGGTCTTTTCCTCCTCTGAATTCTTTTTCTTTTTCTAGAGACAGGGTCTTGCACTGTTGTCCAGGCTGGAGTGCAGTGGCCCCATCATAACTCACTGTAGCCTCAACATCCTGGGTTTAAGTGACCCTCTTGCTTCAGTTTACCAAGTAGCTAGGACAATAGGGATGCATCACCACCACACCCGGCTAATTAAAATTTTATTTATTTATTTATTTATTAGAGACAAGGTCTCACTATGTTGTGCAGGTTGGTCTCAAACTCCTAGTCTCAAGTGATTCCCCCACCTTAGCCTCCCAAAGAGCTGAAATTTACAGGCAGAAGCCATCATGCACAGCCTTCCTCTGAATTCTTTTAATAAAAGTATAAGTAATCACAAATTTTAATAGTTGATTATAGACTGTCATGCATTTTCTGGAATCACGTAAATAGCATTTATCTCCTTGACTAAGATACAAACTTCTTAAGAGCAAAGACTAGTCTCATTGCTTTATTTCCTCTCTCGTTATGCCCCTTCCTCATCACTCACAGAATTCATGAGAGTATTGTTGCCTAGTGATAATGTTTGTTGGTCCAACTAAGCTTCAAAACACAGGTAATAACCATGACTTCTTCATCATTTTTCTCACAAATTTTTAATTGGCATTTCAAGGATGGCCTAGCCTTAGAGTACTAGACTAATCTGTTTCCTGGGCAGATTCCAGTTTCCATTCCATAGGCCTGGACATCACTGTTTACAGCTGAATAGAATCATTCATTCAGCTCCTCTCTGTCAATGTCTCTTATAGACACTCTTCTATATAGAACCAGGAGCACAATGGTTATAGACTGTCTGTAAGAAACATTGACAGAGAGGAGCTGAATGAAACGTCTCCAGTGAACCAAAGCCAGCCCACTGAGTTGCTTTTGGGGCACCTGGGAGTGTGGTGCTTTCCTTGACAGTCTTTAGAGATGAGGAGACAGTGTGGAAAGCTGTTCAGACAAAATGATATGCATGCTGGTGGCTTACGGATCCCTTATTCAATAGACAAATATAGGTCAACAATTATAAAATCTTCAGAGGGTGGTTTGCATTAGAACTGCCTTCTGGGACATTGACACTGATCTCACGTTTTCTCAGTGATTGATGACCCAGTGGATACGCAACTATTACATTGTGAGCTACCAATATTGTCCTTGCTGTTAATTTCAGGAACAACAATCTCTAGGATTAGTGAATAGAGGTAATTAATCTATATTGAGAAAATTATTAAAATCTAAAAACTAGATTATTTATCCCAAATATAATGATGGGTTAAATATTATAAAGTATATTTTCTATTCTCCACATATCTGAATTTTCTTAATTATAGCAATGGAATTTCTCAATTTTTTTACACATTATGTTTTTAGAGTAAGTTTGAAACATATTAAATACAAACTTTTTTTTTTTTCCCTGAGATGGAGTCTTGCTCTGTCACCCAGGTTGGAGTGCAGTGGTGTGATCACGGCTCACTGCAAGCTCCGCCTCCTGGGTTCATGCCATTCTCCTGCCTTGGCCTCCCAAAGTGCTGGGATTACAGGCTTAAGCCCACGCCCGGCCTAAATACAAACATTTTTACTGTAGTTTTTGGAGTGAGGTGAAATTCTAATACAAAAATTTATTAGTTCCAGCTCTAGAGAACATTCTGTAATTTGTCATTTCAATAAAATCTTTTTAAAGTCTGACTTTGTTTTTGAACTTGCTTACCTATGTTCATGTACATGGAAGATCTCCTCTCCCAGAGGTATCCAGAATGTTCAGTTAGCCTCAGCAGGATGAGACATATCTGCTTTCTATTTCATCTTTGGATTCCACATTCTGACCTGTGAAATAATTACACCAGATTTAAAAAAATTCTAGTAGACTTAACTAAGAAATTCTTTTTAAAACTTATTTTTATTATGATAAAAAGGATATAACATTAAATTTACTATCTTAACCATTTTTAAGCATGCAATTCAGTAGTGTTAAACATATTTACATTGTTGTGCAAATGATCTCCAGAAATATTTCATCTTGCAAAACTGAAACTCTATGTTCTTTAAATAATAACTCCTCATTTATCCCTCCCGCAGCCCCCAGCAACGATCATGCTTCTTTCTATTTCTATAAATTTGACTATTTTAAATAACTCATAGGAATGGAACCATACAGTATTTATCTTTTTGTATCTGACTTATTTCACTTAACATAATGCACTTAAGGTTTATTTAGGTTGTGGCATATGTCAAAATTTCCTTCCTTTTGAAGGCAGAATAATATTCCATACACACACACTCACACACACACACATACCACATTGTAGAATTCTCTTCATCTGTTAATGGACAGGCAAATTTAGGTTGTTTCTACCTCGGCTATTGGGAATGGTGTTGCTATGAAAATGACTGTACAAATAATGTCTCTGAGATCCTGCTTTCAATTCTTTTGGATATATACCCAGAAGTAGAATTGCTGGATTGTATGGTAATTTTATTTTTATTTTTTGTTGAGAAACTGCCATACTGTTTTTTATAATGGTGAAACCAACCCAATTGTCCCATAGAACTAATGATTTTGGTTTCTTTTGAATAAATATAGAAATTGACTCTCTCAGTTTTAAACTTGAAAAAGTTACATTTGTCTTACCTGAGTACCTTTCTTAAGAAACCAACCATCGGCCGGGTGCAGTGGCTCACGACTGTAATCCCAGCACTTTGGGAGGCCGAGATGGGCAGATCATGAGGTCAGGAGATCGAGACCATTCTGGCTAACATGGTGAAACCCCTTGCCTACTAAAAATACAAAAAATTAGCTGGGCGTGGCGGCAGGCGCCTGTAATCCCAGCTACTCAGGAGGCTGAGACAGGAGAATGGCGTGAACTCAGGAGGCGGAGCTTGCAGCGAGCCGAGATATCGCGCCACTGCACTCCAGCCTGGACGACAGTGCCAGACTCCGTCTCAAAAAACAAAAACAAACAAACAAACAAAAAAAACCAACCATCAGGCCTCCCAGATAGTACCAAGGAACTGAAATTTACCAGATCACTGCATCTGGATAATGAGACACCGGACTCCTCACCCATCATGATTGCCTAATTCATCACCTGCTTCCTATTGACCAACTTCTCTTGCTTACCCCTCCCTAATTCCTGTTTTCCCACATGTGGTTACATTTCTTCCATGCTATATAAACCCCTAATTTCAGTTGGTTAGGGAGATGGATTTGAGGCTGATCTCCTTGGCAGCATCACCTGATTAACGCCTTTTTACTTGGAAACACTCATTGTCTCAGCGATTGGCTTTCTGTTCAGTGAGCAGCAGGACCTAGACCCTGGTGTCTTGGTAACAGTGGCTGCACCATTTTACATTTTCACTAATAGTGCACAAAGATCACAATTTTTCTACTTCCTCTCACTTGTTATTTTCTGTGTTTTTTGATAGTAGCCATTCTAATGGGTATAAGGTATAATAAATCACTTTTAAACAGAAAAAACCCATCACTTTATAGCCAAAGGAATTAAAACTAAGGTATCTAATCCAAATAAGATTCACTTCACATTAAACTTGTGGTCTATCATTCTTACATTGTTCATGGATCCGTTCTTCTTTGGATTTCTGAAATAAGCTATATACTGATTTTATCACCTACCTCAGTATGACTGAGCAGGATTTCTTTATTTATTTACTTACTTTCTTTTGAGACATGGTCATGCTCTGTTGCCCAGGCTGGAGTGCAGTGGTACAATCATAGCTCACTGCAACCTCGAGCTCCCTGGCTCAAGTAATTCTCCCACCTCAGCCTCCCAAGTAGCTAGGACTACAGGCATGCACCACCATACTTGGCTAATTTTTAAAATTTTTAGTAGAGACAAGATCTCGCTATGTTGCCCAGGCTAGTCTCAAACTCCTGGGTTCAAGCAATCCTTTTGTCTTGGCCTCCCAAAGTGCTAGGATTATAGGTGTGAGCCACTGAGCATGGCCGAATGAGCAGATTTTTTTTTTTTTTTTTTTTTTTTTGAGCAGAGTCTTGCTCTGTCACCTAGGCTGGAGTGCAGTGGTGTGATCTCAGCTCATCTCAACCTCTGCCTCCCGGGTTCAAGCAGTTCTGTCTCAGCCTCCCGTGTAGCTGGGACTACAGGTGTGCACCACCATGCCTGGCTAATTTTTGTATTTTTAGTAGAGATGGGGTTTCACCATGTTGGCCAGGCTGGTCTCGAACTCCTGGCCTCAGGTGATCCCCTCACTTTGGCCTCCAAAGTGCTGGGATTACAAGTGTGAGCCACCGTGCCCAGCCCCAAATGAGTAGAATTTAAAAGGTAAACTTTGCAATTCTCTTATTTATGGTAAAAAATTTGTCTGGCAATGCAGACTTGGTCTGCCCCTGAGAGATGATGTGCATTAAAGTTGGTCATCACCATGGACCTCAGTGTTCTCAGTGGTCAAACAGGGGAGTTGGTCTAGATGAGAGGCAGCCAACCTAAATGCCTGTGGGACCACAGCAGGCCCTGGAGACAAGTGAAGAGATCTGGTTGTAAAATCACAGTACTGCAGTATCCTCATCAAACTAAGGAGCAGGAGTAAGAGCTCCTTCAAATGGCTCATGCCTGTAATCCCAGCACTTTGGGAGGCCGAGGAGGGCAGGCAGATCACAAGGTCAAGAGATTGAGACCATTCTGGCCAACATGGTGAAACCCGGTCTCTACTAAAAATATAAAAATTAGCTGGGCTTGGTGGCGTGCACCTGTAGTCCCAGCTACTCAGAAGGCTCAGGCAGGAGAATCGCTTGAACCCGTGAAGCACAGGTTGCAGTGAGCCCAGATAGCGCCAGCCTGGTGACAGAGCTAGAATCCGTCTCAAAAGAAAAAAAAAAGGGGGGGGAGGGTGGTAGCATTCACCTCCCACTTAATGTGCTGTGAGGGAATATAGACTTTTGTCTATAATGTGTTGCACCAGATCTTCAAACTCATTAAAAAAGTTGAAAAATTTAAAATATGGCAAAAATGTTAATTAACATAAAAACACTCCTGTACAGGGCAAATAAAACACCTTTTGAGGTGAAATGTGGTCCATTGTCTGGTGGTTTGCAATACCTGGGCTAGATGATCTCTAAGGTCCTTTGAGTTCTAAAATTCTTTGATTTCTAGATTCTAAGAACAGATTAAAAATAACAGCAATAGTCAGGGGCTGTGATTCTATTTTTTACCTTGGATCATTCAAAACTATAGGCTGCTGTCTTGATTTCACTAGTATGGATCAAAATGACTCAATTGTTTGATATATAGACATTATCTCCTTAAGCACTATACTTATCTTCAGTGAATTGTACTAAGAAAGATTTATGTGACAATTCATATCACATTGGAAAATGATACATGGCTCTCTCTAGCAAAAACTGCCGTCTTTTATTTGATTCCTGAGCTCTGTTTTGAATTTTGGCAAAATTGAAGAAACAAAAAAAATCAGTTCATGTCTCAATCAGTTTCACAAACTGAATGACAGATGAGATTTCTCTTTTCACTCCAGATTCCCCTGTCCCTACAGAATTGTTGGAGAATATTTGTGGTTGTCAGAATGTTTTTCTTTTAATGAGAATGGAGTCGTGATTGACATTTGTTCCCTGGCCAGCATCCTTCTTCTTTTGTTTCTTTCTTCTTTTATTAACAGATGCTGATTTTCCAATAGGGAATTATTCCTGCCACACCCATAGCCTACAACAGAGGTTCTCAAATGGGTGGTCCCTAGACCAGGAGCATCAGCATCACCTATGGACTTGTCAGAAATGTCCACTCTTAGACTCTGTTCCCTAGTTCAGGTAATTCTGGTGCCACTGAGCCATCCTACAGCTCCAGGCCTGAATCCTTAGGCAGTGAGATTGGTTTAAGGATGGGCATATAACCTAAGTCAGTGGGTGTCAAACTTGATAGGAAATCAGAATCACTTGGAGCATTTGTTAAAACAAAAATCGTTGGTCCCTTACTTCAGAGTGTATAGTTCTGTAGGTCCGGGGTGAGACCTCATCACTTTTAACAAGTTCCCAGGCAATGCCGATGATCATCCTTAAGAACTACTGACCTGAGCTAATGAGATTAAACAATTTTGGTGGAATTTCACCTGCATCAATCAGCTGTTGCCTCACATAAGCTGTGTGAGAAACCGTTCCAAATCTCAGTTGAAAACTACTTATTTATTTTTTACACATGGTAAGATGGGCTGGGCTTGGCTCCAATTTTGCTCCACGTGTCCTTCATCCTCCCTGGGCCAGTAGCTACTCAACTCAAAGCATAGTCCTTTAATGATGAAAGCAAAGTGTAAAAGACCATGTCCCACTGTCAAGCCTATTTCAGCCAAACTCATGTCACATCGACAATATTCCGTTGGCCAAAGCAAATCGTGTGACAAATATTGACATCAAAGGCTCTCATGAAAGTTGAGGGGGAGATAATGAACACTTGCTGAATGATAATCTAGTATATCACATCTGGGAAAAAGTGCCTTCTTTCCATTTTTTTTTTTTTTCTTTTGAGACGAAGTCTCGCTCTTGTCCCCTAGGCTGGAGTGCAGTGGTGCGATCTTGGCCCACTGCAACCTCTGCCTCCTGGGTTCAAGGGATTCTCTTGCCTTAGCCTCCTGAGTAGCTGGGATTACAGGCATTTGCCACCATGCCCAGCTAATTTTTGTATTTTTAGTAGAGACGGGGTTTCACCATGTTGGCCAGAATGGTCTCAAACTCCTGACCTCAGGTGATCCGCCCACCTCAGCCTCCAAAAGTGGCTGGGATTACAGGCATGAGCCACCACACCTGGCCTTTCCACTGTTTTTTTAAGCTGGTAAACTATAGTCTTGGACCGGTTAGTGGTTGACTTTGCAGCCATGCAGAAAGAGCCTGCCTCAGAATAAAACCAATAAAAAGAAAATCACAGCTGAGAGCCGAAGAGAGACTGATTCCTGAAGATCCAGCCATGTTGGAAAGTGGGTCTATTATTGCACTTTTTTGTTAGGTAAACCAATACTTAGTTTTTCCTAAGCTAGTTCTTGCAACCCAAGGTCCACAGCCATGACCCAGTATTTAATATTTTTCAGTATATAGATCATCATCAGCCCTTGAGACAATGAATATTTTAAAAAATATGGTGTTTAAGTTGCTGTATTGAAATTTTATTTACCAGTTTCTGTAGTACAGTGGTATTATAGAAGTTTGATTCAAAGTTAAATTTACTGTCATAGGATTTGTCTTTAATCAGACTTTTAATACCTTAGAACATTTCACTTGGTCATAATTAGATGAAAATTAAGTATCTTTCATCTATCTGTAGTTTCCAGAAAGGAACTCCATATCCTCAGGGGAATCCAGGAAGACTGCATTTATTAACAATTGTGTAAAGATACTAGTAACAGCATCAGAAGCAACACAGGCTTAAACGAGATGAGTTCTTAAGTTTCCTTTTTTCTCTCCAGAAATAGGCAGTGTAAGACTGGCATGGCACTCCACCGTTATCTTGGACCTGGTATCCTGTCTGTTCTGCCACTTGTAATGTGTGACTGACAATCTTTCCTCTGGTCCAACATGGCTAGCAGGGCTCAGGCTCACAAGCCTGGCAGGAGAAATGAAGTGAGGAAGAACAAAAAGGGCCCTGGCCAGCTGTCTGGCGCTCTGTCAAGGAGCATTTCTAGAAGTGTCACCTGACACTTCCACTTATATGTCATTGATCAGACTTTAATCACATAGACACAGCAAGGCTGGATGAGAAATACAGTCTTTTGTCTCAGCAGTTTCATCCCTTGCATAAAATCATGGTTGCATTACTGGAAAAGAAGAGCAAAACAGATATTGGGAAGGCAGCTAGCCATCTCTGGCATAAATGCCAGTTTCAGAAGTAAGTAAGAATGAAGTATGTCTGATGGAAATAAACATAAAATCAAAGATCAACAGGAGACAAACTAAAATGGCTACCAAAATGAATGTGAACACATCCCAGAAGAGAATTGGAAAACAAAATGTAAGTAGCTATGCATTGAGAATGAAAATCAAAATGGTCAACAGATTTCTAAGAAAAAGGAAGTTGGAGAAAAATATTTTTTCTCAAGGTTTACTGTATGAAGTTCTTGGAATAGAGGAAAATGTGAACAATTCAGTTTATAGAAAGGCATACCACTGAAAGGGAACACAGATTTTCTTTTCAAATAAAGTAAGTCAAAATGTTTTTCGATAGGCTTTAGCAGACTTGGCTTGAATGAAATATCTTTTAAAACATCTATGTCCAGTATAGTAACTTTAAGTTCATTATCAGCCCTCCAGTGACAAATTTACCTTCCAGAGTAGACTTCAAGTTTACTCAGAAGAGATTTTTTGTTGTAAAAATATTGGGTTTTGGCATTTAGGGTGAAAAACATCATTATGTGAATTTGCTTAGAGTAAAACGGGTAGGCAACAGCATCTCCTTAACCTCATGTGGAATCAGGGATGTCCTTCGCCGGACTGGGAATGTCCTCAGGAAGGGTACCTGATGGCATGGTGGGTGATGGCGAAATGGCCAGTGCAGGTGGGTTGCTGTTGACCTGTTGAGGAATCTGGTTTAGGGTCAACTAAGTGCAGGCATCTGGTAAGTTGCAGAACAGCAGTGGGCAGGCAGAGAGAACTGAGAATAATCTTGTTCTGTCACTTATTATACTGTGATATTGAACAAATTTCTTCACTTCCCTGGGCCTCCATTTCCTGAACCATGAAATGAGGCTAAGGATACCTATTCACAGTGGAGTTGAGAGGATTAATGAGACCATTTAGGTAAAATTGCTTGGCATGGTGTAAATGGTGGGCACTCAAGGAGTCCATCCCCTACTTCTACCCTCTACTCTGCCCTTCTCTTTTTTACCTTTACTCTCTCTCTTCATTCTTCTTTCCCTCAATCCCTCAAAATTTCCTAAAGTACCACCAGAGGGCACAACCTAGACCAACCTTCTGTCAAATTGTAATAGATTCCATGCAGCTTATGGAGTCCTCAGAGATGATTCCCAAGTTATCCTGGAGTGTGGTAAAAAGCCTTTTGGCTGGAAGTTCTGCCATTCTTCTGAGTAGATTAAGTACGTGCAACACTATATGGCATCAATTTATTTACTCCAATTTGTTTAATCTAAAATCCAACAAGTACAATGTAACTAGGTTGGAGCAGTCTGTCATTTTTCTATTCATTTCTTTTATTTTACACTCATTGTGATGTGCATAAAGTCTTGCTCTCTAGTCAAAATTGTCATACTATCCCTGCGTGTGGATGTGCATGTGTTGGTCTTTGGAATAAACTAGTAAATGAATAGTTGTTTTTTTTTTTTTTTTTTTTTTTTTTGAGACGAAGTCTCACTCTGTCACCCAGGCTAGAGTGCAGTGTAACGGAGTGATCTGGACTCACTGCAACCTCTGCCTTCTGGGTCAAGCCATTCTCCTGCCTCAGCCTCCCAAGTAACTGGGGTTGCAGGGGTGAGCCACCATGCCTGGCTAATTTTTGTATTTTTAGTAGAGACAGGGTTTCATCATATTGGCCAGGCTGGTCTCGAACTCCTGACTTCAAGTGATCTGCCCACCTTGGCCTCCCAAAGTGCTGGGATTACAGGCATGAGCCACTGCGCCTGGACTAAATGAATAGTTTACTTTAGGTTTCCTTTCTACTTGCTCTCCCATGTCCTCATCATCTCCATTTGAATTTTGTCTTATATTTCTTTCAGAGTAATACATGTATACATACATGTATTTCTACTTAGTTATTTCACAGCATTGCTCTGAAAAGCTATAAATTCCATCTTTGAGCTGTTTTGGGGGTGTTAATTACAGCAAATGATTGCTGAGAACATTAATCAATTCAATCAGTCTCCAATATCAACATTATTTCATTTACTTATTTTTAAATTTACTCTCCAGCTCAAAGGATTCAATCTCAACTTTTAAAGCAAGTGGCAGGTCAGGATTATACATTTTCTTGTTTTTACATATCTTCTAGGAATTTTAAAATACCACAAAACCTTACATCTTCCCAATTTTTTCGTCACTAAGAAAGATCAAGTTGACCTCCTAGCAGAGAAGTCAAATCTTAAATTATTTTTGACATCATTGACTAAAAAAAGGAAACGTCTTTACACAAATGACTGTCTCACCCAGCTGGACCCAAGAAAGCATGCCTGTGAAGACTAAAGCAACTCCATCTTGGATGCTAGTCGCCATGTTGACTTCTGATTAGCCCCAGTTCTGGGAATGCCTCTAAGATTTCTATTTTATCTGCTGTTCCTTGTATAAGAGCATATGCTGAGAGTAAATCTGTCCTTAGGTCAAAACAACTTTGACCATAAATCCTGCCCTTAGTGAGCGTCACATGACATTCGTGCCTTTCTTTGAGGGGTTGACTTCAATTGTCCTACACATTCCTACCCTGTCATATAGAAGCCCTGGGTCTGGGGGATAATGGTGCCAGGATCCACCATCTTGCCTCACCACCACCGGAAACTATGGCTTTTATTTGTAAGTCACTATTAAATGTTTCTTTCTAAGAAACTGGATTTGTCAGCCTCTTTCTTTGGTCTCTTAACTTCCTTGGCCTTTGTGGCTGGATTTACATAGGTCTGTCTACCACAGAGCAATGTCTTTTTTGTGTTCATTTTCTTTTGTCAGAAATTCTACTTTAATCTTTTATGGACAATCTCAGAGGGCTTATCCAAGGCAAAAATAGTAGCTAGCATCTTTCCTTAGGGATGTTTACAGATAATGAGTAATGTTTCTGTGCTTTGAACACTTCCCGAGTGCCCACAATGCAGTGTGCACTCTGCTAGTCTCTGAGTAGATGTGTTTCCACCCTGACAAATCTTGCAGATAAGAAAACTACCCCAGGTTTACCAGCTGGCACTAAATTGTTCATTAGAGGCCATGTAAGGAGACAACATGAGTTACCCATTTCCTAGTTTATGCATTCATTATTATTCATTTATTTGTATCATTATTATTATTATTGTTATTTTTGAGACAGAGTCTTGCTCTGTTGCCCAGGCTGGAGTGCAGTGGCATGATCTTGGCTCACTGCAACCTCTGCCTCCCAGGTTCAAGCAATTATCCTGTCTCAGCCTCCCGAGTAGCTGGGACTACAGGTACGTGCCACAATGCCTGGCTAATTTTTTGTATTTTTAGTAGAGACGGGGTTTCACCATGTTAGCCAGGATGGTCTTGATCTGACCTCATGATCTGCCTGCTTCGGCCTCCCAAAGTGCTGGGATTACAAGCATGAGCCACCACACCCGGCCTGTATAATTCTTTTAATAAACATAATTAGAAAAACAATTTAAAGTCATAACCTTGAGCTTCTCACTTGAGCTCTGTTACCATCTTCATAATTATATCTCAGTTATGAGTGATATCACAAATACTGAGTGCTTACTGTTGTCTGGCTTTATGCTAAGGACTTTACATTTTTTATTTCATTTAATCCTCTTAACAACCTGGTGAAACTGTTGCCAAATACCAGGGGTTCAACCAAGGTCCTGTTGCTCACTATACAGAAAGCCAATCCCTGAGCCAATGAGTATTGCCAGGGAAGAAAGGCTTTTTAATGCAGTTGATATCAGCTGGGAGATGGGGGGTAGGTTTCAAATCGGTCTCCCCAACCGACTTAAATTAGGTATTTATATAGTGGGGAAGGAATGTAACTATGTGTGGGAAAACAGGAATTAGGGAGGGGTAAGGAAGAGGATTGGTCAGTAGGAAGCAGGTGGTCAGTTAGGGAATTATGACAGATGAGGGGTCTGGCATCTCATTGTCTGCATGTTTCAGTTCTGGTAAGTTTCGGTTCCTTGATACTATCTGGGAGGTCTGCGAGTCTGTTTTCTGAGAAAGGAACTCAGAGAAGACAGATGTAACTTTCAGCTTTAAGACCAAGAGGGTCAATTTTTATATTTACTGAAAAAACCCATTAGTTCTATGGAAAAATTGGGCCAATTTCAAAATTTGTGTATTTATTATTACCATTTTACAGATAATGAAACTGAAGCTCACTGAGGAGACTCACTTAGGGCCACACAGGCAATTAACAATGGAGCTGGAGTCCTCCATCTGTGCAACCCTGCTCCACAGCCAGAATGGTGCTCCACACTGCTATATCATTCTAATTTAGAACGTTCCACCTTCAACAGTATGAGTAGGGAAACCAAAAGGAGTCACTAGTCAGTATGAAATTTCTCAAGGAACTCTAACCTTGATTTCTTTTTGATTCCTTTATTCATTCATTCACCTATGTGTTTGGAAAGTGTTGATTGAAATCTTCTCTGTGCTAGGCACTTTGCTAGGCCTCTGACAGACACAAACAAGACACAATCTTTGCCCCTCACGAGTTACTTGCTTGGATTCAATTATTTGTTTTCTGTCTCCTTCATGGATTAACTCTTTTCATTACCCTTGTGCCATATAACATCTTAGTTGTGTGAGACCAGGAGAAGGTGTTGGTCGCCTACCCTTGGCAGTAGGAAGTCTTTCAGATCTGATATTAATTGTGTATTCAAATGTCAATGTATCCTAGTATAGAAAATATCAGTGGGTTATTCTGATAAGGAAAATACTATTTGCTAATTTTAGAAAAGAGAATATGCTAACATTTAGACCTCAGAGGGAATATCATCTGATATGGTGAACAGGAAACCCAAGAAGTTGTGAATTCCATTCAAAAGATGAAACTGCTTAGAAGATAAAGAAAGGTTCTCACCCAACATGAGCACTGCACTCAAGGCCATTTCTAGGATGAAACGGTGGGATGATTATCTATGATTCCAGCCATGAATTATTTCTGTGGCCTCCAGAAGATGCAACTGAATTGTAGCTATGTGTCCAGAATTGGTTCCTTCTGGTGGGTTCTTGGTCTCGCTGACTTCAAGAATGAAGCCGCGGACCCTCGCGGTGAGTGTTGCAGTTCTTAAAGATGGTGTGTCCGGAGTTTGTTCCTTCAGATGTTCAGATGTGTCCGGAGTTTCTTTCTTCTGGTGGGTTTGTGGTTTTGCTGACTTCAGGAGTGAAGCCACAGACTTTTGCAGTGAGTGTTATAGCTATTAAAGGTGACGTGTCCGGAGTTATTCGTTCCTCCTGGTGGGTTCATGGTCTCGCTGACTTCAGGAGTGAAGCTACAGACCGTCACGGTGAGTGTTACAGCTCATAAAGGTAGTGTGGACACAAAGAGTGAGCTGCAGCAAGATTTATTCTGAAGAGTGAAAGAACAAAGCTTCCTCAGCGTGGAAGGGGACCCAAGCGGGTTGCTGCTGCTGGCTGGGGTGACCAGCTTTTATTCCCTTATTTGGCCCTGCCACGTCCTGCTGATTGGTCCATTTTACAGAATGCTGATTGATCCGTTTTTACAGAGTGCTGATTGGTGCATTTACAAACCTTTAGCTAGACACAGAGCGCTGATTGGTGCGTTTTTACAGAGTGCTGATTGGTGCGTTTACAAACCTTTAGCTAGACACAGAGCACTGATTGGTGTTTACAATCCTTTAGCTAGACAGAAAAGTTCTCCAAGTCCCCACTCGACCCAGGAAGTCCATCTGGCTTCACCTTTCAGCTACACAGTCCTCCATGGGCCCTGCATTTTTACCAAAGTCATTATCAGTTTATGTTGAATAGAGCAGGAAAGCTGCACTTGAGGAGAGTGGAAAAATCAGTGGTAACTCATCATGTTGAAACCTATTATTCAAATTTAAGGTATCCTGTTGTTATTTTATTGACAATTTGATTTGAAAATCTAACTTTTAATGCTGTACATATGAATAAGGCCAAATAAGGTATAAAATAATGTTGCCATGTTATCCACCAGAAACAAACAGATGTCTCAACATGTGGGAGCTTCTGTAAATGGGAAACTTCAGATCCTCCAGGGCCAGTGACTTGCCCTGGAGTCAGGGAATTGTTGGCTGACTTTGCTGGGCTAGAATTCATTTGTGTTTCGTGCATTTTTTAAAACATCCCTTTCATTCTTGCCAAATGTATGATGTTAGGAAGTCCGCATTACTGGGGTGTGGTACCTACCCATCCCCTCTTGGGATTCTGACTCATTCCAAGCAGGAGCAATAGTGAGATAGGAAAGGAAAATGGGCAAAAGAATTAGACTCTGTTAGCACAGTTATATGCCCAAGTTATGCTATAGAAGCCAGTGAACACTGGTTTGGAAAGAGCTGTTATTTTTTCATTCTCAACTTTTCCCAGTAGTCTCTATAAATAACATAACATGTGAACCTAGGTCCCTTGAGGAAAAGAGTAATGATTGTTTTGCATCATTATCTGCAACTCTTGGGCTTAAAGTCCTAACGAAAACAGTTTCTTTCTGGTGAGGACTTCTATTTTCAGCTCTTCTAAATGTTAACAGCAAAGTAAGGGGTCATATACTCCATAAATTCTTTAACTCAGGAAGAGTCAGTTCAATAAACCTAAGGGAGTTGATGTCTTTTTGCTCAACTATTCAGAAGAAGAAAGACACGCAAATTTGAAACCATTCAGTAGAACGTGATGGGCCTATTTGACTGCAGGATTTTAAAGGAGTGTTTTTGAAGGGAGGCAGTGAAAGCCCTATTCCCTGGGCTTGGGGGTTGCTCCTTGGAAATGTTTCCATAGAACCACCCAGAGCCTTTTGGGCTAAATTTTCAGTTCATATTACTCTTGTTAAAAAGTAAAAATTTATCATTTTTTGCATTTAAATTATTATACAACTTTGTTATTCTTATTTCTTTAAAAAATCACTCTTCTAAAGGGAAAAGTCACATTGCAGAAGACAGGTTCCTTAAAATCCAAGGGAACTCACTAATCTCCATATAAGTGTTATTAAACAAACTTAACTTTCTCAGTCCATGGGCCACACTGTTCAATAAAAAATCCTACAAGTACCACTGTCTTATTTATAACAACAACAACAACAGCAACAACAACACCACCACCATCACCAACACCTTACCCACCATAAGTTTAGTAGTTATAGTTGCACTACTTTTGATGACATACAAGAAAAGTTGGCAAGGCGCAGTGGCTTATGCCTTATAATCCCAGCACTTGGGTGGATCACAAGGTCAGGAGATCGAGACCATCCTGGCTAACGCTGTAAAACCCTGTCTCTACTAAAAATACAAAAAATTAGCTGGGCTTGGTGGCACGCATCTGTAGTCCCAGCTACTTGGGAGGCTGAGGCAGGAGAATCACTTGAAGCCGGGAGGTGGAGGTTGCAGTGAACTGAGATTGTGCCACTGCATTCCAGCCTGGGTGACAGAGAGAGCCTCCGTCTCAAAAACAAAACAAAGAAACAAAACAAAACAAAACAAAACAAAAAAGAAAAGGCGTCAGCCTAGAAAATACCCTTTATGAATTAGAAATATATCCAAGAAGGCCAGGCGTGGTGGCTCATGCCTGTAATCCCAGCACTTTGGGAGGGTGAGGCGGGCGCATCACAAGGTCAGGAGATCGTAGCCATCCTGGCTAATATGGTGAAACCCCATCTCTACTAAAAATACAAAAAGAAATTGGCCGGGCGTGGTGGTGGGTGCCTGTAGTCCCAGCTACTCTGGAGGCTGAGGCAGGAGAATGGTATGAATCCAGGAGGCGGAGCTTGCAGTGAGTTGAGATCACGCCACTGCACTCCAGCCTGGGTGACAGAGCAAGACTCCGTCTCAAAAAAAAAATATATATATATATATATCTCCAAGAAACAATGTTGTTATAGTTAGTATATTAATATTGGCCAGGTGTGGTGGCTCACGCCTGTAAATCTAGTACTTTGGGAGGCCAAGGTGGGTGGATTACCTGAGGTCAGGAGTTTGAGACCAGCCTGGCCAAGATGGTGAAATCGCATCTTTACTAAAAATACAAAAATTAGCTGGGTGTGGTGGCATGCACCTGTAGTCCCAGCTACTCAGGAGGCTGAGGCAGGAGAATTGCTTGAACCCGGGAAGTGGAGGTTGCAGTGAGCCAAGATTGTGCCATTGCACTCCAGCCTGGAGTGAGACTCTGTCTCAAAAAAAAAAAGAAAACTGCAGGCAGATTCCTCTGGAGAATCCTTCATGTTATTGTCATTTAAAGCTATTCTTTGTAAACCTTGCTTAATTATTCACGCTCAATCACCGTTACCTTCTCCAAAAGACTTGGGCTTCTCCAAGTCTTTTGGAGACGGTAACAGTGTAAATTATTTGGTGAAATAGTGGTGATTGAGCCATATGGGAAAGTTTTGATCTCTCTCTCACTACTTATTGCTCTAATATCAACCCTGTGTGCTTGCTGTAATGTCTCTCTTGAGTCTTGTGACTTATGATCTCTCCATCAAATTAATCTTCTCATCTATCCCATCCCCCACCACATGCAGCCTATTACAAGAATAACAAGGAGTAAGGGGAAGACAAGGGAGTTTAGAACTTTTATGAGATTTTTTTTTTTTTGGCTGACATTCCTCATCTCCACAGTTTGCCTGGAACATTATAATCACCCATATTCTGAGCCCAAACATGTTTATCTGCTCCATATTCATAGCGGATCCTCTTGTTTGCCCATAGGTTAATCAACTCTTTTTAAATTTTTAAAATTGATACATAATATTTATATATATTTATGGGGTGCAAGTGATATTTTGTTATATGCTGATATGGTTTGGTTATGTCCCCACCAAATCTCATCTTGAATTGTGACTTCCACAAATCCCACATGTCCTGGGAGGAACCCAGTGAGAGGTGTTTGAATTATGGGGGTGAGTCTTTCCTGTGCTGTTCTTGTGGTAGTGAATGAGTCTCACGAGTTCTGATGGTTTTAAAAATGGGAGTTTCCCTACACATGCTCTCTCTTCTCTTGTCTGCCGCCATGTGAGATGTGCCTTTCACTTTCTGCCATGATTGTGAGGCCTCCCCAGCCACGTCAAACTGTGAGTCCAATAAGTCTCTTTCTTTTGTAAATTGCCCAGTCTCAGGTATGTCTTTATCAGCAACATGAAAATGGACTAATACAGTAAATTAGTACCAGTAGAGTGGGGCACTGCTGAAAAGATACCTGAACATGTGGAAGCAACTTTGGAACTGGGTAACAGGCAGAGGTTGGAATAGTTTGGAGGACTCAGAAGAAGACAGGAAAATGTGGGAAAGTTTGGAACTTCCTAGAGACTTGTTGAATGGCTTTGACAAAAATGCTGATAGTGATATGAACAATAAGTTCCAGGCTGAGGTAGTCTCAGATGGAGATGAAAAACTTGTTGGGAACTGGAACAAAGGTGACTCTTCTTAAGTTTTAGCAAAGAGACTGGTGGCATTTTGCTCTTACCCTAAAGATTTGTGGAACTTTGAACTTGAGAGAGATGTTTTAGGATATCTGGCAGAAGAATTTTCTAAGCTGCAAAGCATTCAAGAGGTGACTTGGGTGTTGTTAAAGGCATTTGGTTTTAAAAGGGAAACAGAGTATAAAAGTTTGGAAAATTTGCAGCTTGACAATGTAATAGAAAAGAAAATCCCATTTTCTGAGGAGAAATTTGAGCCAGTTGCAGAAATTTGCATAAGTAATGAGGAGCCGAACATTGTCACCAAGACAATGGGGAAAATGTCTCCAGGGCATGTCAGAGGTCTTCGTGGTAGCCCCTCCTATCACAGGCCTGGTGGCCTAGGAGGAAAAAATGGTTTTATGGGCCAGATCCAGAGTCCATGTGTTGTGTGCAGTCTAGACTTGGTGCTGTGCATCCCAGCTGCTCCAGGCATGACTAAAAGGGGTCAAGTTACAGCTCAGGCCATGGCTTCAGAGGGTACAAGCCTCAAGCCTTGACAGCTTCCATGTGGTGTTGAGCCTGCCAGTGTACCAAAGTCAAGAACTGAAGTTTGGGAACTTCTGCCTAGATTTCAGAGAATGTGTGGAAACGCCTGGATGTCTAGGCAGAAGTTTGGCCCTGGTGGTGGCAGCTGGGAGCAGTAGTGACTGTGGGCAGGAAAGCCTGACCTCAAGATGTATGGTAGTTCCTCTGCTGGGTGGGGAATTGCAAGGGTGGTGCTTGCTCCCAGTGGCTCTTGCCAGTTTGCAGTCAGTTGTAGCAACAGTAGCAGGTGGGAGATATCAATGGGGCCAAAGGGGTCTAGAGATATAGGGTCTGTTGGGACCCAAAGCAGAATGCCTTCTGGTGAGGGCTGGGTTTCCAGAATGGTGATGTGCTGTAGCTGCTTAGAACTAGGGGTGTGTGGGACCCAGTGTGAGCTCCCTCTCTGGATCAATGCTATCAAGCAATCTCCAGGTACCTCCTATGTTAGCCTGAGGACCCATGAGTGTCAAGTGGCTCTCCTGTGGCTAGGATTGCAGAAGCCTGTGGTGGAAATGTGGACCACTGGGGGTCTCTCACTTACTGTTTGCCCACATTAGGGAGCTTCTCCAGGCTTCTAGATGGTCTGGCAGAATAGGCTGCCTCACTTCCTTCTCCTTTGCCTTCCATGTTTGCTGTCACTTCTCTGCTGAATTCTGCTGTTCTATCTTAAATTATGTATTCAAAGTGTGATTATCTACTCACTATTTTGATTCTTCTTTGTGGAGGAGGTGAGTACCAGACGCTTCTAGTTATCTTGAAGCCCTTCCCAGATTGGCCTTTTAAACCCTGATTAATTTTTGTAATGCTCCATCTCAGGCAGATGACCTCTTGGTCAGGATGGGGCTGTGATCTTTAAGTTGTCCCTGGATCTACTAGTGAAGGCTCAGGACCTGGCTGAGTGGATGTGCAGAGGACTGGATCTCAGATGCCAGCTCTTGTCGTTCCTTACACTTCTCTTCATCTGCTTAAAAAAATCGTGATCCTACACAAACTTTATTACATTTTAAAACTTCTTTTATTAGTATTACTCACATGCAATGCAGCTCTCTCAGTAGCTCTCAGACCTTGAATATTGTCTGAGCATCAGGTCTCATTGATGTCAGTTGCTTTGTAATGATGTAAGAAGATAGAATGAGTAGCTTGGATGGCTGATTGGAACTTGTCAATTCAGGACTATCATATGACATATATATATACCACTCTACAAAGTACCCACATGTCCTCCTGCCTTTTTTTCTAACAACTCATTCAGTAGCTATTATATTCCGCTCTTAGAGATAAGGTTTAAAGAGTTTAAGTGATTGGCCCAAGGACATACTGATTTGAGCCTTCAGACCATTATCAGGTATGGTTCTTTGTAACTTACTATGCCACCTAGATTTAAATGAATGTGTTTAGGTCTGGCTTTAGGCCTAGATACAGGAGATGACCGCTCATGCAGTGAGATGGTGAAGAGGGGGTATGGGTGGAGAAGAAGTTCAGTGGTAGAATATCTGAAAACTTCATATCCCCCAGATCAGAAATTCATTCTCTTTGGTTAAGGATTGTCCTTTGAAGGTATTAATTTCTCTCAGGAAACCATAGCTCTTTTCCCTGTAATCAGCTATTTGCATTCCAGTTTGAGCTGAATTAGTGTTAGTCTTGAGTGGGGTTTGCAGGAGTGGCAAAGACACAGAAAATGGGCTGCCATTCCTAAAGCCAGTGCCCAGTACCTCATAAGATGCTCAAACCTCCCAGGAGTGGAGGTGGCCTCACATATTCCTTCTCAACCCAGTATTTGAGGAAACAAGTTCCTTTTGATTGGAGTTGACATTTGAATTGGAGTCCCTTTGGAAACAAAAAAGGCACGGAGTGAGAAGGGGAGGGGTTTCTGTTTAACCAAGGTGGGCCTGGGTGTAGGCTGAGAAAGGACTGTGACAAGGTAACAGTAGGTAGCAGGTGACAGGAGAGGACAAGAATCTAATGGAGCTTGGAGCAAAGATGACTTGGGAAACTTCCAAATAAAAAGATCATGTTGTTAACAATTTTTGCCTAAGTTTGCTGCTGCAGATAAACATATCCAGTATCAAATACTTCAGTGGCAAAACCCTGCTCAGGCTGAGAACTGAAAAGAAGCCAAAATCCAGTAAACTCTGATATTTTCAAAATACTCCCTTATAAAAGAGATTCAAGGACACTCATTCCTACAACGAAGTCTGGGCCCCCAATCCATCTTCCTCCGCTCCCCATTCCTTGCCCTAGCATTTTCTCTGGAAAGACTCCATCCAACAGAACTTTGAGAATTTCACTCCAATACTCTGAAGGGCAGGTCAATAGATTGCAAAGATGAAGATTACAAAGATTACAAAGATGAAGACACAATCTGCTTTCAAGGACGCCATGACAGGATTGGAAGAAAACACAGATAATGACATGATAATTGATGGCATATCTGAGAAGAGGGAGATGGGTGATACAGGCAACACTTGCCAGTCATGGGCAGAAGATGGAAAATCCAGACATGCTAGGAACACAAGAAAAGCCTCAGGAAAACCTACTGACTTAGCCCACTCCCCAAAAGACAGACTCTGAGGTGGAGATTTATATGCAAGATGTTTACAAAGCAATTCCCAATGCTTCTTGGGAATTTGCTTAGAGGGAGGAGTTGAACTGTGAAGCAGTTGCAAGAGGCCTTTTAGTAGGAGCTGGGGAACCAGGATGGCCTTTAGAGTCGGGGCAATGAGCGCCTTTGTGCTTCTCATCCTCAATCAGTCATTGAAGTGAGCTTCTGCTGGGCTGGTGATGTGACCTGGAGCAAGAGGGACTCAGTTGAGAGCCACTGGGAGTCCAAGTAGCTGGGGAAATGGGGACCTCAGTCCTGAGGGAGGATCTAGGTATGATTTCACTGCATCCGCTGTACATATGAATTAAGCTGGGTCCTGATGTGTATGGGTTAGATTTACGTGGTTGGAGAAAAGGGAGAAAGGGACAGGAACTTTCTTTTTTTTTTTTGGAGACAGAGTCCTGCTCTGTCGCCCAGGCTGGAGTGCAGTGGTGCTATCTTGGCACACTGCAAGCTCTGCCTCCTGGGTTCATGCCATTCTCCTGCTTCAGCCTCCCGAGTAGCTGGGACTACAAGCACCCACCACCACACCTGGTTAAATTTTTGTAATTTTAGTAGAGACGGGGTTTCACCTCGTTAGCCAGGATGGTCTCGATCTCCTGACCTCATCATCTGCCTGCCTCCGCCTCCCAAAGTGCTGGGATTACAGGCGTGAGCCACCGCGCCTGGACTGTTTTTTTTTTTTTTTTTTAAGTGAGCAGAACATTGCGGCTCTAATGAAGGTTATGCATAGGCAAGCAGACGGGATATGAAATTAGGAGGAAGGCAAGGGGCTCCCTGCAGAGAATCTTGAAGGCAGTCATGCCTGCACTTTGTCATTTTCTCAACAAAATATATTAACATATAACATTTAATATATGGTATATAGTTTTTCACTGCTATAAGTGTAGGGGCGGAGGATATGGGGGCCACTTGTAATATGAGCAAATAATAACTTTGATTTAGTATCATTTTGTCACATTTGTTCTCAAATATTTCTTATTTCCTAACTGCTCATGGGAGTACTGAAATCCTATAATATATATATTTTTGGCTTTCTGGGGTTTGACTAATATAAGATGATAAATCATCCACCTGCAAACATGGTGGACCTCCTCTGCAGAGAGACCAACATTCAGGGTTCTAAAAGCCAAGCCTTCCCAGCAATGTTCTCTCCATCTCCCTGTGACTACATCCCACAGAAAGCTGTCATTAGGAAGGAAACATGGGGATTGGACCATTTGTATTGGTTTCTAAGTGAGTGTTAACACAGGAATAGAGATGTACTATGTGAGGTTTGGATAATGGACACTCATTTATAAGGTAATTGTCACCAAAAATAGGGGATTATGTTAATTTTTTATTGTCTGGGCATTTTGCACTTTGAAATGAGAATGAAAAAAGAAGTAGCTACTGAGTGGGATGATGAATGAATGAGGGGACAGAGCCAGGGCTGACATCCCAAGTATTAGATCCACGTATTCTGTGTTGGATCTTTTCCAGGGTAAATTATAGAGGAAAATGCCATTTGTCTTATTTTCATCCATTCCATCTGTAGAACTGAAGAGTTACTACCATTTTTTATTGAGCTTATTTTGAGGAGTATTAATTTAACTTTATACAAAGATGAAAAAGAATGTAAAATAAGAATTTGGTTTCTTGGCAATTCAAAATCAGGTCACTGTTTTACAAGGCTTTATCATCCGTACAGTAATTTTTTTAGGGGTAGCTAATTAGCAGAGGACCCAGTGGAGTTTTTATACCCAGTATGTCTAAGAATCATGTGGGCCTGGGTACTGGACTCCACTTCAGGAGGTTCTATTTCAGAAGTTCTTATGGCACAGAGAAGTATGCATTTTAACAGGTGTTTTGTCTGATTCTGAAGCAAGTGGTCTTCTGTCCGTGAGTGATTACTACAGTGAGATAGATAACAAAAGTTTGTTTGAACTGGGGTCTACACATGCCTATGGGATCTAGGCAGGAAATATAAATAAGAGGGGCTGCCTGGTAGAAGTTGGTTAGGGCTTGGTGCCTATTGCTGCAAGCTGGAAAACACATGTAAAAAGGGCAACAGTGTCTCAATTTTCACTTATTGTTGTGATGGGGGAGTGGGATTCCAATACTGCTAAATGGCCTGAGCATTCAACAGATACCAGAAAGCTGGAAATCTATACAAAGTCTCCTAATATTTAACTGTTGACACCTAATTGAAATAAAATAAAGACTATGTGTTTGGCAGATAAAATATGTATGCTGGATTCCATCTCTGAGCAGCCAGTCTGATGCGTCTGGTCTAGAGAAAGGAAGAAATAAAAGGTGTTGGGATTGTGCAGGGTGAGTTTCAACGCTGTTAAGGCAGAGTGGTCTTATGTGATTCTCTTTAGAGCAGTTGTATTTAAACTTCTTGTTCTATGAACAGTGTCAGGGGCAAAACAGTGTCATGATCAAAGATATTGTGGTTTGTGATGCAAAAATAGAATATTTGGCACCTAACACAGACACAAAGATCTATTATTTTCAATTACTTCCTTAGAGTTTTTTTGGAAGATTTATTTTCAGATTTGGAGGTAATCCATTGCCAACCATGTCCTGGGGGCATGGGAGATGGGTGGATTGGCATGGGCAAGAGGACTTGAGCCTACAGGTGGGAGTTAGGTGGGAGATGATATCAGAGGCAGCATCTTCCTGGGTGCCTGGAATAGTAATGTCTAAGGTGGCCTAAAGCTACAAATGGGGAAATTAACAGAAAAGACCTGAGATGCTGACCCAGACAGCCAGGAACCAAGAGAACTGGAGCCAGAATGAAGCTTGGAATAATGCTTTGAGCCAGAGCTCATCAAAGGGCAATCTTTTCTAAATAAAGAAGTGAGCTCTATTTGAGAAAAGAATAGTTAAATGTGTCTTGAGGCCGGATGTGGTGGCTCACACCTGTAATCCCAGCACTTTGGGAGGCTAAGGTGGGCAGATCACGAGGTCAGGAGATCGAGACCATCCTGGCCAACATGGTGAAACCCCGTCTCTACTAAAAATACAAAAATTAGCCAGGCATGGTGGTGCATGCCTGTAATCCCAGCTACTTGGGAGGCTGAGACAGGAGAATCACTTGAACCCGGGAGGTGGAGGCTGCAGGGAGCCGAGATCGTGCACTGCACTCCAGCCTGGGCAACAGAGCGAGACTCTGTCTCAAAAAAAAAAAAAAGTGCCTTGAGGGATCAGAGTTCTCACCCAAAATATCTTTCTATCTCTTCTGTGTACCCAAAATTTAAATATGTATTCCAACCCCTCACCTCCCTCCTCACCATCATGTACTGACATGGCCAATGGACTTGCATAGCAGAAAAATGAGCTCAGCTGAAGTCTCCTTCTTTAAGTCTGGGGCTTTGGAATGGCTGCTGAAGGTAAGTATGAAATTAGATTCTCTAGCTTGCCTTCTGCACCTAGAAGCAGCTCAGTTTAGGTCCATGGCAGCCAGTATTCACTAGGGGAGGGAAGTGGGCCAGAGGGTGGAAAATGTCAGTGGTTCCCAAACCTAGGTCAGCACCTATCGGTCATAGCTCTGATAAGCTCATGACGTGGCGGTAACAAACAATCATGAATCATAACACTGCAAAATGGTATTTCTCACTCAAGACTATATGACCAATAGCGTTAGCAGGGAGTGGGTGTGTGTGTGTCTTGCTCATTGCAGTTTCTTGGGTACTGAGGCTGACACAATATGTCAAAGGTAAGTAAATTAGGGCTTCAGGTACATCAAAGATAAGTACATCGGGGAAGAGGCTGGGAAGAACTACTTACTGGCTTTGAAGCCTCTGCCTGAAAGTAACACATGTTACTTCTGCCTACATTTCAATGGTTATAGCAAGTCACATGGTCATGCTTGCCTTCAAAAGAGGCAGGAAAGTGCAATCCTACCACAAGGTTAGAGCAGAGAAATGGAACATTTGTGATCTCTCTGAGAACCTCCACAAACCTTAAGATTCGGATTCATTATATTTTCCCCAAGTCATTCTAAGTCTCTCCTATGTTTGGAAACCTCTGATCTACCCAGTTCATCTTTGGAGGAACTTCTTAGTTGAGATTTGAGTCCTTTCTTGGCTTCTTGGCAGGGCATCCTAAGTATTGAGTATAGATTTGCATTGGGTAGATATTCAGTGAACCATTTTTCTCAGTAACTCACCCACTCTTCAAGAGGAAACCAAATGCAAAGTAACTGTATTTTTTATTTCTATGAACAATAAAATACTTTCATAATTTCACATCCCATTGCTTTTAAGAGCACATATATTACAAATAAAGGAACTCCACAAACTTTAAAGATTAGTATTTATCAACACTTTTGTACACATACACAAATATTTTAATATAATGGTATCTGAAATGTTATTCATATATTTTTAGTACTGTCATAGTATTAACTAAAAAGGATCTTTTAAATTTGGTAAAAACCGTATATCTTACAATCTTTTATTTACATCTGAAATATACTTAAATGTTACAAAAACATTCACTTTAACCTTTAAAATATGTGTACTAGGACTGGGGTACTGACCATACGATAACTGACAGCAAACTTAGGGTTTGCATTTGAGCTACACATTCACTGAAATTTCATGGCAAATATTCAACTTGGCTTGATCAACACTGCTCAAAGAAAAAAAATATACAAAATGTGCAAATTCAGAGGTTGGCAAAATTCTGAAGCTAGCGAGGTAAACAAAAATATTAACACCATGAAAACTTCAAATAAATTAAACCTATCTTTCTCTTCCCCGAGATTAGCTGCAAATTCAGAAAGTTCTCTTAGAGGTGGGTCTGATGCTGCAGAGCCCTCAGACTTCAGCACTAGATGAGATGGAGACCGTGGGTAGGGCCGGAGTTGCTTTTCTAATTACTCGAGTGTAGGTTTGGTCCACTCCGCGCTTTGACGGGTCGTCCCTGCCCGTAATCTTAAAACAGGAAAAAACACAACACAACGCAATAAAATAATGCAGAGGTTAATGTTAATATCCCAAACACAAAATTAAAACCCAGAATAGAGGTTTTTATTCCCCACAGGGTAATTTATTCAAATTATGAAAAGACACATATCAAAGTAGATCTAAATAATTTTTCCCCAAGACCATGTGCTAGCTTTAAGTTTTGATGAAAGTTAAAATATTTTCACAATCCTCTTCTGCTATCTGACATAAATTTATAAATGTTTGGATGAAACTTACAAATACATCTGAGTAATTCCAGGATTTTATTCTATTCTAAAAGTTTATAATTTATATTGTCAGCATCTGCCAAAAAAGGGAAACATTAGAAATTTTATTTAAATGTTTGCATAAAAGGAAATATAGTAAAAAAGTCTTGACCTGATTTTAATCTTGAAAATAATGTTAGTGTGCCTAAAAAATACTTTATCAGATTGATTCAAACAATGATGTGTAAGCATAATAACAACAGAAACTCCAGACAGTTTTAAAATATATTTTTGTACAGAAAAGATTTCTGTACAAAGAATTGTGAAGATTTTCCCACTGACTTCACACATTATCCCACTGTGCCATGACCTTCATCTCTACTCTTCCAAGATAGAATCGCTACTTCTGTAAGTGCCCCAAAGAGCACTCAGCTGAGAGCATCCTATACTACCAATAAATTCTCCTTATGATCAATATCACGAAGCGTTGAATAAATAATCTGGCTGATGATGTGTTCAAAGAGTAGACTCCAGGTGTGGTATACCTATGCTTGGCATCACACCAGATTGGGTCCGTTCCTTTCTCTGTATTTTGTATTGGATACCCATCATCACAGTTGACTTCACTATGCTGTTATTCTTACTGAATGTTGAAACTAACTCCAAATGGGCATCTTATACTGATGCTTAAACTGAATGCTTATATGCATTACTTTGGCCTCAAAGAAGGCTTTTGTGTTTTTTGCTATTTATTATAAACAGTATGGAATTTTGGCACCTGTAAAAGCAATTATTACCTGCTGGTCAGTGACAACTCAAACTACTTTATCTCAACTTCTCCATTTTACATGGTAGCATCCACTTTATCTTGTCTTGTCTCTTTCCTTATGCTGAAGGTTCCTTCATTAACTAGATGTCTTCAAAGTACTTCTCTAGCTAATACTTTTCTAGACACTTTTGGAGTGAATTGCATATGTAGCTGAAACAGCAGAAGGACGAACATAACTACATTTTTTAGTTTTAATCATGGGGCCTTTACCCATTCCTGAATGTAGGCTGGGATCACTTTGGAGCACTGATATAATCTGAAAAAACAGCAATCATGTTTTTTTTTAGACGGAGTCTCACTTTGTCACCCAGGTTGGAGTACAGTGGCATGATCTCAGCTCACTGCAACCTCTGCCTCCCGGATTCAAGCAACTCTCCTGCCTCAGCCTCCCAAATAGCTGGGATTACAGGCACCTGCCACTACACCCAGCTAATTTTTGTATTTTTAGTAGAGACGGGACTTCACCATGTTGGCCAGGCTGGTCTCCAACTCCTGACCTCTGGCAATCTGCCCACCTTGGCCTCCCAAAGTGCTAGGATAACAGGTGTGAGCCACTGCACCCGGCCTCATGTAGTTTTTAAAACTAACTCTGGGATTAAAGAAGTACGTAGACAACTTCTATGTTTTTTAAAGACTATGTTTTTTTAAAGATTTATAGGAGCATCGTGACCTGACCAGGACAAAGAAGTTTGCAACCTCCTCAGACCTTTGCTTGTGCCCAGATATCTGTGGTCATCAGACACTTCTTGATTTCAACCCCCTTCTTTTCTCCCTGCCCTTAATATAAAAAGAGCCTACAATGTGTACTGAGTTAAGATAGCACTTTAGGATGCTGGATCACCATCTTCATGTTTGCTGGCTCTTTGAATAAACCTGCTTTTCCTCCCATCAACTCTCACTTCCAGTGTTCGGCTTTTGAGCAGACAGCAGCCAAATCTGGGTTTGCTTACACATAATTAATTCTATTTTTTTATTTCCTTTTTATATTTTGATGTGTAGCTATCCATTCTAATTGTTTCTTTTTTTTTTTTAAGACACAGTTTTGCTCTTGTCTCCCAGGCTGGAGTGCAATGGTATGATCTTGGTTCACTGCAACCTCTGCCTCCTGAGTTCAAGCGATTCTCCTGCTTCAGCCTCCCGAGTAGCTTGGATTACAGGTGTGTGCCATCATACCAGCTAATTTTTTTTTTTTTGTATTTTTAGTAGTGACGGGGTTTCACCATGTTGGCCAAGTTGGTCTCGCACTCCTGACCTCAGGTGATCTACCCGCTTCGGCCTCCCAAAGTGTTGGGATTACAGCATGAGCCACCGTGCCCGGCCTGTTTCTATTTTTAAGTGTTCAATGGAATTTTTTTCTTCATTGTAATTTTGTATGTACCTGTTTTCAGAATATGTGCATGAATAGATAGGTATGTGAAGGTATTCCTATAGATGGAGACCTAGGTGACAAATCCCCATTGAAGTCCAGAACCAGGAGAAGGTGTGTATTTCCTGTGGACAGATCTTTTTATAGATCTATTTCTATAACAAAGCCTGTACAATCCATCAGTTTCTTTTCTTTGTGTCAGTTTCCATGAGTCATAGAGTCAAGTTTTGCTTCTTTTAGCAAAGGTTTCCTGGAAAAGAGATGATTTTTCTCTCCCCTTAATCACCTGGTCCTTGTCTTTATATTTTTGTTTTAGCACTTTTGGGTACAGCATATCTTTGTTTTGGAAACAAATCAGCTCAAATATATTTTAGAAGTTGGAGTATGAGTTTTCATTTTAAAAGCTACATTGTTAACTTCAGTTTAAATCATGAGGCTTTTCCCTCCATTGACCTACCTTGAAATGGAAATGGAGTTGTTCTAATTAAATAAAAACTTAGAGAGCACTAGCTACTGGGGAGGTGACTAGAGAGACTGAATGGCTAGGAAGAGAGGGGTACACCAGAAGGCCACAAAGGACAGAGTAGACATAAAGAAAGAAAAACATACCACTTTTGCTTACAGTACTGAGGGAAATACTAGACACAGAGGAACAGAAGCTGTATAAACACGGACCTCGACAGAGCTGCCAGGAAAAAAGAGAAAAGCATTTTTGTCCAAAGTTTCTAGGTCAGAGGTGATTTACAGTTGGAGACAAGCAGTCCTTCACCACCTTCCCGAACTTTCAGATCCATTGTTTGTTTTTTATTTCACTCCCAGATTTATGATTTTCCCCATTCTATCAAGTCATCTCTTCTGAGTACTTAATTCCTGTCACCCCTCAAATAGCCTAAACCAATACTACCTCCACGAGGAATCCTATCTACAGCAATTCATTTTCTCCAATATAACTCAGTCAACCATTTCTTTCTCTAGCTACATGGAGAGTTAAAAATCAGGATGGAAGAAGACGAAGAAAACGAAAAGAAGCAAGATGGGAAATGCAATTAGAAAAAACAGATTCATACAACACACTTCATGGTTTGTGAGTCGTATTAACAGTGCCAGCCCATTTAAGGAAAACAAAGGAAATGTATATTCAGTGGGTGGCTACCATGTATGAAGCACTACTGGGAGACTAATTCAAGTTCTACCCCTCAATTTTTCTGTAGAGAACACATCTAACTCCTGGAGGGGAGCACGGGTGATGAGATGTCCAGGTAGAGCATGGAGGTATGGATTCTAGGAACTAGGCCAGGAAACAACACTTGGCTTTCAACCAGTTGACTTTTAGCCACCCAAAAAGTACTGAGATGACTGAATGCCCACATTTTGTGTGCAGCCTTACAGAACATGCTGTACACATCCCAGACATCATGGATGACTTGCTTGTGGGGTGGGTGGTTAAGTTTTATCTGAATTCTGCACATCTGCAGGAGGCCCAGCCTCCGTAAAGGCAGTCTTGGTGGTAAATAGCCATGACTAGTCTTGGGGCTCATTGTGAGTATAGTGCAGAGACCCCCTCAACTGTGGACTCCACATCATGGCCTCGGGGTTGTGAGGTCCTCAACCAGGGATGGTGGAAGGTGGCAGCAAACCCTCATGGGAATGTCACCCAGTGTTTCTCAGCATTTAATAGGACTCACATAGTCCAGAAAACCAAGGGTTCATGTGGACTGTGGAAAGTATCTAGGTTCTCATAATCTTTTTCTATAGATTTTCCCCCAGCCTGACCTCTGCTTTGGGGCACGAGGTTGTGTGCATGGGAGAGAGAACAGATCAGCAACATGGTGCTGATGCAGTGATTTCTGCAGCAAGAAAAGGGCCTCTTTCCTGTCCTTCTGGCATTGGGAGTGAAAGGGACTTTCTGTCCACTGATAGCGCGTGTGCACCAAGGAGCGCTCACCTGCTCATTCATGATTGTGGAGAGTTCGCTGAGCATGTCCTTGTAGTGGGATCTCAGTTCTTCCTGGTACTCCAGCTGGTCCTCTTTGATGAGGCGCTCGTTCACGTCAAGGGCCTGCCCACATGCATCTGCAAATTGCCTTTAGCGACAACATTAAACAAATTAAAAACCAGCCCTCGGAAGTGGCATTGAGCTCAGTGACTGTGAGTCAGTTCAGCTGCTGATGGACTCTGCCACCTCAGTGAGTTTTGGTGTGATGGATTCTTGGGGGATTGAGGACTTCCTGTCTGAGGAAGTTCAAGGAAGAACATCCCAACAAGGAGAAGCTTACCTGAAGATCTCCTTCAAAAGCTTTACTTGGTTGTCAGGATACTTCTTTGCATTGGTTTCTTCAAGAAAAGCTCGTGCATAGGCCATTGGCCCAGCGTTAACCTGATGAGAAGAAAATTGATGAAGGATGATCTACCTTCTGCAAGGAGCCTTTTCCACAGCTGGAAGGAGTAGCAACTGTGCACCAATGGTGTGGTACCCCAATCTCACACCCTGCCTTCTAGTCCACTCATTTGTATACCTGACTTAGCTGCTGTCCTCCAACTTGTCAATAAAGCATGAGTCTGGGCTCTACCTTTCACTAACAAACTTCCCAAACTTCAGTCCTTTGCCAACCCCTTCACATTTTTTTGTGCCATATCTGTACATTGCTTAAACTGCTATTTTTTTCTTTGTTTTTTTTCTTTGTTAGAGACAGGGTCCCACCCTGTTGCCCAGGCTAGAGTGCAGTGGCATGATCACTGCAGCTTCAAACTATTGGGCTCAAGTAATCCTCTCACCTCAGCCTCTCAAGTAGCTGGGACTACAGGTGTTTGCTACCATGCCTGGCTAATTTTTTAAAGAAGGTTTTTGTAGAGACGGGGGAAGTGGGGGCGGTCTCACTACATTGTCCCGGCTAGTCTGGAACTCTTGGCCTCAAGCAATCCATCTGCCTCGGCCTCCCAAAGTGCTGGGATTACACGCATGAACCACCCACCAAATCTGCTGTTTTCTTAACAGCTTTTAAAACTAGACTCACTTCTATTAACTCCAATATATTTATTTAAATTGAACATTTGTGAAATCAAATGTTTGAAGTGCTAGTTTTTTTTTTCTATTAACACTCAAATAAACACATACTATTATGAAGGGATAATCCACAGTGGTAGTGGTGTGGGCACTGCCCTAGAATCACTGTTTCACTGGGTTCCATTTGATGGTCTGGCTTAGATTCTGGCTCAAGGAGGCATTTATCAGATTTGCTGAATGAATGCACAGTGCTGGGTTCAATTCATGCTCATGCACATGGAGGGCCTCACTTGTGCAGGAGTCCATATCCCTTAGTGCATAGAAGCTTTTAATGTGGCTGTCAGGCTTGGGAAGGAAAAAGGTAAAATAAGAAGGAAGCTGACTTCAGGGGCCTGTGACCAGCAGGCATGGCCAGTGTGGCAGATGCAGTCACTGGTACTAGGTGTACCATCTTTTGCTTCTCCAGATCCAATCTCCACTTCCCTCCACTCAGCTGTGTGCCTAGGGAAGTCATCCTGTATGGGATAGGACAATGGCTCTCTTGCTTTCTGGCCTTCTCAGCCCATGGGGAACACAGACAAGGGAGGTAGGGAAGGGGAGAGTGTGGTCAGTAGCATTAATTTTTTCTTTGGCTTTTTTTTTTTTTTTTTTTTTTTGAGATGGAGTCTTGCTTTGTCACCCAGGCTGGAGTGCAATGGCATGATCTCAGCTCACTGCAACCTCTACCTCCCAGGTTCAAGCAATTATCCTGCCTCAGCCTCCCAAGTAGCTGGGATTACAGGTGTGTGCCACCACACCTGGCTAATTTTTGTATTTTTAGTAGAGGTGGGGTTTCACCATGTTGGCCAGGCTGGTCTCGAACTCTTGACCTCAAGTGATCCATCCACCTCAGCCTCCCAAAGTGCTGGGATTACAGGTGTGAGCCACTGCGTCTGGCCTTCTTTGGCTTTTAGGCTCCAATATAGCTGTGCAGGGTGCCACTACTGATCTTCCTTTATTTTAAAATTTAATACTTTATTCCTTACAAATACTTAGCATCAATTTATTAATATAATAAATAAAAATTAATGCCTTATTCCTGAGTTACTTGGGGCTCCCTTTAATTTTGTGCCCAAGGTGAGTGCCTTACTCACCTCACCTGCCTGGCCCTGGTCAGAGTACTAAGCCCCAGAGCTTCCTCCTTGCAGAAGCCTCCCTATCGCTAGCTGAAGCCACTCCTGTCGACTTGTCTGTCATCAGATGGACCTCTCAGCTCCCCTGTCTGCTTCCACTAACTCTCCTCTCCTTGCATCTTCAGGTCTAGGGTGGTCACACCGCCTGAGTGCTGCCAGTCCCTGTGCCAGCCTTTTCTGGCTTTCCCAAATGCTGCACACACTTTTGGGAACAGTTTATTTACTCTATCCTCCTCAATCACTCACTGAGCATGCCATCTGCTTCCTGTCACAACTCTGCCAGACAGATAAACATGCATGCACCTTTTATGAACTAGTAATCATTCTTTTTTGGATTTGTTTCAAAACAATTTTTTAAGGCTCTTAATGACAGATATGTACAAGAATGTGGTGTTTCTTCATTAGTTAATTCATTTGTTAGTATACAGATATAGAACACAGTTATCCATAGAAGATGGGATAGCAAGGTGGAGGAAGAATACATTTTATTTCAGCTAAACTTAAGAAAGGTCTATCTACAGGTGTTGAGTAACATCAATGCACATTGACAACTAGAAGCCATTTTAAAGACCCAGATAAAGGTGTTCTATTCTCACGAACAGAAAAATGTTTCTTATATTCTTTGTAAACAAAGTTCCCAGGGCATTTTACACCTGGTTTCATTGGCCATGTGCATCTCAGCCTTGGGCAATGCTTACTCACCTTCACGCTGACACTTCCTTGCAGTTTGAGCTGCAGTCTGATCATGTCCACTTCTTCCATTGTGCAAAGCTGATTAAGCTCAAAAACCTTCTTGGACATCTCATCAATCGCCACTTCAATTGGGTTCAGTTCTGTGCTTGATTGGCTAATGACTTGTATTCTCTTCTTCACGTAGGGGAACAGGTGACTCGCTGTACAAAAGCCATACAAAGGGATTTCAAGGTTGAGGATTAGTGAAGAGTCAAGGGTTTCCCTGAAGGACCAGACGATCATGTATCATTTCACGGCACATGGCACCTTCCATTCTGCATGCTTTTAATGCCTGGGAGTTACTTTTTCTGCTAGGTGCCATCCTGTCTAATACCTCTTAGCTTTTGCCCAAGCTCCTTTGACCTGTGTGCTCTTCTACCTTCACTGCTAACAGGCCCTCATTGTCAGGGCTGTTTTAGGCCTTTAGAATTTTTTTCTTTTTTCTTTCTTTTTTTTTTTTAGATGAGTCTCGCTCTGTCGCCCAGGCTGGAGTGCAGTGGCACGATCTCAGCTCAATGCAATCTCCACCTTCTGGGTTCAAGTGATTCTCCTGCCTCAGCCTCCCAAGTAGCTGGGACTACAGGTGCATGCCACCATGCTCAGCTAATTTTTGTATTTTTAGTAGAGACGGGGTTTCACCATGTTGGCCAGGATGGTCTTGATCTCTTGACCTCATGATCCGCCCACCTCCACCTCCCAACGTGCTGGGATTATAGGCGTGAGCCACCGCACCAGCCAGCCTTTAGAATTTCTAAACACTGAAAAGATTAAAGCTTCCACAGCAACTTGTAATTCAGATAAAAACTACACTAACCCACAATACAGAATGCCTAAATATATACCAAATAGTATATATTGATACAGCTTTGTTGTGGCTTTTTTATTTCAAAAGTTTTGGATACATTTACTGAAGGCAGACGCTTGTCACAGTTTAGACATCAGTGCTACTGATAGGCTGTAGCCTAATCCAGGATGGCCCAGCTCTCAAAGCGAGTTACTGATCATTTCCTCCAGAATGCCCTTGCTTACTTTCCCTGCAGCCAGCCTTAGGAGCCCCCACTGGGTCACTGGGTACTCTTGTTTCATTTCTCCTGCTCTGCTCACCTGAAATTCTTGCCTTACTTGGCTCTTTCTCCTACCAGACTGTGAGCACCTTGAGGGCAAGAATCATGTTTCATTTGCATTGCCAGTACCCAGAACAGTGCCCAGCCCCTAGCAGGGCCTCATTAAATGTGTGTTGAGGAAATGAAAGGATGACTAGCTCACAGCATAGATCTAGAGAGCACATGGAGGGATATTGGAGACTGACATCTGCATTCATTTTACAGATGAAGAATCTGAATCCCAGACTGGTTTAGAATCTTGCCCCAAAGCACACGATGAGAGCTGTTAACCCTGAAGCAATTGAAGGTAGACTCAGAGAGGAAAGTTCAGAGTGCCTTGTGCCTTTCCCAAGGCACTGACCCCATGACCCTTCACACTTACAACTTTAAGGGAACAGGTATGCAAAGCAACTCTTTTGACAATTTCTCCTCTGGTTGGCTTCTGTTAATAGAGAATAAAGAGATGGAAATCTCTTCTTGGCAAACATTTCCCAGTTGGCACATGTTGAGTACTTCTCTGCAGGACTGAAATAACTCTTGATTCCTACTGATCCAGCCCTATAAAGGGGCCTGTGCTGGAATAGGTGCCACACGTGTGGCCCGGCTGCCTGCACCTACTTGTCAGGATCGTCCGCCGCTTGCACTGCTCCGCCACTCCACCGTGCTTCTTGCCCGAAAGCGTGAAGGGCGTCTCGAAGACAAAGCGGTTGATGTTGTGGTGCATTTCGAAATCTGTCTTCCGGTCTTCAATTTCCTTTTCCTCAAAGAATGGCGTGACATAGGTCACCTGGATGTAGGCATATTTGGGGTCCAAATCCTTGGGGTTTACCTGTGTTAACAGATTATGGGCAAAGTGAGTGGTGTGCCCTGGAGTGCTCCTGAAAGCAGGAAGCTCCCATTCCCTCAGCTTTCATCCAGAGGAGGCTGTGCCTCTCCCCTTGGAGAAAAATGGGCAGTCACATCATTTCAGAGCTGGGCAGGATCACAGACAGAGTAAAGGCTGGACTGCAGCTGAGCAGCCAGGTCTGTAGGGGTGGAATTGGAGCCAGCACACCAAGTAGCTGAGGCTCTTCCAGACGTGCCTGGCTGTGGCATGTTATTTAGTCTTTTATTTTCTCTCTTCTCTGTAATGAATGTTCAATCACCTTTGTCTGGAATGCAAACTTCTTTTATTTTTCATTTTATTTATATTATTATTATTATTTTTTGAGACACGGTCTTGCCCTGTCTCCTAGGCTGGAGTGCAGTGGCATGATCTCGGCTCACTACAACCTCCGCCTCCTGGGTTCAAGTGATTTTCCTGCCTCAGCTTCTCTAGTAGCTGAGATTACAGGCATGTGCCACCACGCCTAGCTAATTTTTGTAGTTTTAGTAGAGAGAGGGTTATGCTCTGTTGGCCAGGCTGGTCTCAAACTCCTGGCCTCAAAAGATCTGTCCTCTTGGCCTCCCAAAGTGCTGGGATTACAGCCATGGGCCACTGCACCCAGCCCTAGAATGCAAGCTTCTTGAGAGTAATTCAAATGAAAACTTTTAAAAAATATCTTTTGGTCCCTCTATGATTTTACCCATGTATCTAGACTGAGGCCACTGGCTTTGGGCTTGTGCCGAGGAGGGAGGTTCCTTGTTTAATTTAGCAGATTAGCTAATGAGCCTATTACATGATTGCAAAATTTTATAGTTTTAATATCAGGTTCCTTCTCTTATCTGTAACAAGTCATCCCATGCATCTTTTTTTTTTTAAACAAAGGGCTTGGGTGAGTGAGTTTGACAAATAGCAAGGAAGACAGGCTGGGGGTACTAAGAAAATCCAGGAAATTGCACCTGCTCTCCTTTGGAGTTGGAAGAGATGGAGTTCTCAGCTTCTTTTCTAATGAAACCTCAAAGAATTTTAAAACTTCTCCCAATTTTCTCCATCTGTCTACCCATCCACTGCCTATCCAGTCCCAGAGATTTGAGGGACCTCCTGAATTTACTTGTAATGCTACTACTAATTACACTGTAAGGTGGGTATAATTGTAACCATTTTACATCAAAAATAGAGGTTTAGAGTGACCAGCTAATTTCTCTAAGATCGTCAGCTGATAAGTGGTGGGATGGTGGAATGAAGACTCAGTTGTTCTGATATCAAATTTGGCATTTTCTCATCCCCCCATGCTGCCCCAGGAACTCTGAGTATACTTTCTACTTACGAGAGCCACTAATACATTAGTTCCAGCTGCCTGCCTTTCTGGGGAAGGTGACTATAGCCATCAAGCTAAGAAGGAGAATGATGAACACATTCACAAAAATTTCTGCCCAGACTCAAGGATTTCATGCCCAGATGCCTCCAAACTTGAGCTTGTAAAAGAGGACAGAAAAAAAAAAAGACCTCTTCTGTAGCCCAATAGAACTGTATGCCATTGGGCACAAACCATCTTTTCCAGCTCCATCTTCTGCCACACTCTTCTATCCAACCTGTATTTCAAAGACCTGCCATTCTCTAAACATATCTCCCTTTTTCATTCCTCCCCATCATTGCATGTGCTGGGCTTCTCAGCATGCCCTTTGCTTCTAGAAAACTAACTCAAACATCATCCCTTCTATGTAAGGCTGCCCAACTAAGAATGAGCTGTTAAGGGAGGTCCTTGCCCTGAGCTTTCCTTGTACAACTTGGACTTTGACTCTCTGGTGATACTTTACTGTAATCTATTTAATTGGCTGTTTGCACAGGTCCTTCTCTTCTTAGCCCCATGTGAACTGTGAGCTCCAGAAGGAAGAGACCCTGTGTGCTTCATCTCTCAGTTCTGGGCTTGGCATTCAGTAGGCATTTGGTAGAGGTTGGCTAACTGAACAACAGTGTGTAAGAAGATGCTGAGTAATCTAAAAGAAGAGGTAAGTATTTGCTTTCTGGAGCCAAGAGGAGGGTAACTGAATGTTCAAAGGTTAATGTAATGTAACTGGCAAGTCTGCCTCTATTATAGGGGACAGCTTTCAAAACTGGTATGGCCTAGTGTGATGGTTAATATTAAATGTCAACCTGACTGGATTGAAGGATGCAAAGTATTGTTCCTGGGTATGTCCGTGAGGGTATCGCTAAAGGAGATTAACATTTGAGTCAGTGAACTGGGAGAGGCAGACCCGCCCTCAATCTGGGTGGGCACCATCAAATCAGCTGCCAGTACAGCTAGGATAAAAAGCAGGCAGAGGAATGTGGAAGGACTAGACTGGCTAAGTCTCTGACCTCCATCTTTCTCCTGTGCTGGATGCTTCCTGCCTTCTAACATCAGACTCCAAGTTCTTCAGCTTTTGGACTCTTGGACTTACACCAGTGATGTGCCAGGGGCTCTCGGGCCTTCAGCCACAGATTGAAGGCTGCACTGTCAACTTCCCTACTTTTGATGTTTTGGGACACAAAACTGGTTTCCTTGCTCCTCAGCTTGCAGACGGCCTATTGTGGGACTTCACCCTGTGATCGTGTGAGTCAATACTCCTTAATAAACTCCCTTTCATATATACATCTATTCTATTAGTCCTGTTCCTCTAGAGAACCCTGACTAATATGCCTAGGAAGACTTCCTTAACTGAATAAATATTTTCAACTTGCTGTTTTTTCCAATTCCACCACTGAGCCCAATTACTTTCAGGCTTTGATTGCTATTCAAATGCAAATAACCAATGGAGACGTAGAGAATTTACTAAGCTCTTTTTAAAAGTTACCCAAATAAACACATATAATGTTTTTGACCCTCCTCCCCTTAAATTACCAACCAACAGGCAAACAAGCAAAACATTTAAAATAGTTTTTGTAGTTTACTTTGCATCGTCAGGCAGAAAATGAAAACTTAATGTAGTTAAAGAATAAAAAAGTCAATTCTTAGCACTTGCATGAATACTGATTTTCCTCTACCTTGTTGGAATCCTGGATTATCTTCACGTTGTCTGCTCCAAATTTATCTGCATAGAGCTTGAGTAATCTTTGGGAAATCTCAGACAGACCTGTCAGCTTAGGCTCTTTATAAATATACTCTTTACCTTCTTCTTCTTCAAAAAAGCCCTGTGGAACATAATGAACCACCAATTTTATTAAAGAATGCTAATCATAAATCAAAAGCAAAACGAAAAGGCATTTACTTAAAAAACATATACAGTTTTTGGTTGTCATCCAATCCATTGGTTAACACCCTATAAAATTCAAAATTGGAGAAGAAAACACAGTGAAGAAAATAAAATGTCATCTTATAATCAGACATTAATGTAAATATTTCCTAGCCAGGCCAAAGAAACTCATGAAATATCTTACAGATATTATTTTCTCTATTTGTAGAACTCAATGGTACTTGCATATATTTTGGGGGAAGAATGCCCTCTTGTGGCAGCTTGGGGTAGAACACGAAATATGGAACAATTTTTGGCAGCATTCAAAGAGCAGTCAGTATCATTTTTAATAAGGTCTTCTATAAGTCTTTGAAACTAACATAGGAAATGGTGTATGGCATTTAAAGCTATTTAAATGGGCTGGCATGCATGCCACATAATCTTAGATGAAAAATCACCACACTTTATGTAGATGTCGTAACAGAAATTACATATGTTATGCTCCCAAGTACTGCTATTTAAAAAATAACTTTACATCAACATGACTTCAGGGACCTCCTAAAACTTACCTATATGTAACTTAATCATGCAATTCACCTTACTAAGAGATCTTTTACATTCTTGAAAAGGAAGACATTATAGGATTAAAAATAGCAACCATATCATCATTTTTATTCCACAAGAGCAAGTAGGTTTTAGCCTCTATTAATTTATTTGTCTGGTTTGAAGCAGGGGGAAGGGAAGATTCTATTAGCTGAAGATAACTAAGTGAAGCAATCTTTATAATTCCTTCTCTTTGAAGAGACACAGAAGCATATTTCCTGTGGAATACATGTGGCCTCAGAATACTAGATGAAGTTCGGAGTTAAGAACCCAAAGATATCTGGTTTCTTTTTTTTTTTTTTTTTTTTTTGGCAGAGTCTTGCTCTGTTGCCCAGGCTGGAGTGCAGAGGTGTGACCTTGGCTCACTGCAACCTCCGCCTCCTGGGTTCAAGCGATTCTCCTGCTTCGGCCTCCCAAGTAGCTGGGGCTACAGATGTGTGCCACCACGCCTGGCTAATTTTTGTATTTTTAATTGAGATGGGGTTTCGCCATGTTGGCCAGGCTGGTCTCGAACTCTTGACCTCAGATGATCCACCCACCTCGGCCTCCTAAAGTGCTGGGATTACAGGCTATATCTGGTTTCTTCTGATTGTAGAGCTGACCCATAAGGAAATGACTTTTGAGGTCTGGATGAAGACGCTGGACGTCAAAAGGAAACTTAGCCATATTAAAAAACCATTTTTGACTATTTAAAAATATTAATTATATGTTTAAAAAAATAGGCAAAGTGTTCCAGCGCTATTATTTTTTCATAGTTAATGTGAGACAATCTAAGAATATTGATTAAACTCACATCTGTATGATGCTTTATACTTCAAAAGCACTTTCATACATGTAAATGGGATCATCTTTAACAGGGTGATTTGTATTCTAAGCGGGCTGTAGCTGTACCTTTGCAGAAGCCAATGAACAAGGTCTACTCCATAGCGAAATTCTTGCCAATCAGGTAATCGCCTGCTTCCTTGCACATCTCCCTAATTGACTTTGGGCTTTCTAAAGGCAGGAAGTGTGTCTTCAACATTGCATGCCCAGTGTTTAGCACAATGCCTGGTCTTTAGGAGGAGGTCACTCTATTTGTTGAACAAGCAGATGAATGAAAGAGTTCTTAAAGGGCACACATCTTAAAAAGGCGTATGTGTACCAGGCATAACTGGAAAATAGTCCATGGCTTTAAATAAAGATGTTTTTATTGAACAATTTCTTCGAGAAATGTTCAAGACAAAATACAAGTAATTATAAGTGCCTTGACCCCAAACTGCTACAAAGTGTCATATGATGTTGAAAGCATGAAAAGCAGCTCCTGTCATTCCTGTAGACTTTGCAGGGGTAGTGAGGTCTGACTCCACTCCCACATGACTTCCAGCCTGCTATGTTTTTTTTCTGTTGCTGTCTTTGTGGAGTTTTGTCTGATTCAAGGTCAGGAGCTAGTGGCTACAATTGACAGACTGACACATCAGAGAAATAAGGCTTCTGAAGCCTTCAGGCGGAATCCTCATGGGGCTAAAGCTGAAGCAACATTTGCAACTTCAATTTCAAGGAGAAAAATCTCTAAGGTTCAGGAAAAGATTTTTTCTTTTTCACCATAGTGTGAAAACTAGCACAAAGACACATTTTCACTGTAAAATTTTTCCCCTGACAAATTTCTGAATCTAGAGTGAGCAAAAAATGAGTGGTGGGAGGCAGGTAAAAATTGCCATCATCGGCCGGGTGTGGTGGCTCACGCTTGTAATCCTAGCACTTTGGGAGTCCGAGGCGGGCGGATCACAAGGTACAAGAAATCAAGACCATCCTGGCCAACACAGTGAAACCCCGTCTCTACTAAAAATACAAAAATTAGCTGGGCATGGTGACACACGCCTGTAGTCCCAGCTACTCAGGAGGCTGAGGCAGGAGAATCGCTTGAATCCAGGAGGCGGAGGTTGCAGTGAGCCAAGTTCGAGCCACTGCACTCCAGCCTGGGTGACACAGTGAGACCCCGTGTAAAAAAAAAAAAAAAAAATGTCATCATCATGACCTTTGCGGCCTTGTTCATAACCTGTGACTTTCTTTCATCCCTCCTCCTTGGGCTGTGGGATGGGAAAATTCAGACTCAGCGACCTACTTACTGGGAGGCTGTAAGGACAGTGCTTGGTAAACAGATGGCCTTTGGTGAATGCTAGCTATGTTGAGGATGGTTATGATCATGACACTGGTGGTGATGACAACAATGATGAAAAAACTCTGTATCTATAAAGCAATTTGAGTTCTGGCTTTTATGCAGCTTAATTCAGTTTTCAGTGCTTGAAAATACATACTTTCAGCTTCTCTTGCCTAGGCAACAGAGTTTTTCTTATTATAAAAGGTCTATTGAAACTCATTTCAATATTTTGGTAAGTGATCAATTGGTGATTGGAACGTTTTTCTAAAGAGCTTGGAAATGTAAACCTGTTTTGCAAAATGAGTAAGAAGGAGATAGAGGAGCAGAATAAAGCATTTAATCTGCTGTCCACTGGGGTTTCTGTAAAGAGTTTTGAAGCCAGACAAATGGCAGCTCTGAAAATGCTTGGAATGCATGCTTACCTTATAGCCTGGGAAACTATCAAAGCAAAGCCCACTGAGCTACAGACACCATCTGAAGGGAGGCTTCAATTTCAGCTCTGTCTATGATATAAATGATTTACAAACAGGGACACAGAGTGACGAAAACCAGGGTCAGTTTCTCTTTTGCTTTAGCCCCAAGGTTATAAGCTGACTGCATTTCAAGGCAATGGGAAATGTGATCTCTGCACTTCCCTTGCTAGTTTGATTTTTAAAATGTCATTTTGCAGTGCAATAAACACCTTCATCTGCTCTGGTCAAGAAAGAACACACACTAGTTAAACAAGGACTGCATGAATTATGAAACTTTAAGGCAATACATTATGGTAAAAATGTACTTCAATAAACTGACAACTAAAAGCATTGACTCCTTCCCAGATGCTTTTGCAGGTACTTCAGAATCTTGCAGTGCCCCTGGATCATCACTGTGTTGTCAAATATAAGGGCCCCTGGTATTATATTAGACTCATTCAAAGTTCACAAAGAGAAGAATGTATTTGAGGAGGAATCTAGTATACAAAAGACAGGCCAGAAAATGTCAATACTAGGCTAAATGCTAAGAGAAGAGAAGCTACATGAATGAATTTCTTTGCATTCATGTAGCTTCTCTTAGCATATAAATCTGAACTCAATTATGACGTTTAATTATACAGTATAGATATGTGGCCTAGATCAGCGGCTTTCCTATAGGTAGAGAGCTATATCATGTCCCAAAGTGGAGATGGTGGTTTTCCACTCTACACCCGCACCTTCCCTCCTCCCCAGAACTCCTTTTTTTATTAAGATCCTGAGATGCAAGTACACCCATATAGGCATGATTGCAAATTATGGAATCTATGGCCTTTAGTGGATAGACTAAAATTCTCCCAGGTCTTTTACTTAATTAATTCCAGGGGCATCTGATATTTTAAGTTATGTAATGGGTATTCACTTGCTTTCATGTTAAATACCAGGGCCTAAGGACTTCATTGATTATAGTTGATGTTTGCTCACTGCTGCTGTTTCATTACTATAGAAATCAATACCTCAGGGACACTTTGGAGGACACTTTGTATAGGCTGCAATATGTCAAATTTCCATATTGATGCTGATGCCGGGTGTTGCATTAGACAATTCATGTTGTGCAAGACTTGCATTTTTTTAAAGTTCCTGCTATGAACGATCAGTTTTAAACTTGTTTTCTAGTGTCTGGCTCATTACAGACACAATTAGTATTAAATACCTCAGCCAAAACTATAAAATGAGAGCAGTGGTCTGCATGGGACACTAAAAAAATGTACCCAAAGGCCTTTGTGCAGGCAAAGGGCCTATTGCATATCATATTTCCATAATCTTTTTAACATCATTGCAAGACACGTCAACTTGGATACTAAAAGGTAAGTTTTACAGGGACATAAAGCACCATTATGAATAAGAAATTATTTCTGACCATGGAGATTATGCTAATCAAGTAGTCAAGATTTTATCTTAAATCTTTGGAACCTTCATTCTGTACACGTTCGCGGGAATGTTCAAGTCTACTTGGTATTTATTTATCATGGAGTGTGAAGTGATGTGTGCTGTCTGCTCCTGTTGAATCCCATAGTTCTCACTCTCCATGTGGTGTCTTGAGACAGGCATTTGAATCTCATCTGAGCAATGATGAATGAGGCTCTAATTTGCTGCTTATCAGGACGACCTCCATTAGTTCTCCTTGTTAAAGGCAGCTGGGTTTGAGCTTATGGAGTGTCATGCTTAGGCAGGTTCTCAGTCAGAGGATTTAACAAAACACTTTGCCTTTTAAGCTCAGATTGGAATTTTTTTTTTTTTTTTTTTGAGAGAGAGTCTTGCTCTGTCCCCCAGGCTGGAGTGCAGTGGCACGATCTTGGCTCACTGCAAGCTCCGCCTCCCGGGTTCACGCCATTCTCCTGCCTCAGCCTCCCGAGTAGCTGGGATTACAGGCGCTCGCCACCACGTCCTGCTAATTTTTTGTATTTTTAGTAGAGACAGGGTTTCACTGTGTTAGCCAGGATGGTCTTGATCTCCTGACCTTGTGATCTGCCCACCTTGGCCTCCCAAAGTGCTGGGATTACAGGTGTGAGCCACCGCACCCAGCCTTGGAATTTTTTATAAAGACAAGTGAGAGTACTGCAGCATTAAAAAAAAAATCAGGTGTAAAATCAGCACACTTTACTGAGAAGTCTGAAAGAAGAATAAAGTTAGGTCATTTGCAAGGGCTCCCCCCAATACTTCCCCACTGCCCCCCTCAGTCTATTTAGTACAGGAATTTTCAAGTATTCTTTTAGTAGGTGAGTTAAGGGCCCATAATCCCAAATTTATAAATGAACATAGAAAATGCTGGTATGGTATGAATGTGGGAAGGAATTTAAAGAATTACAAAAAAGTATGTACTGGTCAGACAAGTAGGGCTGAATATGGACAATGTGTGGATATTAAATGTTTTCTCTTTCCAGCTTAACTGACAATAATTATGTTGAACCATATAAAGTTGCCATTTTTGTACATAAAAAAGTGGTTGAATATAGGCTATTTCATATGACTCAAAATAATATGAAGAAAATCCTTTGTCATAGAGCTCGGGGTACTGACAGTTTATTTTGGACATGGCTTGTTCTCCAAATTTCTTACCTTGCTCCTTTCTCCATCTCTGGAGACTTACCCAGACATATTGGGTAAAGATTTATTCCCTGGTTCATCTTTTATGTTTGGAATTAGTCCCATCACCTCTGAGAATGCTTAGAGCTCACCACCATAGACCCCCATCACTCTAAGACACTCACTCCTTCAGAAAAAACACAGTTTTTTCAATATCTTGGGAGGTGCTCACCAATAGCCATCACTCCAACTTCCAAAATTCTGACCATTTTGGTCTCCTTAATAAGCTGCAGCTCATAGTGGCCTGAAATAAGTAGACGATCTACAATACCAAGTCTATGCTACATATATTTAAGATACGTGGTACCCATACTTATCTCTCTGTGTGTTTGTGTATGTAAGGCTTTCAGACTACATCTACCTTTAGGCAGAAAGATAGCATGTATGAAAAACAAAGGATACATTTTTGTAATTCAGATAACTGGCATAAACACAACTTGGTTAAAGAAATGCAGGATGACTCCAAAAATGAATGAAAGCAGGATTATCTCACCCTTTGTACCAAATGTTGATTTGCAAAAAAAGGTTAAGGTTCAGTTAAAACCATACAGAGGGAAGTGTGAGGGGTGTTAGAGCATGCAAATGGAGAGCGAGAGTGAGTGAGAACTTACCACAGCCTGGAACAATCAAGACCGAAAGAAGAAAAGAGTAAACATCTGCATTAAAAACTATTTGAAAAGCAGTGTGATTCACTTCTACCTGCTTTAGAGCCCGTATCTCATATATTGGTTGCAGAAACCATCTGGTAGGCAATCCTGTTTTCATGATCAGGTTATTAATGGAGTTTTTTACTTTTTCATTGGAAGGAATGCCTGAGGTTTTATAGAGTCATGTCTTGGTGACCCAAAAGCACATCTTTTGTGCTACTTCTGTGCTGCTCAGCTAGCCTGTGGCCATCTCCCTTGAAACTCTGTTTTTCCCTTTCAATTCTGCTCCCACATCCCCTTCCCAACTCATAGCATTTTCTGCCATTTTTCTTGCTGTCTCACCAATGTCACAAATTGTATATTTTCTTCATGGCTTCCAAAATGGCTCCAAAATGCCATTTCCTCTTCTCTCTCTTCCTCTTCTGAAGGTTCCCACACTTCTCTCTCTCCCAATCTATGTTCTCACTTCAGATAGTTCAGATTCTTTTCCATGGACCCAGAAAATGTCTAAATTTGCTTTTTTTTGTATAGATTGTTTATGCAGATCCCCATTTTTCAGACCATTAGTTTCTCTGTCTCCACTCTCCTGATATTCCTGTGTCCTGAGAAAAATCCTGGTTGGATTAATTTGTTTATAATAAATGGCTACTTGGTGATACTTATCCTTTCCAGGTAGAAAGTATCTACCTTTATTAATTCAGAGGTTAGCTTTTTTTTTTTTGATGGAGTCTCGCTCTGTCGCCCAGTCTAGAGTGCAGTGGCACGATCTCGGCTCACTGCAAGCTCTTTCTCCTGGGTTCACGCCATTCTCTTGCCTCAGTCTCCTGAGCAGCTGGGACTACAGGCACCCACCACCACACCCAGCTAATTTTTTTGTATTTTTATTAGAGACGGGGTTTCACCATGTTAGCCAGGATGGTCTCGATCTCCTGACTTCGCGATCCGCCTGCCTCGGCCTCCCAGAATACTGGATTTCAGGCGTGAGCCATGGCGCCTGGCCCAGAGGTTAGTTTTTAAGCTGCCTTTGGTGAGCAGAGGAAAATATGTATTTTTCAAATGACTTCAATGGGGATTGACCTAGAATGAACATGCTGGCGTTGACTCCTTCAGCTGCAGCCTTAAGAACAAGAAGCTGAGGCTGGGCGTGGTGGCTCATGCCTGTAATCCCAGCATTTTGGAAGGCTGAGGTGGGTGGATCACGAGGTCAGGAGTTCAAGACCAGCCTGGCCAACATAATGAAACCCTGTCTCTACTAAAAAATACAAAAATTAGCTGGGCATTGTGGCACCTGCCTGTAATCCCAGCTACTCGGGAGGCTGAAGCAGGAGAATTGCTTGAACCGGGACCCAGGAGGCAGAGGTTGCAGTGAGCCGAGATCATGCCACTGCCCTGCACTCCAGCCTGGGCTACTGAGCGAGATGATGGGTTCAGGGGAGAGGAAGTGTGAGGTCTGAGAGCCACTGCCATTCTGAAAATAAAAGCATGGGATGTCTATCCACACAAGCAACAGTCTAAAATATGTCTGCTGAAATATAATAGTGTTATAAGCCTTCCTGAAAAGAAAATGAATGGTGCCTGGGTTTAGTCCATTGAAAATGTTGCTCAGAGACATTCATAATTAATATATAGTATGTTCACTTTCAGGCCAATACAGTGGCTCAGTAATATTTTCCATCTTCTTCATTGCTTATGCAGCAAACTGGGAAAAATAACTTTGAAATTACATTGACTTGCAATATAGGAAACAAAATAACCATCCGGTATTCTGTCTAGAAACAGTGGTAGTTTGAAAATAGGAGAAAAGAAATTGTGTAATAGTAAAATCAAGGGTTTGATATGGTGGAGCCCCTAGGAAGTCTCTTATTTCCTAGAATATTAGGAATGTTACTTCTTAAAACATGTTCAATTTAATTTTGCTTTAATATGTGACATAAACTTAGATATTTTAGGGTGAGCTGGAAAGAAGAGAATGTTGAAAAATAAGGGCCCTCTTTCTTCAAGAAGTTAGAAATCACTGTTAACTCAACCCATGGATTTCTTTGCTCACTTGTTTCCCAACTTTGTACATTCCTATGGACAAACATGTAGACCATCACATCCAGAGAAACACTCAAGTATAGTCAGACACACCCACACCTCTCCATTCACTGGCACACACAGATGTCTCATGAAGAATGAAAGACAACATTCAACTGCTCAGCAGAATTTATGGGCCATGTTATTTCTGGTGAACTTACCTGCCCATAAAATGCCACACGATAGTAGCGACCAAACAGCCGCTTCTCCGAATTCACCACCTCTGCCACTTTCAGATATGACCGATGAATGTCGTAGTAGAGATCTGACAATTTCTGAAACCATTAAGTGAAAGAGTTTCATGAAGATGATGCTGACATACAAATAGGGAGTTTTTAATTTTGAAAACTGTAAGTAATTTTCCAATTCAACATAGGATATTTTAATTAACTTCTAGGGGGTTGGAATACATACTTTGAAGTCTCGTTGTTTCTCAAAGACAGCAATGATGGGCTTGTTGACATCAGCAATGAGTTCATATCGCTCAGACTTCCAGAGAAACTCCACACACATGTATAGCTGCTCCACCAGGATATTCTGCAATTCCCCCAATCAAAATGAGATTTTACATGATTAGGGTTGTGGCTCATGCCTGAAACTTGGTTTCAAAGCTGTTGCATTGTCAAACTTTTCCCTCTGTTACTGGCATTTAAAACCCATCAGGGGATCGTGGTGTCATCTTGGATTCTTGCCTATCCCGCATTACCATTACCTAATTCGTGCCCCAAAAGTGCTAATTTAAATCTGTGAAATGCCTTCAGATCTGTCTCCTTCTTCCCATTCCCACTGCTACTGACTTACGTACTCCCTGATTCCTGCCATAGTTTTGAGCGAATCTGTTTTCCCTCTCCAACTGCTGCTCTCCAGTAATCTTTCTTTGTAAAACATAAATCTGATCATGAGATCTCCAGTGTGTTGAACCTTTGTGGGAACTCCAGTATGTAAACTGCTGTCCAAACTCTAGCATGGCCTTTAAGAAGCTCCACGATCAGGCACCAACCTCCCTCTCAGTGACCCCTTCTTTCAATGCTCTGTCATTGACTTTGCACTTTGGCCATAGCATATACCACTCCATTATTAGAATACTCTCTGACCTCCATACTTTTATCTGTGTTATAGATGCACCTATAAGAACCTTATTTCACACCTTCAAGTCCTATCAAGACTCAGCACAAAAAAAATGAAGAGCTTTTATTTACATTCCATTCATCACCATTTCAACCACTTTCATGTAAAAAAAAAAAAGTTCCCCTTCTAAATGCAACTGTATATGATACCTAGATTTGGCCACTGGGCATCTGTTTTTGCCTGGCCATTCCCCATCCTGTAGGAACTCTGTCTTTCTCAAGATTCTAAATTCTTTGAGAGCAGGAATTATGCCTTATTTTTTTTTTCCAGCCCTTACCTCAATTCCTTTCATATACTAGTGGTTTAATAAATTTTCAACTGAATAAAGTTACATAAGCTTTAAAGCAAATGTATGATATTATTGGAATGTTTTCAACAATTTCTTTTAAGAAAAGTTTCTTAAACATTATTTAAAATAGTTAACATAAATATGTAATTATATTTACTTCATTTATTTGCAATATATGCTAAATTGATGTAGAACCATATATAAAATTGCATTAAAATTCATCTGAAAATTTACTTTCTGTATAATTTTTTCCATTTATGTAATACTGACCTAAAAATTAGCTTATAAAATATTTTACTTAATGAGAGGAGTTCTATTTTCTTCACCAGAACTATTGCTAAGTAATTCTCAGTAGAAAGTTTCTTTTTTTAATCAATGAAAAACAACTCTGGTTATGTTCCATAACAGAAGGTTTTCTAAAGAAACTAGTGAACTTTTATGTCCACCTGCATTTGTAAATCAACTTGCTAATGCTTTTAGAAAAAAAGCTATGATCAGTTCGCAAAATTTAGCATCCCTTATCACCTTTACCAAAAAGCCAGAGATTTTATCTTATAGAAGAGCTGGTAATATACATTTGAGCCCATCTTAGAGAGGTAAGACTTAGTTTAAATTTTCACTGAAATCTGGTATCTACTAATCTTGGCTTAATTTTAGCCTGCATTTCATTCTGTCTAATTAAGTTATAGAACAGCTGTAAGCTTGTTTCCCCCTTATTTAGCTTAATGTCACAAGCCAATGCATCTCTTTCCTTCGTTACTGTACATGAGATAATTTTGGTCTAACCTCATTGTATGGTGTATCTTGCATTCCAGAATCCTCTTTCATTGCTCCTTCTTCCTTAATGTTTGGTGTAATGCTCAAAAAAGCTGGCCATCCCATAGAGAACATGCCTTGGGAGGACCAAGCAGAATAAAACGTTATTTGAGACAAATTTTGCTTAGATTAGATAATGCCTTTCTTCATGATGTTACCAAGCAGTAGTATTACAAAGCTCACACAATCAACAAGATGGTTAGATTATGACCATTGATAAATATGCTCTGCCAGGCAAACAATATTCCCCTTTTTATAATTTTTGTATCATTTTCAGGTGGCATTTTTTGTAAAGAGATAGCATGGGATTATAGACAGAACATAAGATTTGTGGGTAGATGTTGCAGTTCCAATCTTCTGGTTTAATTAATCTCTGAGACCCTGTCCCTCTTTTGTTAAACTGGGGACATTAGTATCTCTCTCAAAGGATGTTGAAAGGATTCAAAACATTAATATTTGAGAAAATACCTGGTACACTCAGCACATTATAAAGACAATGCTTGTAGTTGGGTGTGTGGGTGCCTGTAATCCCAGCTACTTAGGAGGCTGAGATAGGAGGATTGCTTGAGCCTAGGAGTTTGGGGCTGGAGTGAGCTATCACCATGCCATTGTACTCCAGCCTGGGTGACAGAGTGAGACCCTATCTCTCCCAAGTGGCCCCCAAAAAGACAAGACAATGCCCAATACTTGCTTTTTTTTTTTGAGACGGAGTTTCACTCTTATTGCCCAGGCTGGAGTGCAATGGTGCCATCTCGGCTCACTGCAAGCTCTGCCTCCTGGGTTGAAGCGATTCTCCTGCCTCAGCCTCCGGAGTAGCTGGGATTACAGGTGCCCGCCACCACGCCCAGCTAATTTTTGTATTTTTAGTAGAGACGGGGTTTCACCATGTCGGCTAGGCTGGTCTTAAACTACTGACCTCAGGTGATCTGCCCACCTCAGCCTCCCGAAGTGTTGGGATTACAGGCGTGAGCCACTGTGCCTGGCCAATACTTGCTTTATTTCACTCTTTTACATTATGTAGAAACCTTTTCAAATTTTCTTAGTATCTTAGGCACCAAGATTTAAAAAGGCCTGTCTCTACAGATACATGTGAAAACAGTTGATAATGGGTAACATTCCCAGAGGAGAGATAGATCTGAATTGTGGGGAATGTGAGTGACTAGGAGCACTAGCTGGAGTGACAGACCAGCCCCTGAACTTTGGCTCTAACACAAGCTAACCATGACATTTGGGGCAGATTATTTAGCTTCTCTTGTTTTTCTCACCTATAAACAAGAGGTGATAATAGCACCTAACTCACAGATTTGTTACTGGCAACTAACTGAGACATTGCTGGTACAGGGCTTAGTGTGGTGCCTTCTATGTAGCAAGTGCTTTTTAAGTTATAGCTAATACTTTTGTGGAATGTTTTTGTTTTTAATAATCAGCTCATTGGTTATGTAACTAAATGATCACTCCCAAAACATGCTAGAAATTATAAATATAATAATTATTGCAATCAAATCCTTGCTTCTATATAAATTTTATTTTTCTACTTTTTATAATATTAAACATATATTAAACTATATGAGAGTTAATTATAGGAGAAGTCACAACATACTTCTTGCAGGATGATGATCACTTATTAGTACAACTGATGCAGCTGTACTTTCTGGGGTCACCTATCTTCACCTATATTCATACCATTGTGCACATTGTAGGGAAGGGATAATTTACTCCTTTGACTCAAAAATATCAAAATAGAAAAGTATATTAAGGGCTTCAAATACATGCCAGTGATATTCACATATATGCTGATGATATATGCTAATTAGAATATGTTAATATAGCATACATCATCAGCTAATGTATCATCAGATATATGTTAATGTATCATAGATGATCACCTTCCTAATTTTAAAGGTTACTAAACAAATATATCCTTTTCTTGATGGACACATTATATTCTAATATCACCTTCGGTCTAACATTGGGCATTTAAAGCATTTTGAATATTAAAGATTCACACAACTTTTTTGGCATATAAGTTTCCACAAGTTCTCAAACTAACACCTGCCTTTATTGGTTTTCTTCAATTTTGTTCTTAGAATCTGAAAGTCTTTATGGAACGTTACGGCATCTGGTTATGATAAGCAATAGATGAGGAGGAAGGGCATGCTAAGGCAATTATGTTTTTGACGACTTGCATATAAATATAAGGCTAAATAGGAAGTGTGACATTAAGCAAGAAGATTCCTGAATTTTTGAGTGGACATGAGCCATGGGTACCATAGGGTGCCACATCTGCCTTCTTCTCCAAGGTCCTCAAACAAGTGACCTCACTGTCTCTCAGTTCGCTTTGGTCATTTGGTTCAAAAGTCTTTTTATTTTTTTGAGATGGAGTCTTGCTCTGTTGTCTAGGCTGGAGTGCAGTGGTGTGATCTCGGCTCACTGCAACCTCCACCTCCCAGGTTCAAGCAATTCTCTGCCTCAGCCTCCTGAGTAGCCGGGATTTATAGGCACCTGCCACCACGCCTGGCTAATTTTTTTTTTTTTTTTGTATTTTTAGTAGAGATGGGGTTTCATCATCTTGGCCAGGCTGGTCTTGAACTCCTGACCTTGTGATCCACCCGCCTTGGCCTCCCAAAGTGCTGGGATTACAGGTGTGAGTCATGGCACCTGGCAGGTTCAAATGTCTTATATGCAAAATCCACTGAGACCTTTTAGACAACATACAAATATTTAAATGAATAAGGGATGAATTATGTTTCTGAAATATAGCAGGTAAAGTCCATTTACATTTCGTTTAAGTATTTTGATTTTCAACATCTAAAAATGTATTTCTGTTGTTTGTACACGGAGCTTTCCACTGCATTTGGAAAGTTAAACCAGTGTTATCAAAGAGACTACAGTTCATAAAATTTGAATTCAAACAAATTTTTGCAAGAGAATGTAGATTTAATGTGTAAACTGTATCACTCACTTTTTTGTGCAAAGAGTATCTCTTTAGTCATTATTATAATTTCAAAAAATCAGACATTAATGATGAAATATTTCTAAAGGAAATCTGTACCATAAGCCATATGTTATAAATTGTCAGTTTATACTTTTTAAAAATGAAATGGAACATGCTGATTATAAAGTCCTACATATATAGAATATATATATATAGTCTTCATTTTTCTTTTTTTCTTTTGGAGATGGAGTCTCACTCTGTTGCCCAGGCTGGTGTACAGTGGTGCTATCTTGGCTCGCTGCAACCTCGGCCTCCTGGGTTCAAGTGATTCTCCTGCTTCAGTCTCCCAAGTAGCTGGGATTACAGTTGCCTGCCACCATGCCCGGCTAAATTTTGTATTTTTAGTAGAGACCACGTTTCACCATATTGGCCAGGCTGGTCTCGAACTTCTGACCTCAAGTGATCCGCCCACCTTGGCCTCCCAAGTGCTGGGATTACAGGCGTGAGCCACCGCGCCTGGCCCTATCTTTTATTTGGAATAAACAGTTTTATTACATTTAAAAATTAAAATAGATTCCTCTTGCAATTTCAAACAATTTACCAATTTCAGAATAAACATCCCTATGGCAGACTGGCATGCAGATTGGTAGCTAAATATGGCCGTAACTCATAAACTTGAATGTTGGAGAACATACAGTTCTATTTGCTGACAACTTTTCAGTTATTTAAATTTTATAAATTTTGGATGGGATTTCTGAATGGCAGGAGTTTAAGTTTTTTACAGAGTAAGTTGTGTAGATCTGAGATAGTTTTTGCTTCTAAGAATATATTTAAGAAGGTTTCACTGAAGTAGAATTTAAGCAGCAAGTGGATTTCCTCTGCATTGGGATAAATGAGCAGTTAGGTCACTCACTTCCTCCACTGGGAGTTGTTAGTAATGAGTTGCTATCACAGGGGTGGGTATCCTCCGAGAGCAGGGATGCTGTGCAAATCTTTTCCACTTTCCAGTAACCTATGGTAGTGCAAGATGAGGTTAGGACATTGCTACATGTTTATGTTAATACAAGCTTTAGAGACTACGAATCGTTAGCCAATGATGCATTCTCATTTTGAACTAAGAAGTTGACCATCCAGTTAGCCTTTGCTGTACATAGAATAAATAAGTCAATGGCATGATAGACTTAAAATGTTAAAGTACAGCATAATTGGAAGTATCTGTGAAAGCAATTATTAATTAAACATAACAGATTAATAAAATGTAAAATTAATACATTATTTCTATTAGGCTTCAATGTGTTGATATCTAGGCTTTTTGCCTCCCTCGTGTGGTCATCTTACCCTTTCTTTTCAGATATTCCGCAATGAGAGCAGCAATATGGATGTAACACATGGCAGCCTGTAATGAGAAAGAAAATAAAAAGGCTCAGCGGATGGAGTTTAATATAATTAGGGCTAATCTTCCAAGGCGAGTCAGTATTCCATATCAGAATATGTTAGAAGGATCCTTTGTAATCACCAAATTGAAGGCAAGAATCAATTGTATTTCCAAAAAATTCACCATCAAGAATAAAATGAATATTTGGGTTTTTGTTTGTTTGTTCTTGATTAGTTTGGAGATGGGTGAAGAAGCTGGCCCAAAGAATTTTCCCATAGAATTCTCTTCCTCCTTTAATGTCTAAGCCTAGATTAAAAATAAATCATAGGTCTCCTTTTAAAATTAAAACTACAACTCTAGTATTTAGATATAAACTGGAAATAAAAATATCTGCCTTCTAAATAAGTATTTTTTTTTAACCTCCCGGAATAGCCCCTCTGAATTTGTGTTGCCTTTAAAATGGTCACCTCACAAGTGAGTACTTGATTAACTAGTGTGACCTAATGTAACACCTGTGCTCCCCACAAACCAGATTATATGGCTGATGTTATATTTTACTCTAATGTCTCTTATGAAGCCCTGAACATTGCTAAACACATATTAAAACGCGACTTGCTAAAGATTCCAAATGACTTCAGCTTTTTCCTTTTGAGTTTTTATGGAGGAATTTCATCATTTTCAGAGCAGCCCAGGGGCTTCTCATTCCTGTCCTCACTAAATTGCTGCCAAGCCAGTCTTCTGGTTTCCATTCCAGAGTCCCTGATTACCACATGTGTTTAGAAGAGCTTCAGAGTTTAGGACTATCCTAGACAAATTAATCTCTTCCCCAAAGGGACATAGTTCTGGCATAGAGTAGAACTTCCCATTTGGTACTAAGAAGCCCTTGAGTGTTATGAATTGCTGCATATGATCCACCCAGTATTGAAACTGACATAAAAAATTAAGTGTTGACTTATAATCCTCGCGCAGTGGACTCTCCTCACGTGGTGCTAAGGATCATTAATTTTTCCATGGCCAGTTCAGACTAGCTGTAAATGAGGACAGATTCCCCCTGCCTGAGTTAACTCACTATGGTGGCAAGCTTCCCCATTCAACTCTAGTTGCAGAGAAGAAGTTTTAAAACACAGAACATTAATTTAACGACTCAATTCCCAGACACCCTTACCACACTTCTCCTTAGCCTCAGGTTTTTAGCATTCAGCGTTGCATTACAATTTCTACACCTGCAGTTGCCCCCACTGACTGTGGCCTTTATTTGATGTCATTTACTTAGAGTCAGGTATCCTTGAATGCTATATGCAAATGTATTGTATATGATATATAACTGAGTCATTTCTAGATTAGTGGAAAAACATGGCATCCTTTTCTAGTCCATGCTGTAAATGAAAATCCAATTTTCCTGATAAAGAGGACAATACTGGTGGTAAATGACTGAGCCTTGGCTAATCACCTCAGATAAATCTCCATTTCTGGCGTGAATCTTGGCCATACTTTCCAGCCAGGTCCTCCGTAGTTCGGGAGTGCTTGCATAGGAGTTTGCCAGGCTGTACTGGAGATCCACCAGCATCTCGGGGTCCTTCTCGTGCTCCTTCATCTGAGCCGTGGCCATCAAAACAGTCCTTATACGCTTAGTCAGGTCCTTCACCTCTGCTGGGAAATTGCTGTTCTTTGGAAAAGAGAGAGCCTGGGTCATTATCTGTTTAGAATCTACAGGTTAACTGACTTTAAGTTATGCTATTAATTATGGCTAGGCATCACAGTTTGGAGCATTCTATATAGTTATAAATGAGTGCATTCTATGTTTTGTGACTGTGGATATACACATTTGAAGATAAACATTTCAGGAGGCTCTATTCTTTTATCTTCAAGAACACCTTCCTCTGGTGAAATATCCTGATTGTCTTTGAGATATATTCCCCTTCCTGACTCTAGTTCATGTGATTTGAACAGGTCTGACTTTACTCCTAGAGACCATGGGTGGCACATAACACTGGCCTGGCCAATTCTATTTTTTGATCCTCCAGGCTACAGTGATTGGTTTAGGGATAAGCATATGATTTAAGCTTGGATCAAAGAGATTCAGTTGTGGGACTTTAATTGGAACTATCAAATAAGGTGATTTTTTACTCATAAGATACTACCACGGTCCTTAGAACCTCTGAGAACATGCCCAGGAGGATGGCCTGTCTGGAAATGAAGTAAACAAAGAGGAAAGCTGAACTGACAGACAGTGAGAGAGGCAAGATCGTGGCAGTAGAGGGACGAGTCTGAAAATTATTTTAATCCCTGGGTCCAGCCATGACTGAAGCCTGGCTCTAGACTTGGACTTCTCAGTATGACTACAAGAGAAGTCTTCAGAAAGCACTAAACAAAAGATAAGATGAATTTTCCCCCAAGTAGAGTTAGGAGTGTCATGTATTTCTGGATATTGATGGTAAATCCTCTTGTTCTAGGCCATTCAACCATGCATATTGGAAATGCCACTTAAGAGATCACATGCTTAAAGTGTAAGAGCTGCTTAATGATTCAAACAATAAATTTGATAGTTTACTTTGAGGAGTGCTCAAAGCTCACAGTCTCAATAAACAAAATAAACTATTATTATTATTATTATTATTATTATTACTTTTTAGAGACAAGGTCTTGCTCTGTTACCCAGGCTGGAGTGCAGTGGTGCCATCATAGCTTACTGCAGCCTCAAACTCAAACTCCTGGCCTCAAGCGATCCTCCTGCCTTGGCTTCTCAAAGTGTTGGGATTACAGGCATGAACAACTGTACCCAATCTATTTTTATGATTTTGATATCTCACAAAAAGAATCCACTTCAGATTTCAAAAAATTCTGTAGTAAAAGCCCACAAAGCATTTCTTACTTTCATTTGCTTGTCTCCATTGGCGAAATTATTGGTAATTGCAAGCGAATGTTGAAACCGAGAGCCTCCAATCCCAGCATCGGCTATTAACTGGCTCACAGCTTTGATGAGCTGGAAGAGAAAAAAAATGAACGCTCAAAAACAAGACCAGAAATAGTCTTCTTAAAGAAATCCACTGGGCTGGGTAAATGTATTATTAGTTTCTCCCTGTAGGTCCAATAAAAGAAGTATTTATGTATTAAAGCTCCAGAATGTATTATTAAACCTAGGGTGTTTCCTATAATCTTAATACCTAAGAGAGGCTGCAGGAATCTTGGAATCTTGGGATGCCTAGAAGAAAAAAAATTATGTTTGGAATTTGGCGGGGTTTGACCTGTTGGAGCTAGCCATGGTTTCCTGAGTTGTTTACTCCACGTGATTCTATTTCCTGGCAGAAGAAAGGAAAGTACAAGTGGAGACAGGGCTCTGCTGATTTCTGCCCAGCTGCGCCCCTACTATTAAACAGAACTGAATGCTGTAGGCATCTTTAAGGAGGACTCTAGTGGAGGAGTTAGTAGCGGCTTGTCCCGAGGACAGTAGGCTTTAAGCACTGCTGAAACAGATCAGTGGTTTTAACAACAGCATTAATGAAAATTGGCAGCACTTACCTGTAAGTGGGACCGGACAATTGACTTCTGCTTGTTAAATTCAAAATTCTTCCTCATGAAAAAGTACAGAAGGGCTGAGGCTTCTGTCTGAGTTGACCGTGACCTGTGGTTACAGCATTTTAGGACTTCATAACAGAATGATCCACAGAGGTCAGCAGGCCCTTGAAAGAACGCTGAAGGAAACTGCAGAAATGGAAGAACGGGTGAAGGGAGCAACATGCCTTCATTTTGCTCTGTTCATTCTCATATTTTAGAATTCCCTAAAACAAAATCCCTCTCCTTTTTCCTTTTTTTTTCAACCTGGTCTTTTTTTTTTTTTTTCATTTGCAAGTGAGGAGGATAGAATTTGTTAAGGTCTATGTTAGCATTTGTCTTTTTTCCTAGATATAATTATTCTCTACATTGTATAAGTATCCTTTGTATCAGTAACTGATGACAATCCAAATTAACGGAGTGAGAGCTTTGAAATGACCTCAATTCACCTGACATTGTTAAGATCACAGGTGTTATTTACAAGCGTCCTCAAAGGCGGTGGCTGTATCCACTTTAATGTGGAATCTTTAACTTGATATGGATGAATATGCCAGTTCAAGGGGTGCATTTTACCTAACTTGGTGCCACAAACACAGATAACTCAAAGAATTGGTGACCAGATGCTAATTGTCACCAGATGCTAATATCTTCTGGTATTTGAGCAGACAGATTGTCAAGGCTGTGCACTCATTTTGAGACCAGGAATCAATGTCTAGTAAAACCCAAATTGAAGAAAACAATCCTTCTTCCCTCCCTACTGAGAAACGCAAGGATTCCTATAGGTTTACTGTTCTATGGGTTTACTGTCTCCTACCTAAACTTCACTGAAACCTGGAGGATCCTTACCTTGCATACAAACAGTCTCAAGGAGGCAAACACATGCTTCAGCGCTGTGGCTGACTGATTGACTTGGAAAAAGAGCATGTAGGTATCAAAGACCCTTTTCATCAATGAATTTTGACAGTCACATTGTTGGAGTTGTCTCTGGAAATTCAAGGCAGATGTTATTCAGGATAAGTGAAAGAAAATTTGCATTCTATCAAAAAATATTTTTTGTGAACCTATCATGTGGTAAGGCACTATTTTGAGTGCTAGAAATAAAGGATTGAACAAGGAGACACAGTTCATGTTTACTGTGAAACTTACATAGCAGTGATTGAAAAAAACATGACAAATTGAAATAGACTAGGATGATGTGATTGAAAGTAGTTGCTTTGGGGGTAGGATTACTTCCATAGGGTAGTCAGCAAAGACTTCTCTAATGGAAAATTGGCATGTGAGCTCAAAGGGGCCTGCCCTGCAGAGATCTGGGAGGACTGTCCTGTAGGGGAGAAACAGCTAGTAAAAGGACCTTGATTTGGAAAGGAGCTTGTGAGTTCACGGTTGAGAAAGAAAAGCAGAGTAGCTGGTGCAATGGCGAGTTGGGTGGGATCGGGGAGAAATGGGAGACAGGTCACAGGTTCTTGGAAGCACTAGTAAAGTCCTTAAAATTTGTGAGATTTGAGTGACATTTTCATGGTCCGATAAAGAATCAATATAGTCATTACTTTCTCTACCACCATGCTGACATTTCACCTGAAATCAAGCTTTCGTGGCATAATTATGCTGTTCCGTGTGGACTTTATTCAAAGAATCCAAGTTTTCCTGGCTCAATATTTTTTTTTTTTTGAGACAAGGTCTCACTCTGTCACCTAAGCAGGAGTGTCGTGGCACCATCACAGCTCACTGCAGCCTCCACTTCCTGGGCTCCAGTGATCCTCCCACCTCAGCCTTCCGAATAGCTGGGACTACAGGCATGTACCACCATAGTCGACTAATTTTTTAATTTTTTTGTAAAGATGAAGCTTCAATATATTGCCCAGGTTGGTCTTGAACTCCTGGGCTCAAGTGTTCCTCCCTCCTTGGCCTCCCAAAGTGCTGGAATTACAGGCATGAGCCACCAGACCTGCCCCGGCTCAATCCGTAATGTACTAGCCTAGGTGTTTAAGCTCATTTGGTAGAGCTGCAAATGTTTTTAATAGCTTTATTGAAGTTTAATTGACATATAATAAATTGAACTTATGTGATGTGTATAATTTAATAAGTTTAACACTGTCATACACCCATGAAACCATCACCACAATCAAGATAATGAACATATCTATCACTCTCTAAAGTTTTTAAATACTTTTTTAAATTCCTTCCTCCCATCCTTCCTCCACATCCCTAGGCAACCACTGATCTGCTTTTTGTTTCTATAGTTTGCATTTTCTAAAATTTCATATAAATGGAATAATATACACTGAGTAATACGGTAAATACTCTTTTTAAACATGGTTTCACCCATGTTACAGCATGTATCAGTAGTTTATTTCTTTTAACTGCTGAGTAGTATTCTATTGTATGGATATACCACAGATTTTTAAATCTCTCCACCTGTTGATGTATACTTGAGTTGTTTGTAGTTTTTTTTTTGCTATTAAAATAAAGCTGCCATGCATATTTGTGTACAAAGTTTTGTGTGGAGATATGTTTTTACTTCTCCTGGGTAAATACCTATTACAGTATTGGAATGGCTGGTCACAGGACAGATGTATGATTAACTTTTTCAGAGACTGCCATACTGTTCTCCAACATGTTTTTACCATTTTGCATTCCCACTGTCAATAAATGGGAGTTCTAGTTTCTCCACACCCTTGCCAAAACTTTGGATGGTCAGTCTTTTTAACTTTAGCCATCCTAAGTAGTGATAATCATTTCATCAAAGATATCTGAATGTCAATAAGCACACAAAAAGATGCTCAACATTATTATTTTTCTTTAGATCTAGTTGTAAATTTAATATATAGGACCATTTATCTCTTCGTCTTCTACTGAAAAAGTACAGAGTCACACTCTCACTCAGCCCAGCTTGCCTGAGAGTGAAGCAAGATAAATGAGGAAGAAAGACTATTTGACAATAGTGAAATGCATACATGTACATATCAAGCAAACATTAGTCAACCTGTGATAAAATCAAAATCTCATCTTTAACATGTTTTCCACTCACACTTAGGTTGATTTATATAAGGTTAATTGATTTCATAAATAACTTAAAAAAAAACCATGTTTTTGACTTCACATGGTTTTCCTACCTCACATTTCATCATTTTTTGCAGAAAATGTTATCATCATATTCACCTGGTGAGTCTGAGTGAAGAGGGATAACAGGTCTAGAATAGTGAGGCAAACCTCCGTAGCTATATTGGCCTCAGTGTCTACGTGATGCACGATGTCTATTTCATTGGAGTTGCCTATAAAATACAAAAGAAAATGTGCATAAAAGTCTAAGACAATGCTTTGTACCCTATAAAGGATTTCCTTTCATTATAATATATTCAAAATTTACTGGTATTTTGATTAATAATTTATTAAATCAAAGTGTTTTTGTTTGTTCAGTTTCTTCATTGGCTGAATTAAAAGTACGAGAGTCTTTAGTGTGTGCGCCCTTTCCATATATCAGTTGTGGGGTTTCCATTGTTTATGAGTTGTTTTCCATTAATTTGGCCAAAGACAGGGTCATATTTCTTTCATAATCAAGCTGACTCAAGTTCTAGACTTCTGGGCTAATAGACCAAATATATACTCTCAGTGGACAGTCTTTATGTCCCCTCGGAAAGTCACAAAGTGTATTTATAGGTTAAGGCATATACTTTCAAACAAGTAACTGTGGGCCATGTGCCCATAATTGCTAACAATCTGTCAATGAAAAGAGTCAAATTCTGTAAAATATTTGAAGAGATTTATTGTGAGCCAAATATGAGTGACAATGGCCTGTGGCACAGCCCTCAGGAAACCCTGAGAACATGTGCCCAAGGTGTTTGGGCTACAGCTAGGTTTTATATGCTTTAGGGGCACATAAGACATCAATCAATACACGTAAGATGTACATTGGTTTGGTCTGGAAAGGCAGGACAACTGAAGGTGGGGGAGAGGGGCGCTTCCAGATTATAGGTGGGTTCAAAGATTTTTTGATTGGCGATTGGTAGAAGAGTTTATCTAGAGACCTGGAATCAATAGAAAGGAAATGTCTGGGCTAAGAAAGGGGATTGTGGAGACCAACATTCTTATTATGTAGCTGAAGCCTCCAGATGGCAGACTTGAGAGAGAAGAGATTGTAAATGTTTCTTATCAGACTGAAAAAGGTGCCAGACTCTCAGTTGATTCTCTCCTGGATCAAGAAAAGGACCTGAAGAGGGAAAGGGGATTCTTTACAGAATGCAAAAATTTTCCCCACAAGAGACAACTCTGCAGGGCTGTTTCAAGACATGGCAAAAAAAAAAAAAAAAAATGGGGGATAAAATATTTTGATTTCTTTCCTTATCTGTCATGTGATGTTATGCCAGAGTCAGGTTGGAAAGTAAGCCATGTTATATAGGGTTAACTAAAACCCCTCTGATGAGACTGGTGTGACTTTCCAGGCCCCTGAAGAATTTAGGCAAGAGAAGAGAAAAGGTCAGAGTTTAGTCCTCAAATTACATGCTTACAAAACGCTGGCCTCCATTTTACCCTCATTCACAAGCTGGAGTGTGTGCATCTCTAGGTTCAAGATTTCACCCTTGCTGCTTCTGGGACATGGGCAACTTTATCCCCTCCCCACAGAGGAAGCAGTAATCATCTGTTTGACAGCAGCCCCCATAACCTGCACAACGCTGAAAGTAACTTGTTTCCAAGGGAGCTATGCTAAACATATGATATTGAGGGTTTTGCCTCTCCCCTTTCTTCACCATAGGGCACTACATTTTTTTTTAACCACTCCCTGGTCAGTCTTTCCTTTAAGAAATATTCCCAGAGGTACAGCAAACCTTAAAAACTGTGGTTTTAGTGCATTTCATGTCCTACACAAACCTAGAGAAAAACTGGTAACCATCTTGTTCCTATTATTTCGGTTTACTTACTGGTCATGGTATTGTCTAACATCTGTAAGAGTTTGGGGTTAGAAAGTGCATTTTTGCCTCGAATTATAGGTAAAGTTTGTGATCTGTGCTGCTTATGGCCTTCATGACTGGAAGTGGAGTGCATCCTGAAAACGAAATAAGAAAAGTGGTTAGAGTTCTTTGGGGATGTTACAGCCAAATAATACTTGTTCATTCTCAAATGTTCTAGATTGAGTCAAATATTAAAAACTAGTTTGGAAAGCAACTTTTTATTACAAATATTAATTATAGGTGACATGATGAGAGGGACTTTTTAAAGTACTTTTGGAGAAATTTTATTTAAGCCAAAAGAGCGTTTAGAAGGGTAATCTGTAGAATAACAGATCATTGAGTGAAATCTATTCAAGCATATCATTATTATTTATGAAATAATGGGATTCTGTGAATGTTAAGTTGGCTACTGGCTGATCAGGAAGGTACAGTGGTGGACATTAAAAAGTACAATATTGTATAGCTCAGATGCATCAAATTATTTTTAAAGAGATAAAGTGTAAAATCAGGTTCTAAAACAACTCTTGCTTTCCCAGGTATTTGTATTTGGAAATTCCTGTTGATTTGTCATTTCATTGGTGTCATGTCCACAGGGGGTTGACATGTGATGGTTGTGGGAGCCAGGTAGTTAAAGGACCTCTGTGCCTCTGTGCTTCCAGGGCAATGACAATGGCCTGCAACGACTCATTCAACACCCCATAGCATTTCCAGCTGGGAAAAATGACCAGTGTTACTGTGGAAGTAGGAATATTTCCTACTCCTGACTTTATTATTTGGCCAAGGAAATAGATTGATAATTCTTGGGGTGTGTGCTGTCATAAAAACTATTTATAAAAATACTTATGTAAAGAAAGCAGCATTTGGAAATACCCTGAAGTATCTCCTATAAAGGTTAAGGTTAGGCCTTAACCTAAAAATGAGGCAGTGGTCTTCTCTTTCTCCCACTCTTCAAGGCTGTTTTGGTTCTGGCTAAATCAGAAAACCTGGATGGGTGGAGGCCGAGGAGATGTGACTTTGGCTTTCAATAGCTAGGGGAGCCTGGGTCATTCCTGAAGCTAGAAGGAGTGAGTGATTCCTTGGCTGTAGGCCTTAGGCATTTGGATTGGCTTATTTCTAGGTTTTGAGTGTAGTACAGTCTGAACTCGTGGAGGAAAAGCCCTGTTTCTAGGAGGCGAGGGACAGAAATGGCCAGGACCCATCCAGATGTTTCAGGAGCAGCCTGAAATCTAACCCACCACACATCTACAAAACTTCAGTGACCTCAGGTGGCTCACTGTTATTATTAAACATGGAAACTAATTCTTTACTGTCCCCTATCAATTATTATTTGCAAAAAATGTCCATTACATTTTTTTCATTTACTTTCTCACAATGGGGCAATTTCAAAGGGTTCCCATGGAGGGAGGCAAAATTTATTCTATGATTTATTCGCTATGTACTACTCTCATATTTCTTTCTAAAACTCTTTCTAAAATATTCATAATATATATTATGATGATACCTCTGGGAAGAATAAATCAAAGTGGGGATAATTTTAGCAAAGAATTCTCATTTACGAGACCCAGAGGAGCTCCGAGGTAGAATTTCAGGGCAAATGTTTCCCATTGGTTAGGCTGGTGAAGGATGACTCCAGGTTCTATCTGCTAATCAAATCAGTCTAATGACTAGGAAATCTAAAGTGAGGTTATGGGACCATCCATGCTTCCTCATTGCCTTTGACCCTTTAAAAAACAATTTCACCTTCAAGAACATTGCAAAAAATTATAATTACTGAAAAGCCTAGGGAGACATGATCCCACATTTCACTTTGTCACTGGAAGATTAGCTAGCATTAAAAGAAGCATTTATTGGGCCTAGGTCTCAGCTTTCATTAAATGAAAATACTCATTAATGTTCAGTCTAATGCAAGGGATTGTGCTCTAAGTGCACATATATAGGGTATACTCCTTATCTCTTTGGTCTTTACCAGCTAGTAGGGCAGACAGTAAAGTATCTAAGACGTTTCTTTAGATAGACATATAGTTACTTGAAATCTGCAACTTGGTTTGAATATATAAATAGAAATATGTGTGTGTGTGTGTGTGTCTACCTCTCACATGTGCATATACAGACACACATACGCAGCTATATATAATTTTAAATACCAAGCCAATGTGACATTACCATTGTGACAAGAGACCTGATGTCTGGCAGGAAGGATTGGATCCTTTGAGAGTTCCATTGTTCTGGGTGGACTGCACAAATTTAAATGCAGCAGCAATTTTTCTGCAATGAAAATGGAAGTTTTAATCATAGCTCAGTGTTTGTAATTTACATATAAAAATGAATGGCAACTGACAAAACAATTACTGCACAATGAAATATTTCACATGCTGTGAATTAATCAAAAATAAAACCCTGTTTTCTTTTGGAAATCAGAAATTGGGATTTAGTGAAGGTGCTTCAAACGTTGTTGTCTCATGAGAAAATGATGACAGTACAAAGTTATGCCAGATTACTTGTTTTTTTTTTTTAGTTTACTGGAAATGTTTTCTGAAATAGGTATCTTCCAAGTTATATCTATATAATGATAAATTCATTCTGAAGATACATGAAATGTGGTTTTCTTTCAAAAATTTGTGTTTTTGTGCTTTTCTCCCTAGACAACATGAACTATTCCTAGATCTACAACGCATATGAGGCAATCTTCAAACTTCTGTGTCTAATGTGAAGTCAACCTAACAATCCTTATTTGCATTTTAAGATTTCAAACATATATTTATAACTCTAACCTGACACATTAATACATGTCATATGCTTTTTAAAAGACCAGATTAACCTATTGGAATTAAAATTATTACCTTATTATGTTGCGTTTTCCTAGGTATCTGAAATTTTGAAGACAAACGCTAAAAAGGAGAAAAAACCACATTCTAATTATTCATATTCTTTCATTATACAAACTGTTCATCTAAGTATACTGAAATAAAAATATTAAATTTTCTTTAAATAGTTCATGTATTATTATTGATAACTTACTATATGGGTTCTTGAAATGAAACATGGTATAGTGGACTATTTAGAAAGTTCCAGAAAAAAGTGTTAAGCCATCAACTCTAAAACTTACTCCAAGATGCTGAAGAAGTCGGACACCTCTGGACTGGGAGCTCTCTGCCAGTAGGCAATCAGAGTCTCTAAAAGGAAACACCAGGTAGCATGAAAATCTGAAGGTTTTCTTTTTCCTTTTTTCAAAAAAATTAATTTTAAAGAATTCTCTTTACCATACGAAATCGTTTTCATAATGTGAAGAAAACACATCAGGAGACTCCTGGTTTCTGCTTGATCTAACTTGTCGAATCGAAGAGTTGAGCCAATCAAAGACAAGGGTCTTGGGATCTGGGAATTCAAGAACCAATCAGGATTGAGTGAGAGTCAGTGACCTCTGCCTTGTAATGATCAGTAGGTTTGAGAGGGAAGTCATACCTTTTCACAGTTGTCCGTCTTCTCACTGCTCTTCTCATTGGTACTTGGATTGGAGTCAAGACTTGCTAAAGATGCTCTGGAGTCAGCATGGTTTACTGTAGAAATAGCTATTGATGAAAATGCTGTAAACACAAGCCACAGCGCACATATGGGAATGAGATGTATGGGCACACACACACACAAAAGGTTCACATGATGAACCAAAAAGATGTTGATACTGAGGTAGCAGCAGTGTTGTGAAAGACCAACATAACAGCGTCTGGGATTGGCATTAAAGACAGCTCTTGTTTTAAAAATGCTTTAGTAAAAGTACATAAAGATACTTTTGGGAAGGAGTTTTCAACTTTTGATTTTTTATGAGAAATTGAAATGACATTTCCAAAATAGTTCTTAAAAATAATCCTTGAAGTTGAAAAGCCATTATATTTTAAAAGGCTGTCTGCAATGAAAACTTAAAGACGGTTTCCAGAATAAAGTAATTTGATAACATCCAAGTAGGCTGCTCCTTAAGCCAAGTAATAATGAACACTAAGTAGAAGAGGAAGTCACTGGATGGAATTCAAAGAAATATGTAAAAAGACTCTTTGGTTGTATAAAGGTAGTATACTTTGCCACATAGATTATGCATAATAAATTATGGACTGAGTAAAAAGCACAATGATATACAATGTAAAGGTGGATGAGTGTTAAAAATAAGTGTTCTCAGAAGATCTCAAGTACCTGCTATGGAATTTAAAACATCTTTAGAAAATGATGTATCCACAGAGTTTGCATGTTTCATAGCTGTCTGGCTTTGAAATCCTCCATTGGTGCTTAGATCATCTCTAGACCCCTGCATTCAAAGTATAGTAAAGATTAATGGGAATCACGATATTTCAACATTGTTAACCCACATATGCCTTCTTCATTACACTTCCAATTAAGTGATATTTAATTTGTTCTTTTGTATCCCCTTACAGGTTTTCTGCTAAAGTAGGCAGTGAAAACAAATACAGCCAAAACCATACTCGTAGTTATAATTTGATTTATGTGACTTTTTTACAATGTTGTAGAAACAATCTTTTAGATACAGATATACAGACTACATGGCTGGATTGGTTATTGATATATTCATGGATCACATTATAGATATCATTATTACCATGAGTTATCTTATGTACATTACTATTATTAACAACTACATTTTATTTTATTTTAATTATTCTATTTCATTATTTAACAGGCAGGGTCTTACTGTTACCCAGGCTACAGTGCAATGGCATGATTATAGCTCACTGCAGCCTCAACCTCCTGGCTCAAGTGATCCTCCTGCCCTTAACCTCCTGAGTAGCTGGGACTACAGGTATGTGCCACCATGCCCAGCTAATTTTTTAAATTTCTTATTTGTACAGGTAGGGTCTTGCTATGTTGCCCAGGCTGGTCTTGAACTCTTGGCCTCAAGTGATCTTCCCATCTTGGCCTCCCAAAGTTGCTGGGATTAGAGATGTGAGTCACCATACCTGGCCTAAAACTACGTTTTAAATATTTATTGTTTGCCAGGCTCTATAATAAATGTTTTCTAGTATACAATTTAATCCTCATAAAGACACTGTGATTTAGGTATTTTATCCCATTTTATAATGAAGGAAATGGAGTCTTAAGGAGGTTGGCTAACTTATTTCCAGTCACCCAGATAGTCACGATAGTCACTGATACTGCTGGGATTTGAACAAGGTAAAAAAAAAAAAAAAAATCCATAGGCATATCTCCTAACTCCTAGATGGTAATACCTTCCTTAGGTACTGGATTCAGCAGTGGGTTATTTCATCTGAGATTTGAACACAGGCAACAGATCTTTAGTGGATTGTGCGTAGTCACTGTGGTGCCTCAGTGGAGGAAGGATTATAGTCACTCCTGGGTTGTGACTACAAATAAGGCACTTGGCTATTTATTCTGACACCAGGTGGGGATGTAGGGAATGTAGAAAGTGGTAGGAGAAGGTGTCCACTGAGGAAGGGGCCATAATTGCAACAGAGGAACCTGTAAAAGCTGGAAAGAATTGGAAGGTGATACAGAGAACAGAGGGAAATGAAAGCAAAATGCTGAAGGGTGGATCAGGCGGAGGCTAAAGGGACCTATCTGGAACAAATGACACATTGATGTGAGTACATAGCAAAAAGTGTTGTTCAATGCCTAGTATGTTCACAGATGAGAAGAAATGGTTATCCAGGGCAAAAAATAATTAAAAAAAGACAAATTCTTTATTAACATAGAAATGTGACATATTGTGCAAACGTACCTGATTAGATGTATTGACAGTAAAAGGATACAGGTCCTTCAGATAAATCCTCGGCATATTGTCCAGGAGCATGCCGTACAGGGGCATGTATAAACTTGCTATCTGGGCCTGCTTTCTCTAGGAGAAAAGGTAGCCAAAAGAAATGATTCACGTAAAAATCAATAGGCTTGTCGGTTTCATATGCGTTTAATGCAGTGAGCCATTAAATGGTGTTTAGGGAAGGGAGAAAGGAAGATCACTTACTGGCTCTCTGTATCGATCATCAAATGAATGCTTAGCCATTAGATTTTTTAGGACAGCTAAAGCTAAGTGTCTGACATCTTGGTCTTCCTGCAGGGCAAAGCCAACTTCTCGGAGCAGAATTCCGATTAAGAAGTGTTTGCGACAAAATTCATTTGTGACTGAATATTCAGGCATATCTTTGTGAGGAAGGAAAATAACTCATGTTATTGAAAATCAAATGATCACTTTATAGTTGAGACAGATATACCAAACAACTACCATCAACTTCTTCCACCACTAGGAGGGATTCAGGAATACAGTCTTGCTATAGAAATGAGGTGTGTTGTATCCTCAAGGAGCATCCAGTAAGGGGACTATTCTGTGTATACAAACACAAATACAGGTACAAACTAACACACAACATAAACTTTTGAATTCCATAATAATAGCATATTTACAGGATTACAGGATTTGAGAGGGGGAAAACACATTTTCTGCTTGGAGGAATCAGGATATGTTATAAGTAGGAATCCATCAAGATGAGCCTTTAAGGATACTTGAAGTTTGGAGGTGCAGATCTTTGTGGGAACAGACAGAGGCAGTGGAGAAAGGACAGAGGCTGGGAGAGGCAATCGGATTTTCGATGGCACAGAATTCTGAAAGCGCAGGTATGGAAGGGAGCAGGTATGGAGGGGAGCACAAGTATGTCGGAATCAATAAGCACAGTGGCTAAAAGAGGAATGGTGAGAGAATTAGGCTTGAGAGGCTGGGGCTAGATGATGGAGAACAGTACAATTTCCTTAGCTGCCATCTAGGTCCCTCTCCATTTGTATTTAATTCTGTAAGAAATGTTAACACACTGACAGCTTTGAGATCAGTGCCCTGATAAGGCTCATGCTTTACTGACTTATTAATATGGTGTGCAGGGTGTAAATTAATTAGACTGTGGGGTGATATGGGGTGAGGGATACAATACAGGACATTGTAGCAATGGGGGAGGGAGGGGGCAAGTGACAACGTGATATCTGGGCTGGGGTAGCAGAAACTGAGTGATAAGAGTAACTCACTAGGAAAAGTTGACTTAAGTATGTGAGGGAGCAAGGAGAGAGAAACGGCACTGCCAAATTTTAAGCCTCAATTATAGAGAAAAGACACTGCCAAATGTTGAGCCTGAATTATAGAGAAAAGGCCCTGCCAAATTTTGAGCCTGAATTATAGAGAAAAGAACATTAAAATTTCCAGTAATAGTGGATTTATTCAAATTGTCCAAAGGGTTTTTAAAATGTAACCATTAATAGTAGTACTTGCACCTACAAGAAAACATAGGGAGAAAGCTCTTTGACACTGGCATTCACAATGATTTTATGAATATCACCCCAAAAACACAGTCAATAAAAGCAAAAATAAACAAGTAGGATTATATCAAATTAAAAAGTTTCTGGATAGCAAAGGAAGCAATCAACAAGATGAAAAAGCAAACTACAGATTGGGAGAAAATGCTTGCAAACCATATACCTGATAGGGGGCCAATATCCAAACTCTACAAGGAACTCTTACAACATAATAGCAACAAACAAACAAACAAACAAACACAAACAACCCGCCAAGTTTTAAAAATGGGCAAAGGATCTGAATAGACATTTTTTGAAAGAAGACATACAAATGGCCAAAAGATATGGAAAAACTGTTCAATATCACTGATCATCAGGGAAATGCAAATCAAAACCACAATGCACTATTACCTCACGCCTTTTAGGATGGCTATTATCAGAAAGTCAAATGAGAACAAGTGTTGGTGAGGGTGTAAAGAAAAGGGAATCCTTGTACACTGTTGGTGGAATATGGTCATTATAGACAACAGTATAGAAGGTCCTCAGAAAAGTAAAAATAGAGCTACCATATGATGTAGCAATCCAACTTCTGGGTATACATCCAAAAGAATTCAGATCATTATGTTGAAGAGATACATTGCAGCATTATTCACAATAGCCAAGCTATGGAAACCTAGGTGACCATCCATAGATGAATGGATTAAAAATGGTATATATATACAATGGAGTATTATTCAGCCTCAAAAAAAAAAAAAGAAAATCCTACCATTTGTGACAATACAGGTGAACCTAAGAGTCATTATGCTAAGTGAAATAAGCCAAACACAGAAGGACAAATACTGCATGATCTCAGTTAATATGTGGAACCTAAAAAAGTCAAACTCTGGTGGACAATAAGAGACTACTTAATAGGTACAATGTACATTATTTGGATGATGGATATCCTAAAAGCCTTAACTTCGCCACTATGCAATCTATGCATGTAACAAAATTACATTTGTACCCCTATAAGTTTCTACAAAAAAATTAAAGAAGTTAAACTCATAGAAGCACAGAGTAGAAAGATGGTTGCCATGGGCTGGGGAATGGGAGAAATGGGAGGTGGATTTTAGTTAAAGGGTACAAACTTTCAGTTATAAGATGAATAAATTGTGGAGGTCAAATATGCACCATAGTAAGAATCGTTAATAATACAATATTGTATATTTGAAATCTATTAAGTGAGTAGGCCTTAATTGTTCTCATCGCACAGACATAAAAAACAGAACTATATGAGGTGTTAGCTTGATTGTAGTAATCATTTCACAATGCATACATATATCAAAACATCATGTTTTCCACCTTAGATATACAAAATTATTATCATTTTTTGAGACAGAGTCTCGCTGTGTTGCCCAGGCTGGAGTGCAGTGGCACGATCTTGGCTCACTGCAACCTCTGCCTCCAGGGTTCAAGCGATTATTGTGCCTCAGCCTTCCGAGAAGCTGAGGTTACAGGCGTGTGCCACCATGGCCAGCTGATTTTTCTATTTTTAGTAGAGATGGGGTTTCACCATGTTGGCCAGGGTGATGTCGAACTCCTGGCCTCAAGTGATCTGCCTGCCTCGGCTTCCCAAAGTGTTGAGATTACAGGTGTGAGCCACCACGCCCAGTTTTTGTCAATTTTACCTCAATAAGGCTGGGGGAAAACAGCAGTACTGGCACCCATGTATACAACCTGCTGTCTGCTAGCACTAGGCTAAGCACTTTATGTGCATTATCCCATTTGATCTGCAGGACAACCCTTAAGGGAGGTATGATTAATATAATTAACTATTAGAATATTCCAGCTCATAAATGACCAATAGCAAATTAAACATACTGACTTTTTTAGTCCATAAAGAAGCTACTGAATGTGGAAATTCAGGAATGTGGAAGTTCAGGAGACTAAAATCACAGGGCTTCAGGTTAAATACATTTCTCAGTGACATAGTAATATTGAGGATCCAGGAATAGAACACAACTTTTAAATTCCCATCTATGACTACAGAAAAGGTTTGCCTAGACCGTTTTAAGTTACTAACCCACTTCAGATAAAAATAAACTTATACTGATATCCTCTGTCTTAACAAGATTGATCAAACCAGGCTGTGGTTTAGCAAAAGACACATATCATATAAAGTCAGTTACATTGAACAAGCATGTTATTATATATATCTGGGAATTTCTTTTATGATACAAATTAAGGAAATTTCAGATGCTTTGGGAAATTAAAAAATATTGCCAACTTCTGGAGAATAAAAAATGAAAGAATTGAAATTAGGCAATCATTAAACTATCTGTGACAAGAAAACAATTCAGCGAACTTTTTGAATATTTTTATTATATGATATTACATATATGAAAATTAGCACCCAGAAACTGGAAATTTATAGTATTTATAGTTGTCAATATTATTGGATTACAGGTGGTTACTGATGCTTAGGTAAGGTAATATCACTTACCTGATGCATGTAACTCTTGAGTCGATTCTGAAGGTGTCAAAGGATCTGAATTTAATATAAATAAAAAGTTCAGATATATACATATACATACTCAGATACATATATATTCATTATGTGTAGTTTATACTGAACAATTAAACTATATTATTTAAAAGTGTGTCTTCAGTATTACCAGTTTTCAAGGAGAATGTCTTAGGTTATTTGTTTCCTTTTTTTTTTTTTTTTTGAGACAGAGTCTGGCTCTGTCGCTCAGGATGGAGTGCAGTAGCATGATCTCGGCTCACTGCAACCTCCGCCTCCTGGATTCAAGCGATTCTCCTGCCTCAGCCTCCCAAGTAGCTGGGATTACAGGTGCCCGCCACTGTGCCCGGCTGATTTTTGTATTTTTAGTAGAGATGGGGTTTTGCCATGTTGGCTAGGCTGGTCTCAAACGCCTGACCTCAGGTGATCTGCCTGCCTTGACCTCCCAAAGTGCTGGGATTACAGGCATGAGCCACCACACCCGGCCTATTTGTTTTCTTAAAAAAGAGGGTCATGAGCAGAATTATTCTAATTGTTAGCCTTCTACTTGAGCATCTATTTTTCTATCAGAACTTTGCCTGCTATGAAACATATTTTTATGTTCATTATTTATAGTATCAGATCTACAAAGAGACTATCAGGCTTTTCTCTGAGCTACTGACTAATAGTAAGTAATATAGTTTGACTCTGTGTCCCCACCCAAATTTCATCTTGAATTGTAATCCACACGTGTTAGGGGAGGTACCTGGTGGGAGGTGATTGTATCATGGGGACAGTTTCCCCTGTGCTGTTCTCATGACAGTAAGTGAGTTCTCTTGAGAGCCGATGGTTTTAAAGTGTGGCACTTCCTGCTCTCTCCCTTTCTCTCTCCTGCCGCCATGTGAAGAAGGTCCTTACTTCCCCTTCACCTTCTGCCTTGATTGTAAGTTTCCTGAGGGCTCCCCAGCCATACAGCACTGTGAGTCAATTCAACCTCTTTTCTTCATAAATTACCTAGTCTTAGGTAGTTCTTTATAGCAGTGTGACAATGGACTAATACAGTAAGCAATTGAAATAAAAATGACCAAATAAAGATTTCATCCTCTTGAATATCTCAATCAGCCTGGCTAACCAATAATAACTTGGCAGTAATTTATAAAACAAAAATACACTCAGAACAAAGTAAAAACCTTAAAGTGTTATTATCTAATATACCATTTCTACCCTATTTTCTGTGAAATATGCTTCATAAATTAGAAAAAATTGGAATAATATTATATAGATTTAAGATTAAAATGGCAAAACTTTTATAGGCTTGATAATGTAATTTTCCCTCCAGAATACTCGTGTAAGCTAATAGGTTAAGGAAGTATAATGAGGCTCTTTACCAATCTTAGTGTTTGCGTTTATGAATATCAAAGCAAATATGCCTCTCAGCTGGGCATGGTGGCTCACATCTGTAATCCCAGCACTTTCAGAGGCCGATGGAGGCGGATTACCTGAGGTCAGGAGTTGGAGACCAGCCTGGCCAACATGGTGAAACCTCCTCTCTACTAAAAATACCAAAATTAGCCAGGTGTGGTGGCACATGCCTGTAGTCCCAGCTACTCAGGAGGCTGAGGTGGGAGAATCGCTCAAACCCGGGAGGCAGAGGTTGCAGCGAGCCAAGATCACGCCATTGTACTCCCAGCCTGGGTGACAGAGTGAGACTCTGCCTCAAAAATAAAACAACCCCCTCCCCCCCAAGAAAAAAACTGTACCTCATAAATAGTTTACTCATTGGTTGGTAATAAAGTATTTCATGCTCCTAAATAATTTTATTATTTTATTTGCATCTTGATATTTGATTAGTTTTTGATGTCTACATGGGTAATACTCTCTACCATAATACATACATATTTCTATATATAATATTTCTAAATTATATCTATAGTACTTTTCCTCCCTATAATTTTATGTCTCAAAATCAAAGGAAAGCTGTCTTTTGGAGCCAGTAAGGTGCCTCTAGGTTCAAATTATTTGATTTACAATCATCAGGTTTATAATTTTGTTGGCCTTCTCTTTAATAAAAAGGGAAACAGACAAAAATTGAGGAATATGAAGCCATATTCATCACCACATGCCAACAACTTCTTTTGCATTTTAATTTAATTCTTGATTTCTTGGGTCTGATACCCATGTGACAGCTTCAAACAAAATTATGACTGAGGAAACAGGAAAATAATAATAAACAAAAGGTAAAACGAACAAACAAAAGCATTCACTTTGCAGGAACTGATGAAAATTCTGGGAATTTTATTACCTGGAATGTTTGCTGATCTTATGGGCAGACACAAGGGGATAAAGTGTTCATGTTGACATACTTCTTGAAGAAAATCAAATTTATACTGGCACAAGGTCTGAAAGAGAGGCAAACTAAATGACTATGACTTACAGACCAAGAAACTGAATAAAAACAAACAAACAAAATCTGCACTTGAATCTTATCCCTAAAAAGAAAAAGTAGTTACCGTACACTTGACGGACCACTAGGTAATTAAGTTGAAAGGGTTTTGTCCCCTTTGAACTGTAGTTAAGCTCCCTACTTTTGGAGACTGGTCAAGGCCTCCTCAGGAAATAATCCCATTTGTAACCTACGTGTAGCTTCTATGAGGTAAGATCCTACCGAGTCATATTTTTTAGCTTCTTTTAGCATGTATCATGACACATTTATTCTGAAAAAAATTCCTGCTGTAACACATGCACAGAATTCTCTCAAAAACTACACTCAGATAATGAAACAGACCTCTACAATGAGCTCCTACCATCCAGAGCTAAGGAAGACAATGGTGTGTATCATGTAAAATTAGAGTGAAACTCTGTATGCCACATGTTCTCATAGTACATTAATTAATTCCTCTTTCCTCCCTGCTCTTGCAAATAGGTCTGTCTTTCCAATAATGTTTGAGTTAGATGGAGATAAATGGAGTCCAGGCATGGTCAAAGTCTACTGTAACACAGGAGTCAAGAACAGCCACATCAGTAGGAAAAATAAGCATGTCCCTAGCTGCTCTATTTTCACTCTCATGCATGCTAAGTAACCATGTTTTAAGACTAAGTTCGATGATCATCATTATATTCACTAATCTCAGCTCACAAAATAAAATATATCCCATTTACTCAGATATTTTAGAATTATATCTTGTGGCAACTTTAGTTAATAATTTAAAATACTGCCATTTCAAAAAGGATAGTATTTGACTTAAACCTTTGTACATCAAAGTGAACAGGAGCATTATTAAATTATATGTTAACTATTTTACATTGAGAACATTCTGTTTGGTCTTTGAAAATATATAATTTAGGTCTGCTGCAATTAAATGGATATTCTGCAAATTTCATGCATGATAGGAGCACAAATGAAGAATATACTTTCAAAAAAATTTAGAGAGAGAATTGGATTTTCAAAACCAAATGACATAAAATCATGTAATTCCTCTGGTCAAAATCTCCACTGCACCCCATCTCCCAAAAATAATGTTTAAGCACCTAAGCATGACATGAAAGGCTGTAAGAACCTCATTATTTATTTTTGGCTGGTCTAAATCCATTGTTCTTTTCAAATACCTAGATAATTTGCCCTTGAGGACTGGCCTCCTTCACAGTGGGTAAAGGTTAACAGAGAATTATTAATTCATATGCCCTGTCTTCTCTCCTTAAGAGCAAGCCTGTGACCCAAAGCAGGTTGCTCACACACTTCCTCTATGGAAGGTGAATCTGAAGCAGAGTGCTGGCGGGGAGAAAACAGCTTCAGTTGATTCATTTAAGCAGATGCAGCAGCACCTCGGCCAAATGGTTCTTCATTTGCAATTATTGTCAGGCCCCATATAACATTTTGGTGAAAGACAGACCATGTATACAATGGTGGTCCCATACAATGAGAACAGAGCTATATAATGGAGTAGGATATATACCAGCTGGGTTTGTAAGTACAATCTGTGATAGTCACACAGTGACGAAATTGCCTAACAATGCTTTTCTCAGTATGTGTCTCTGTCGTTAAGCGACGCATGACTGTATTCCTTGTGCTTGAAAAGGCCTGGCCCCTGCTTCTTTTTTTTTTTTGAGACGGAGTCTTGCTCTGTTGCCCAGGCTGGAATGCAGTGGTGCGATCTCGGCTCACCGCAAGCTCCGACTCCCGGGTTCACGCCATTCTCCTGCCTCAGCATCCCGAGTAGCTGGAACTACAGGTGCCCACAACCACGCCCGGCTAATTTTTTTGTATTTTTAGTAGAGACAGGGTTTCACCGTGTTAGCCAGGATGGTCTCGATTTCCTGACCTCGTGATCTGCCCACCTCGGCCTCCCAAAGTGCTGGGATTACAGGCGTGAGCCACCGTGTCCGGTCGGCCCCTGCTCTTTTCAAAGCCTGCTTCTGCAGCTGCTTCATCAATGCTATTTACTCCCAATATCTTTCCAATCAATTCCCTTTTGTTCAAATTGGAGTCAGTTTCTGTTGCTTGCAGCCCAAAGAACAGTTAACTGATCCAACTTTCATCTTTCATCATCTGGCCCATTTCCAGTCTTAGTTCCCTCCAGCATATGCTATAACCATAGCTCAGTGGTTCTCAAACCTGAGAGTGCCTAAGAATCACCTAGAGGTCCTGTTAAAACAGATTTCTGGGCTCCATTAGCAGCAGTTCAGTTCCCAAGTGATGCTACCTCTCTGGTCTAGGAACCACTGCTCTAGAGTTCTCTTTACATCTCCCCAACGTATACCCCTATTTGGGTAGGGTATTCAACTGTCCCATTTTGCCCAGGACTTAAAGGTTTCCAGGGAAGTAGGACTTTCAGTGCTAAAACCAAGCCAGTCTAGGGCAAACTGGACTGTAGGAATTGTAGCTGCGAAGAGCCATTCTCTTCACCACCCACAGGAAATAGAAACGAAATGTAAGCACTTTCATTCCACTCTCCTTTGTCCCCATTAAGGAAGGACTTGGTAGGCATACTCAGCAGATGAAACATTAAAAGGCTGCCTCTCCTTGGCATAGAAATCACTTTCTGATACAGAAAATGGAGAGGTTAATGACTTAAGCAGGTATCCACAGAGACTACTTTATTTATTTACAATGCCATAGTTTAGAAAACAATCACTCCTGTACATGGTTCTTACCTTGAGGTCACCAGAGGAGAACATGCTGATGTAATTGTTGACCATCTTAAACACATACCCTCGGTCCATAAATGTAAAGCAGCGCTAAAATAGATAAAATTCTAAATTCAAACACTTTTACTTGAAGAATCATTAAAGATTTTAGAAAATATGATTAAATATGTTGAGGTAAAATAACACTGAACTAAATGTATTGTATAATTAGGTATTTAAAAAATCTTCTAAATATGTTTAAGCAGTCATCCACATATGGCAACTAAAATAACTAAAATTTATATTAAAAAATAAAATGAAACAGGGCAATATACTAACAGAGAATAGGTACATTTAAAAATTCAGAAGAAAACAAGAAAAATTGAAAGGAAAAACAAAATGAAAGTATAAAGGAACAAGACAAAAATATCAATCAGAAAGTTATAAATCTATATTTATTGATTTTATAAAATGTCACTGGAGCTTTGTAATGAAATATTATAGCCCCTTCTTTTTTATATAGAAAGCTTTAGCTTTCGGTTGTCTACTTTTTTAACCACTTAGTTACATTTTATTATTTTCTTTTAGTAATTCCATTTCACACTTATGGGGTTGTAGATCTTCTCCTGTACACACTGGGTCATAATGAGGAGTGGTAGAGACGGATCAGGAAAGCCTTTTAAATCTCATTGGCCCCTTTCAACAGAGTAGCTCCTCTCCTTATCAGCTGAGGAAGCTTGCATTTGAAGGCTGAAGGAAGGAGATCATAAGATTTCTATCAGTGAGCTGCTCACTACCTTTCCTATTCTGTGGTCAAATTCTCTTTACTGTATCAAGGAGAGTCTTAAACAGTAAGCAGGCTCGGAGGATCACTTGCTCTTTCTCCAAAAGACGGATGGTCATGTAACCAGTAACCAAGCTACCACGGCCAAAGACTGCACAGGCAAAGTGTGGAGCAGGAGGAAGGGACCATAGTTCCCAATGCAGGATCTGGGGAGGCACTAGAGCAGGTGCCTCCCATAGTGGATCTGCAGCTCATTACTTGGTGTTTGAGTCTCATTCTATTCACCCACGTGGGTGTGAGTAAACATGCTGCTTGGGAAAATCCCACAGCTGGTGTGGAGTGCTTGTTTCTTGTCTAAAGAGTCCAGGATGATCCATTAAAATCGTTTTGCATTTCTTGGAGTCTCTCCTCAGTTTTACTCACAACTGTTAGACAGGACTACACATAAAATCTTGCTATGGAGAGTGGACCAAGTGGAAAGTCTCCTCTTGAAATGTACCTGTGTGTAAACAAGAGCTATTTTCTCCAAAGTTGTTCTTTGAATTGTTAGGTCATTTATATTTTTGTTTTATTTTTCCTTTCAATTTTTCTTCACTTTCTTTTGAATTTTTAAATGTACCTATTCATGACTGTGTTAGTGTATTGCCTCATCTATATTTTCATTTTAAATATAAATTTTAGTTCTTTCAATAATTCTTCATTCAGTAAAAAGTAAATGGCTTCCGAGTCCTCACATGTCTCAATAGAATAGTGGGAGAGAGGTAGACACCACAGTATAATCATAGGCTAAACAGACAGAGCCAAATGGGGAGGCGAGAAGGAAAGGGGCTTTGATGCCTTCTGCACCGAGCTGGCTCCTGGTACCTGTGTGCAATCCTCCCAGGTTCTCCATTTGCAGAAGGAAGTCCCAACCTGGCCACTCTTGGAATATCAGGGGCCCTGCCTCATCTTGCAGAGGAGAGGAAGACCACCCAGCACATCTCTAGACTCTAGAAACTTCCCAAGAAAGAAAAGGAGAAAGGAGCCCTGCGGAAGTCTTTGGCAAAGATGCAGGGCTGTTTGACTCCATGAAGGAGGGACTGGTGAGTCTGAACTAGTCCAGAGTAGGGATGGTGACTGCCACATCCCAGAGGCTATGGCGGCTACTCTGCAGATCAGACCTGTGAACTTTGAAGGAGACCTGTCTCCAGCACTCATAAATGGGGGCTGTGGGGAGAAGGTGGTGCTGGGGAGTAGAAGAATCAACTTGAGGTTTCTTGACTGCGAAGAAAGACCTTCTATGTGGTCAGCTTGGCACCCTCTTTCCAAGGGGCAGTGAGGGAGAAAGCAGGACTTTCCTAGGATAAAAGATCTGCAGAGTCAGCTCTCTTCCTGCAAAAAGACTCAGGTCAAGCTTCACCAAGTGTGTCCCTCTTGCCCTGGGCCCCCTGGATCTGGTCGGTTCTAGCATCTTCTTGACCCCCAGGGGCAGTGGCTCTCTTGCTTATGGCTGAGGCCTGGAGGGGCCTCTCTGATTTTGTTTTAAGATAATTTATATTCATCTTTTATATTAATAGAAAATAAATTATAGCAGGCTTTGTTAAACTATGGCCCATGGGCCAAATCTAGCCCACTGCCATTCTTTTTTAAAATAAAAGTTTTATTGGAACACGGTCACACTCAATCCTTTACATATTGTCTATGGTGAATTACTGTTTTTGTGCTGCAATTGCAGAGTTGGGTAGTTGTGGCAGGGACTGTACGGCTCACAAAGCTGAAAATATTTAGTATTTGGCTCTTTACATAAAAAGTGTGCAGACTCTTAATTTAGAGGATAACTTAACACCCTACCAAACTTTTTCTCAGTTTGGTTGAATAAACTAACAGCCAAATATTCTAAATTATCTGTTAAAATATATTATAATAAAAATTTTATTTATTTTATTTTACCAACTGTGAGAGCACTGAGAATTTTACTTCACAATTGGTTGGCAGATGAGTTATGAACCTTCACATTTCAAAACAAACCACATGAATGTCTTGTCCTTTCCTTATATAATTTACAAAACCACTGCCCGCCCCATTTTCTTTTTCACCTTGGACACTTTTCCTCTGCCCCCGTGTTAGACCTTTAGCTCATGTGCCACCAGCAGCAAATTATGCACAGAGGAGCTCTATGGAAAACATTCATTTATTCCAAAAGCACAAGCTATTTAAGCCAAGTAGAGTAGATATGAAGGGTTTTCTTTTTTTAGAGACTTGCTTATCCATCCTTATCTGATATTTAGAGAGAAATACCACAGATGTTTAAACCAAGTCTCTCTCTAATATTAGGTGATTTCCAAATGGTTTTCAACAGCTCATTGAAACAAAGCAGTGGTTAGTCAGGCGAATGGGCTAAAAGATACGGCTATCCAATCAGCAAAATAAATATCAGAATGAATCTGCCTTTGCTACCATCTTGGTATTGTGCTTCATAAAAAGAGTGTCTAAATAGGTATGTTCAAGTAGAGCTGTGACCCAGGTGGGTGGCAAAAAGAAAAATGACAAAAGCTGCATTCATTTGAATCCTATCTACTTCACTGAGAGAATAGTTAAGAAATGTACAAGCTTTTTGGCATAATTGCTGAAAAAATGTTACTTTCCTATAATGTGGGATAAGGGAGGCTACCTTTTAATGTAGAACATTTTTGTATGCCCACACACTGGTTCCCAGAGGTTCTTGATTCTTGGAGACCAATTTTGAGCAACCCATAGAGTTACAATAATATTTTAATTGTTAAATTCCAATGTTGACTAATTCACAGTATTTGCTAATGTAGACTTCAATAACAAAAAGAGGTAGCAGTCATTTGAAGCCCCAATTGAGCAAATAACTATTGTTTGCTGGAAATATAAGAGATTTATGACATCAGCACTGGGAGTGGGCTGTGTTGAGCATCTGAAAACTCAAATTTATTGGAATTGCACCAAATGACTACGTTCAGTTTTACATTTTCAAAAATCACTTTCTTTTTCTTTCTTTTTTTCTCTCCTAGCTCAAGTGATTCACCTAATAAGTGTTCCAATTTTTTTTTAATTTTACGTGTCAAATAAATGCCACTAAAACTTCAAATTAGTTAGAAGGAGGGTAACTATGGGGTCTTTTCCCTTTTTTAGAGACTTGCTTATTCGTCATTTTTTTGCAGTTTAGGGAAGAATATTTCAGATGTTTCTTTCAATATATTTTATTTGCAAACTGAACTATACATAATTATTTCTAAGTTTCCTAGTAAACTACTAGCATAGCAATAAACTTTATTCCCATAGGTCTTAAAATGTGGTAGAAAACTACAGTAACTTTTTCCCCCTTTAAACTTTTCCCCTTTAACACTTATCATTCTTGTCTCTTTCTGGAAGCAAGAAAAAAGTAAAAATCAGAGACAAAACCTTGAAGAAAAAAATAAAATTCAGGATAAGAACACATACAGTGTATAATTTGAAATAGTTTTTAACACATTAAAAAAGAAATTAGGCTGGATTAAAGCTCACCAGTGACAAGTTGGGCCCATTTTCTGCTTCTATAGGCTTTTAACTGTATATTATTAGCATTTATTTATACATTCTCACACCCACCCATATGTTCTGGTAACTACCATTAAGAAACAAGTCAAATGACTTCATAAAGGTTACAGTAGTCAAGAGTTAGACTAAAGAAGGAGGCACAGAAAACTATTATTTTTCTAATTGTTTGCATTATCTGTTAAATGGTATACTGTAACTATGTATCTTAGTTTTTTCTTTGACTTTGCATTTCTTTCTTCTTAGCTCAATATAAATGGTTGTAACCCAATGAAATATAACTAATTTCCATACATATCCAGTTAGTAAGTAGTTACTCAATACTTTACTTGATAACTTTTCTTTCATGGGATCAGTGTGATCTTTCCATAATGTAAAAAACAGCCTGGATCAACCTTGGCGGCTCACACCTGTCATCCCAGCACTTTGGGAGGCCAATCTCTTCAGCTCAGGAGTTTGAAACCAGCCTGGGCTATGTGGCAAAACCCCGTCTCTACAAAAAATACAAAAATTAGCCAGGTTTGTGTCTGTGTCCTACTCAGGAGGCTGAGGTGGGAGGATCGCCTGAGCCCAGGGAGGTTGAGGCTGCAGTGAGCTGTGATCATGCCAGTGTGCTCCAGCTTGGGTGACAGAGTGAGATCCTGTCTCAAAAAGAAATAAAGAAAAAAAAGAGCCTGGAGATAATAAACAAAAATGCTAAATTCCTGAAGGTTTTCCCAAAGTGGGTATTTGGTATCACTGTCAGAGCTAAAGCCATTATAACATCACTTTCAAAGGCAGAAATGTCCAAGAGAATAATATTACTGTAGTGCAGCTTCCTTTTTAAAAATTTCATTTTTTCTCTTCAAATATATTTAGAAGTACTATGATTTGACTACACTCAAATGGATACTTTTCTCTAACCTTAGTTTTTTAATTTTTCTTTCTTTCTTTTTTTTTTTTTTTTTGAGACAGTCTCTCTCTGTCACCAGGCTAGAGTGCAGTGGTGTCATCTCGGCTCACTGCAACCTCCACCTCCCAGGTTCAAGTGATTCTCCTGCCTCAGCCTCCCAAGTAGCTGGGACTACAGGCACACACCACCACGCCTAGCTAATTTTTGTATTTTTAGTAGACATGGGGTTTCACCATGTTGGCCAGGATGGTCTCTATCTTTTGACTTCATGATCCGCCCGCCTTGGCCTCCCAAATTGCTGGGATTACAAGCGTGAGCCATTGCGCTCGGCCCTCTAACCTTAGTCTTTATTCAATAAGACTTCAAATTGAACAAAAAATTAAAAAGTATTTCAAGCAATAAAGATGTATAAATGAAAGTTTTCATCTAACAGTGCTAGTTTTGATTTTTCGTCATACATGAAGATGTGAACTGATGAACGTTTAGACTATCTTGCATCCACCAACATGGGGCCTTGAATAGAACTGTGATCTCATATAACTGTACCTTGAGAAATCTGGCAACGCTGTGGTTTGCCCTTCTCGTTTCTTCAAGTGCATCCTTGTATTTCCAAATCACATGGTCGGATAGGACCATGACAAGATTGTCCAATTCATTTTGGTAAGATTCAGGAAATCTCTGAGGCCGGGAAAGCTAAGGAAAGAATGGATTATATCTTTATAATGTGGCATGTGAAATATTAAGCTGAGGAAGTATCAACTGAAATATTTACTTTATTTTATAAGTCATCAAAGAAAAAGAATCCTTTTGAAAACTTGAAAGCAATAATAAAATAGAAGCCTTTTACTTTCAAGGTCATGACTTCCATCATTTCTATTTTATGTTTCCTTCAATTTTGGTCAATAAAATTTTCACTTTATAATAAAAGTCAATCATAACAAATATTAATTTCAAACTATTGAAACAATGTAGCAACGTACAAAGTAAACCGTGAACCTTTTCTGTGACCTCTCACATCTTACTTCCCCTCCTTCCCTCTCAGGGAATAGCTACTATTAATGGTTTAATGAACATTATTCTAGATATTTTGGACATGTAGTTCTCTATTTCATTTAAAAATAAATTATTTTGATTTTTTTTACAACTAGGAATTCCCCCAATAAACAACTCTAAGAAATTAATAAATGAATAACCAAATGAATACAGATATTGGTTTGAAATGTCCTCTGACATTTGGTGAGTCCCAGCTAGTTTAAACTCCCTGGTCCCAGTATATGCCACAGTTAAGAGACACCAGTGGGACCTCACAAGTCAAGATGAAGAAGGGCTTGGCTGTGAGATGACATTACATCCACTGAATAAAGCTCTATGGATCCCAAAAGACCATTTCAGGTCCAGAAATCCATCCCTCCTGTTTGGACTCCTGCATATGAGGGGAACGTTTGAGGCAGCTGAGTCCTTCCATCTCAGACTCTGCTTCATTTTTTTTTTTTTTTTGTAGACAGGGTCTTTCTGTGTCATCCAGACTGGAGTGCGAGGGTGTGATCTCAGCTCACTGCAATCTCCACCTCCTCGGTTTAAGTGATTGTCTCACCTCAGCCTCCCAAGTGGCTAGGACTACAGGTGCCCTCCTGTAGTCCATACCCAACTAATTTCTGTATTTTTAGTAGTGACAGGGTTTCGCCATGTTGGCCAGGTTGGTCTTGAACTCCTGACCTCAGGTGATCTGCTTGCCTTGGCCTCCCAAAGTGCTAGGATTACAAGTGTGAGCCCCCGTGCCCGGCCTTACTTCTGATAAGATTCATTCATCTTTACAAGCTGGCTTTAAAAATTAGACCCAGATACATTTTCACTATAGATAGAAACATGGAATTTAGAGTTACACTGAACTGTGTATTTCTAAATTGTGAGCACCCAGCCTTCCATGCTGCAAGGATAAAAATCATGAAGGCTGAAGTTACAGGAGTTGTATGAAACAGAGATTTAATAGAATTTAATGGGATGTTGGAGCTGGTTTAGACTGGCTTCTATTTTTTTTTTTTTTTTTTTTTTGAGATGGAGTCTCACTCTGTTGTCCAGGCTGGAGTGCAGTGGTGCGATCTCAGATCGCTGCAACCCCCGCCTCCTGGGTTCAAGCAATTCTCTGCTTCAGACTCCCGAGTAGCTGGGATTACAGGCACCTGCCACCACACCTGGCTAATTTTTGTATTTTTTAGTAGGGATGGGGTTTCACCACCTTGGCCAGGCTGGTCTTAAACTCCTGACCTCATGATCCACCAGCCTCAGCCTCCCAAAGTGCTGGGATTACAGGCGTGAGCCACCGCACCTGGCCAGACTGGCTTCTATTTTTAAGCCACTTTACCAGGACATCACTGCATGGATATTTTTGAAAATTTCATGGTTACTGTCCATATATTTAAAATTTATTGTTGAAATCAAATAAATTAACAACTAATGAACTTAACTGATTTTATCACACACAGCATTTTTAAATTCTCTTCCATAAAACTTGGGTAATAAAGGTAAACAATTCACCTACAAAAAGCAACAGTCATGTTTTAAAGAATCAAAGCACACTTTTAGTTTTCAATTTTCATTTTGTTAGTCCTCTAAAGTTTCTTGAGCATATCATACCTACATTTTCCCCACATGCATATGCATGAATGCTTTGGGCTTTAATATTCCATTTGTTCCTTCCTCTTTATGCCTTCCTCTCAAAGTCTCCTGTGGCCTACTCTCATTCTGAACCCAAAGATGTCTGCCTAATAAATATATGAGTACTTTTAAAACTGTTTTCCAGAAGTATATCCTAAAGACTCGAGGTGGAAGAATTCCTGCACTGGAGATTGTGAATTTTTTGTCTCAGGAGATGAAGGGAGTGAGATGGTGGCACACTTCCCAAGCTGCAGAACTGGACCACGATGAATCTGAGCTACAGCACGGCGAGGTCAAGGAGAATAGGTCTGGGATGCATGGGCAGAACTGTAGGCATTTGGCAGTTTTGTTAGAAACATGGAGGATAATGAGAAACAAAAGGTTTAGCTGGTTCAATGAGCCTTTTGCTACTAGAGAATAATGTTGAGAAAACATTCAGTGGTTCCCAGGAAATTGTTTTAGTTTGTTTGTGTTTTGTTTTGTTTGAGACAGCGTCTCACTCTGTGGCCCAGGCTGGAGTGCAGTGGTGCGATCTCAGCTCACTGCAACCTCCACCTCCTGGGTTCAAATGATTCTCGTGCCTCAGCCTCCTGAGTAGCTGGGATTACAGGTGTGCGCCACCACATCCAGCTAACTTTTGTATTTTTAATAGAGACGGGGTTTCGCAATTTTGGCCAGGCTAGTCTTCAACTCCTGACCTCAGGTGATCTGCCCACCTCAGCCTCCCAAAGTGCTGGGATTACAGGCATGAGCCACTGCGCCCAGCCGTTCCCAGGAAACTGGAACTCACATTGGCCAAGTGCCCAACAACATTGCACCTCTCAGAGGACTGAACCAGATATCTCCTCTGACTTCCTCAAATCTCCCACACTTACTCCTTGGATGATGAAAATTCCTTTAATAGTGGAGAAAACCATTCACTTCACAATTTAAAAAGAAAAAAAAGAAAATACAAATAGCTTGGGGAAAGTTTACTGTGAATGTTTTGGTGTCAAATGATAATATCAGGGCTGGGCAGAATGGCTCATGCCTGTAATCCCAGTACTTTGGGAGGCTGAGAGGGGCAGATCACTTGAGCCCAAGAGTTCGAGACCAGCCTGGGCAACATGATGAAACTCCATCTTTACTAAATATATATAATTATCTATCTATCTATCTGTCTGTCTGTCTATCTATCTATCTGTCTATCTATCTATCTGTCATCTATATAAAATTAGCTGGGCTTGGTGGCCGTACCTGTAGTCCCAGCTACTAGGGATGCTGAGGTGGGAGAATCACCTAAGTTGGGGAATTTGAGGCTGCAGTGAGCTAGGATTGCACCACTGCACTCCAGCCTGGGCAACAGGAGTGAGACCTTGTCTCAAGGGGGGAGAAAAGAACGGGCCAAGCGTGGTGGCTCATGCCTGTAATTTCAGCACTTTGGGAGGCCGAGGTGGGTGGATCACCTGAGGTCAGGAGTTGAAGACCAGTCTGGCCAACATGGTGAAACCCCGCCTCTACTAAAAATGCAAAAATTAGCTGGGTGTGGTGGCACATGCCTGTAATCCCAGCTGCTTGGGAGGCTGAGGCAGGAGAATCACTTCAACCTGGGAGGTGGAGCTTGCAGTGAGCTGAGATCGTGCCACTGCACTCCAGCGTGGGCAACAGAGCGAAACTCCGTCTCAAAAAAAAAAAAAAAGAAAGAAAAAAAGAAAAAAGATGAGATCAGGTCTTTTCCCACTGTGATGATTAGAGATGGTTAGAGAGTGGAAGGTGCAGGGCTCCTGAAAGAAAACTAGGGTGTGAGGGTTACCACTGAAAGGGGTCATGAAAAGCAAACCTCAATCGGGGAAGATAAACTGCTGGACACAATCATGCTGGCTATTATCAGTTCATTTATTCTTAGGCTGCTCACAGGTGTGTTTTGTGACCTGTCTATACAAGCAGATGCATATCAGTAGGAACTAGAAGAGAATTTTAGTCCAATCCACTCTTCTTACAGATGAGAAAACAGGCACTGAGATGTTAAGCGTCATTTTCATCAGCTAACAAGTTAGTGATAGAGCAGGAATTGCCATCAGTGAGGTTTCCTGATCCCAATAGAGCTTAACAACAGAGAGATACGAACCATTTTTATCTTTGTGTTAGATTTTCTCTCCCTCCCAGGTAGGAGGCTCTCATCTCCAGAAGTGGAGAGCAGATACAGCAGAAAAGCAAAAATAGGATTTATGAGTTAAGAGTTATGGAACTCTACAGATGATTAAAGGTACAGCAAGGCATTTCTGTCATACTAAGATCAAGGCCATGGTTAGAAAGACCTGGGGACTAGGAGCATGGATGAGGACCTCTGGATGGATGACTCCGAGAAAGTGGCTCTGCACATTTCCCTGAAGCCTTAGTGCTAGCAGAAGTTTAATTCCTCCCTATTAAGTGTCAGCACTCCTCCTATGCAAGACGATATTGCAAAGGCCTCTCCCTGCTAGAAATCAGGCAAACCCTTGAGGAGTTGTCCCGCCTCTCCTTCTGGTGATCAGGGCAATACCTGGAGGTTAAATCCTAGCTTAACCCAGCTGGGGGCTTGCTGGGCCTAATAAAGCAGGAAAGAGAATATACCCAAAGGGGCTATAAAAATTAGCTATCATGTACCACCAGGAGGTAGGGCAAAACCTCTGCAATTGTACATTGAGGATGTGGGCCAGAAAGTAAGGGCAGGTAACTTAGAATGCATTGACATGGGGGTGCTTTTTCAGAACATGGGATTAAATAAGGACTCATGGGATGAGCAACTCACTGCTAGGGTTGCTCTGAGAATCTAGAGATGGCCTACTTTAAGCAAAGTGGAAATGTCTGGTAGTCCTGACAGAGGACAGAGGAAAAAATAAAGAGGTGGAGACAGGTGGATATGTGGGAATGGATATTAATTGAGACCGGAAGATCCACCAGCGTATCAAGTTCCCCAGGCAGGCCCAGAAGACAGCATGCACCATGGCCACTAAGAAGGTGCTGGGGACCAATATCGTTAAGAAGGTCAGGGGTGTTTCTCATCTGTTGGCAGGAGCAGCAGTCACAGCGTTGGCTCATGAGCAGCCATGGGGATCAGGGATCAGCAAAACAACAGAGGCCATGTGCTGTGCTTAATCTCCAGGAGCCAGGGGGCTCTGAGTATCATGACAAATGGCAAGACTGGTGGGGAAGCCAAGAGGGACTGACTCTCAGGGAGTTGTAGAGCTGGTTAATGATGCCTGGAACTCCTAGGGACAAAACAGCAACCAGCAATGGTGGTACATCATATGAACAAAGAAGGCAAGAATGGGCAACTGGAAGATGGGGATGTTCATTCCAATGAATAGTCATGGTTCCTTTCTCTGTTCCCGGACCTAAGTCACAATTCAGATCTGATACACATTGACTGAAGAGGTGATGGGGTCCCTAAAGGAAAGCCCCCACTGCAACAATGCAGTAGATACATACTGTAATGAGCCTATCAATTCTTCTGCAAAGGGCCCTATAGCCATTTACTCAGGCTACTGTACACTGAGAAGAATATAGTTCAAGGACTGTTGGACACAGGATCTGAGTTGACATTGATATCCAGAAATGAAAAGCATCACCATGTCTGCCCTGATAGAGTGGGGACTTACAGGGATTAAAAGTGGAGTCCTGACTAAAGTTCTGTTAACAGTAGATCCATGGGGTTCAAATATCCCCCCAGTAGTCATGTAACTGGTCCCAAATGTATAATTTGTATTAATAAAACTGGCATTTGGAGTAATCTTGCATGGGGTGCTTGGTCTATGGAGGTATCCTAGTGGGGGAGGCCAGGTGGGAGCTTCTGACACTGCTTCTCCCCCACCAAAAGAGTAAATCAAAATAATATCACTGTACACCACCAACCCCACCTCATGCAGCATTGTTATGATTTACCCTCCACGTGGGGCAGGGGCAATGCCAGAGGTCTTCCCTTGGCCTTACCCACACTGGGGGCTAAGAGAAATTTGTGTGGAACTCAGGTGATCTACTTGGCTGCTTCTTGGTCTTCCTCACTCCGTTGTAACTGTGAATGGCCATATGTACCAACTCTGGTGTGAGTAGAGTATGATGATCAGAGGCTGAGACCACTCTAGAATGAGGGTTTGGGTCACGTCACCAAGTGAGTCACCAAGACCTTCGGAGCTGCTAGCTAGAGTGAGAGGGATCTAGAATGGAGAGTTGGGACGGGAGATGATGAGTAATACATAGGCTCCTGAAAAGCCATGGAAGGGGCTGTAGTTAATTCCATCAGGGTCCCTCTTCTAAGCTTCCTTTCAGGAGGAGAGGCCCACGGGAACTGTGGGGAAGCAGGTTCATGAACATGTACAAGATGTCATGCAAACTTGGACTGTGGCAGCCAGGAATGCACATCGCTCAAATGTTCCTTCAAGACAGAATCTGGTGGGAGGAATATAAAGAGCTGCTGTATCTTGGGATCTGCTCCGGCATTCATGCCCTCTCCCCAGGCTGCTCCCCGTCAATGACTTAGCTTGCGGAGGTCCTGGAGTCCGATGGCCTCCCCAGTGCAGGGTTCCTCTAATGACAACTCTTGGCTCTCAGACTTCCCATCAGCCCAGCTAAAACCTTGTCACTGTGAGACTCTTCCTAGCCAATCCTCCTTCCTTCCCCCTTTTCATTTATAGGTATCAGACTTTTCCATTTCTTTTTCCTGTTCCTTTTATCCTTTATAGTTATTTCCCTCCAATACATCTTTTGCACTTCCAATATTGTCTTGGCATCTGCTTCTGAAGGGCCTGTGCTGATGTATACAGTCATTTCTTCTACTTATAAAGTAGTTATTGAAAACTGCTAAGGTTTATAAAGCAAATAAAAATGGAACTCATGACAGCATAATCATTAGTGTAATTGTTGGATAATATTGTAAAAATATTATAATATTATATTACTTATGTTCTTACCTGGATTTTATTTGTGTCAATCAAGTGCTGTGCCATCGATTTTAGGATAATTGCAAAGAAGAACCAGGAATGCTGTTGGGAAAAAAAGGCAACGAGACATTTATTATCCTATGGCAAAATAATGATAATTTTTTTCTTTGCAATATGTAATACTATAACATTGTTATGTTAAAATATATTCTTTGAAACTAAATGATTAGAGCAGTAAAATATTCTCTATTATAGTGGGATGATTTTTATCTCAATCCTCTCAAAAAACGTTTAAACTAAAACAAGTTACAAGTTTACTTGGCATGACTGACTAAGCAGTTGTTTTACAAAATATTTATTCAAGGGATGTTCTAGTTGTTTCACTTAGTTAAACAAAACTAAATAAACTTTGTTTTTTTTTGAGACAGTCTCACTCTGTTGCCAGGCTGGAGTGCAGTGGTGCAATCACGGCTCACTGTAGCCTTGAACTCTCCAGCTCAGGTGATTCTCCCACCTCAGTCTCCTGGATAGCTGGGACTACAGATGTGCGCACCATGCCCAGCTAACTTTTTGTGTTTTTTCGTAGAGACAGGGTTTTACCATGTTTCCCAGGCTGGTCTTGAACTCCTGGGCTTAGGTGATCCTCCCACCTCGGCCTCCCAAAGTCCTGGGATTACAGTTGAGAGCCACCAAGCCTGACCTAAACAAACTTTTTATTGTACCAAGCTCACCCCTAAAATTTCAAAGGTTAGAGGTAAGGGTGAAAATGGAAGGTCATATGTCTAGATATCTAAAAGTTCGAAGTCAAGCTGAAAAGGTGTTAAATAAAATATGTTTGATCCTCCTACCTCCATAAACAAAACTTCATAACACCTTGGAATGCTGCACCAGCGTGTGAGGTCCTGGGGGGCACAGGGCCTGGCCTACCCCTTTTCTTCTCACCCAAGTCTCTGTCCTGCCCCTTGAGGGGCCTGGTGCGCATGTGTTAAATACTTTAAAAAACAAAGCTTCAAAACTTATGTCACCTAAATAACTCATATCTCAAAATTATCTGCTCATGCCAGATTTTGTCATGAAATAAATGCAGGCCCAATGGTAAGAGCAGTACACACCTGTGCCTACTTAGGGCTTTGCAGAGGTAGGGCCTTGTACGCCTGAGCTCTTTTGGAAACTGTCCAGCCTGCACATCTGAGTGCTGTCCACAACCCGGCCCTCCTCCCTGCCACAAATAGCTCCTTAATGGGGTCTAGGGTTGCACTCAGGCATCAAGACCTGTCTCTGGAGGTCCTGGAGGGCTTGGGACACAGATTGAAGCAAGCCTGGGAATCCACCTATAGGACCTTGAGCAAGAGGGTCTTGGGGTTCCTTACAGGTCTAGAAGGGGAGGTAGGGGCTCCTGGTGGGCTTATTCTCTTAGCTCCTCTTAAACCTTGGCCTATGAGGATGGGTGCAGTATGAGAAGAACAAAGCTCATCCCAGGATGGGCACCCTTTTTTCCTGGGCCTAAGGGTGACACTTAGCTACAAAAAGTCATATTGTATATGTATAGTTTCAAGAACGCACCCCTTGCATCTTCTCTGCTTCCTGCCCCTTCCACCACAGATAACAGTTTTAAATTTTGTGCTAATCATTCCTTTGCTTTACTTCACAATTTTTCTATGAATACTTATACAATGAAGGGATATTTAGTTCATCTGGCCACTGAACTTCATATAAATGGAACTATCCTCTCTGTATTCTTCTGAGATTGCCTTTTTCATTCAACAAATTCTGTTCTGTGGTTCGTTTATGTTGAAGCATGTAGCTGGGGGGATCACATATGGTCACCACATGACATATATAATCACCATGTATTTATCTGCTCTACTGTCAATGGGCATTTGGATTATATCCTGTTTTAAGCTCATACAAACAATGCTGCTATCAACTTTTGACAGCATAGTCCTAATTCCAGAAGACTGATTCAGATCAAAAAGAGAAGGGATTGATGTTCTACGAAGGCAGCTATGGCTTAATGAAGTGGTTGCTTCTTAGTAAGAAGAAATGGAAATGGCTACCAATACTATTCTAGCACTCCAATAGCATTCTAATGGCTATTAGAAGCGAAACATGTTGTTAGGAATATGAATGAATCCCAGGCACACCGCTGCAATCCTCTTTCCCTAATCTTGTCCAAAATATTTTGAGCCATCATGTCAAGTGTTCCAACATTTGTCTCTTAATTCAACAGACTCCTACCCCTCTTCATCCCTTAGCACTCTGGCCTGCCTCCACTATTTTCCTTGAAACCACCAGCACTAATGAAATTGAAATTTTGCCTGTTCACGTCTGATGACAGATGAAGCCTCGACTCCTCTACTGCCCTCTCCGCACATTCCCTTATATATCTGCACACACCACTGCCTCCCATCTCCTGAAACCCACCCACCCCACCTTCCAGAGCACATGGTCCATCGTTAGCATAATATCTTGAAGATGCAATTCTCCTCTAAGCATTCCCTTCACTCCATATTTTAACTGAGCAGTGACTCTCCCCAGAGGATCCTGCTTCTCTGATAGCCCCTCAAGGGGTTGTGGTCTCCATTTTTACCCCACTGTAGTCGATTCTCAACACAGCAGTCAGAGGGATCCTTTTAAACCAAGGTCAGCTTGGTTTAAAACATTACTCCTCTGTGCAAAACCCTCCAATGACACAACTCCCAGTTCTGCTCTGAGTGGGAACACCTGGCCTATGCTAACTCCCAAGCCTCCAGTGGCTTCCATGACTTCATCTTCCATCTTTTTTTTTTTCTTTCTGCTCACTTGGCTCCAGCCACAGTGTCCTCCCTGTCTCCTGCAGACACACCAGCTGTGCTACTGCCTGATGACTTCATGCAGGTCTTTCCCTCTGAGCATCCCTGTGGCCAGCTCCCTCTTTGCCTTCACATTTTTTTTTTTTTTTTTGCTCAAGAATTACCTTCTCCATCAGATATCCTGACCACTCTATTTAAAACTTCAAATCTCCCCTGCACCTTCAGCACTCACAATGCCCAATTCTTACCTGTTCTACAATTTTTCTAATGCATCTTCTCTTCTAACATACAATATCTATCTATGTATTTCTCTCTCTCTCTCTCTTTCTCTTTCTCTCTGGTCTTGTTGCCCAGGCTGGAGTGCAATGGCATGATCTCGGCTCATTGCAACCTCTGCCTCCCGGGTTCAAGCGATTCCCCTGCCTCTGCCTCCTGAGTAGCTGGGATTACAGGCATCTGCCACCACTCCTGGTTAATTTTGTTTTTGTATTTTTAGTAGAGATGGGGTTTCACCATGTTGGTCAGGCTGGTCTTGAACTCCTGACCTCAGGTGATCTGCCCATCTCAGCCTCCTAAAATGCTGGGATTACAGAGGTGAGCCACGGCACCTGGCCCATTCTACTTTTTTCTGTGTTGTCTTGATATAGATCTCTTTTGCTTAGTATCTTTATATGTGAAGTTTCAATATGAACCTTATGCTGGAAACTGCAAGAGAAAAAGTCTATGAAAATCAATGACTCCTATAATTTTCCAGGAGTAAGCATGATCCATGCCTAGTACTCACAGTTAAAGGACCATCTTTAAATTCTTACCTTTAGGACATGCTTTACTGTTGTTGAGTCATTTGATTTCAAAAGACCAGTCACATTTTTAGCCAGTTCCTCATGTACAGTCCTCTCCTTGCATGACCTGGTCTTGAACACGAACTGAAGAAAATCCAAAAAGTGAATAAAGTTAAATACTTTGAAAAAATGAAGCTTCAAAAACTATGTCATGTGAATAACTCATATCTCCAAATTATCTGCTCATGCCAGATTTTGCCATGAAATAAATGCAGGCCCAATGATAAGAGCAGTACACACTTGTTCCTATTTAGGGCTTTGCAGAGGTAGGGCCTTGCTCACCTAAGCTCTCCTTGAAACTCTTTGTAGAAATCAAGAGAAAGAGCCGGAGAGCCATTTAGCACGTTCAAGGAAGCATGGAGGGCTTTGACCCACCTACTTAGGACACATTCCCCTTCTCCTTCCTCCACTGGTAACAGGTGGCATGGTAGCAATTCTTCATCCTGAAAGGGTAGAGCACCCACTCAAATAGCCAAGTGGGGAAGCCAGTGCCTTCCAGAGGCCAGTAGGTGAGCTCCCCACAAGCCCAGGGTCTATCATCCCATGCTTAGACACATCTATCAAGGCGTTCATGAAAATTGGCCATCAGTAAGATAACAAATGCTGCATACTTATTTTTTTCCTCAAAAGATTGGTTTTGGCATGCACTGCTGAGTGCATGTAATGGCTAGTTTTCACTATTTCTTCATCTCCTAAGAATATCAATATCAATTTAGGCACATACATAAAGTTCAAATATAAAATGCTTATTACTGAATTATAATATTTCACTTATGAGTTCGGTTTGCCTCGGGGAAGGACATTTCTTCATAATTTTCACAATTCGGATTTCACCATAATTGAGAATGAAGGCAGGAAAGAGAACGAATGGCTTAACATAGAGGCACATTAGCTTTTGGATCTGTAACTGTTTCTTTAAACTTTGTAGCACATTGGCAACTAACTTGTCATGGTGGGATTTGACTTCTCCAAGCTCATCTCAAAGGAGAAAGATGAAGTTAATGGTTGCATGAAACTAGATAAAATCAAGAGTAATACAATTTTTCCCTCTCATGGATCATACCTCAGATGAGAGTAATGTCATCATCAATGAGCTCATGCCATGCACAGTTATTTAGCCTGAAGGGCATTTAAACTGGCACTGAAATATTCTTATTTTAAAATTTTGACTGTAACCCATCAGTGCTGCAAATCACTGTTAACCATGGCATTTAAATAGACTGGCTTTAGACACGCATCTTTGAAAAAGACACGGTGTATGTGTGCATTTTGAATATTGTAGATGAAGTGAGTTAGCAGCATTTAGCACCACTGAACTTGAAATGGTGTTTAGATAACTTCTGAATAAATACAAATTGCATTGAATATCACATCTTTGGAGGACATTCAAGCACGCACTGTAACAAGAGTCCAATCACAGAATGATAGAGCTGAATGCTCCTTTGGTCATTTCATCTCATGTCACAGAGGAGAAAATTGAGGTTCAGAGAGGCTGACTGCTCAAGTCTAGAATTGACTAGAATCTAGTCTCTTACTTGCCAGCTTAGTGTTCTTTCCCGAGTAAAATGCGAGTTGATTATGTTTATTAGGAGGTATTTGTTTTAGATATGTTAAAATTTATTATAAAATTGTTATCAGCGTAAAATTCCACATAGGTGTATTTTTGGATTTGAATCACTTAAAGCAAGCTAAATAGATAATCTCCTGTATTATAAAGTGAGATGGTCTTGTTGGGTATTTCAGATATCATGCTTAAAAATAAAGGTCACACCAGGATGCATTTCTAATGCATCTCTCCAGGAGCATGATCGGTACAGAGTCTGAGATTTGAGGTACTCACAAAGAGCTAGCCTTGGTAATCACAAAAATAATCACAACACCGGAGGGTTCTTAATGTAATTTTCAATGATCCCACTGACATAAGGAAAACAATATGTGTTGAAATGGAGATGCCTGTGTGTAAGATGGATCAGTAACTTTTTTTCTCCTTCTCAGTGCCTTTAAGGATTGAAATGAAACATTGGGGTAATGAAGCATTGAGAGGGTGAAAGTTCTCCAGGTGATTCTGTTGAATGGTAAATTCATTGATACTCTATAAAACTAAGCTATGACCCTATCTTATTAGAGAGCAAACTAAAAAGGCATGTGTAGGTGGAACTGGCTTTTTGCAATTGAGATGTGGATCTTATTGGGTAAAATTATACAATAGAGAAATTATTGTGAAATAACTATTTTTGGCATATAGCCTATGTTTAAAAAGGGCACATACCCACGCTTTGGCATTTGGGAAGACAACCAACATTTCTGGCAGATAGAAAACATACAGATATAAAAACTGTAATGAAAAAATCTCCTTACAGATGGCATCTCAGAGGGGTTCGCTCCAGAATGCAATTTCTGGTTACTTCCTTTTATGGGAGCATGGATCTTTTTTTTTTTTTTTTTTGAGATGGAGTCTCACTCAGTTGCCCAGGCTGGAGTGCAGTGGCGCGATCTTGGCTCACTGCAAGCTCTGCCTCCCAGGTTCACGCCATTCTCCTGCCTCAGCCTCCTGAGTAGCTGAGACTACAGGCACCCACTACCACACCTGGCTAATTTTTTGCATTTTTAGTAGAGACGGGGTTTCACCGTGTTAGCCAGGATGGTCTCGATCTCCTGATCTCGTGATCCGCCCGCCTTGGCCTCCCAAAGTGCTGGGATTACAGGCGTAAGCCACTATGCCCGGCTGATTTTTATTTTTATTCTTTTAAAACAAGTTTCCAGACATCTTGAATATGTGAGTATCTGTCTGTGCATACATATTAAGAGAACATAGTTTTTTGATGAAAAAGCTATGTCTCAAAAAGATTTAATCTATGCATAGGAAAAAAAATAAGAGATTTAGGTCCTCTATGTATTATAAAGTAATTTAAGATAGTCTTCTGTATTTCTGGATGGGTTCTTTCTTTTCATTCAAGAGGATGACATTTAGGTGGGAACTATGAAAGTGCAAACATCATCACAAGTTCACTGGCATTAATCCACAGGCCAACTGGAAATGAGGATAGAAGCGTCTCTGAGTGAACACTTGACGTAGGACACTGGAAGAAGCAGTGCACACTGATGGAATGGGCAAGTGGTTCATGCCAGAAGATAAAGGACTTAACATACCAGAAGCAGGTACAAATATACAGTAACTGGGAAAATGAAATAATGCCTGAGAAAACAATAGAAAGAGCTAAGAAAGCATTACAGAGGAAACACAGAAGCATTCAACAAACCAACAGGAAAGTCTCCCTTAAATTAACACAGGAATCTCATTTACTTGTAATGTTGACTTCAAAAGGACAGCACTTTAGTTTTCTCCTCTATCTTTTTCTTACCTCTCTCTCCCCATTTAATTATTTATTTGCATAGGTACACATTATTTATACATTTAAAAATTCACCTAGCCCATTAATGCAAAGAGATGGAATTCTAAGTAGCTAAGGGGAATTCCTGATATTACTGTGGTGGGCGCCACTCAGTTAAAGGGAGAAAACTTCCCACTTACTGCAGACAGGAAATGAGACAAGCCACACAGCACAAGGGGATATGAGCAGTTTCCAAGAGGCGTTTCATACCTTAATATATGACTGGACAGAATGATCCAGCTGCTCCTCATGGCACTTGGCCACAATGTCGGTCAGAACCCTGGAAAAGCAAAGCTGATCAGTGGCCTTTCTGGAGAGGGCAGAAAAACCCCGCTTTAGTTTGTCATTACAGTGCTTTGTAAATTGGGTATTTAATAGTTACTGGGTGAATGAATGAACCAATCTCTGACTCCTTCCTTGCCCTCCTCACTCCCATATCCAATACTGGGCATTTAACATCGATAGCATCAGTGAGCCATTTCCATCGATTAGCCATTTCCAACTTTGAAACTTTGAAACACAAAGATATAAGTAGTGTTGTAATATCACAATGGAGACTTTTTGTCCAAGTTGAATGTGCTAATTATGGTCTGTGCATTTTTGACATTATCTTTTCTCAACAGGGATTATTTTTAGTGCCTAATTAAAATTTTAGACTTTTAACTTCAAATTAATAATCATATTTCATTTGAAAAGGGCTTGACTTCCAACCCACAGGCACTATATATGCTTTTGGAAAAAGTAATTAGGTTAAGATGCAGTTGTTTTGTTTTGCTTTGTTTTTCCCTTAGCTAGGTTGGGGTTTCTAGCAGCGGTGATGTACAGGTGGATCTTTTTTCACGTTAACACTACCAGCTGCTCCATGGCTATAGTGCTTAGGAATATCTCAGAATTCCAACAGATCTATCAGCTGCAATATTTAGGAGTCTTGCCAACACAGACACATATTCACATGCTGAAAAGAGCATGAGTTGAAGGCACAGCTGGGGACTTTTAATGCAGGTCCAGAACTGGATGGTTGTGAAGCCATTAGAGATATTTAAATTGTCCAGAATTTCAGGCTCTGCTTTAAAAACTAGGCTACAAACCCTCATTCAGAAAGAAGTCAGTAATATGCCTGTGAGTTAGAAAGATACTGGAAACATTTCAATGCCAAAAGTAACATTTTTTTCCAGAATGCTGTGACTAAATTTTTTAAAAAAATGAACAGCACAAATATACAATTTAATAATTAATTCAAAACACTATCTCTATAAAGAAGAAATTGTGATTTGTGAAGGCATGGGCCAGATTAGAGATGTTGGAAGAATTCAGTATAGCCAAATTTAAAGTGAGAACAGTTAAAACATTTAGTATTTTAAAAAAAGGTTCTTGTGGGAATGCAAAATGATACAGCCACTCTGGAGAATAGGCACTTTCTTAAATATCAAACATGCAACCACCCTGCCCTCCAGCAATTACACTCTGGGCATTTACTTCAGAGAAACGAAGACTTATGTTTACACAAAACCTGAACATGGATGTTCATAGCACTTTTTTTTTTTTTTTTTTTGAGATAGAGTCTCGCTCTGTCACCCAGGCTGGAGTGCAGTGGCGCAATCTTGGCTCACTGCAAGCTCCGCCTCCCGGGTTCACACCATTCTCCTGCCTCAGCCTCCTGAGTAGCTGGGACTACAGGTGCCCACCACCATGCCTGGCTAATTTTTTGTATTTATTTATTTATTTTTTTTAGTAGAGATGGGGTTTCACTATGTTAGCCAGGATGGTCTCGATCTCCTGTCCTTGTGATCTGCCAGCCTCGGCCTCCCAAAGTGCTGGGATTACAGGCGTGAGCCACCGCGCCCGGCCGTTCATAGCACTTTTATTCACAACAGCCCTAAACTGGGGACACTCCAGATGTCCTTCAACAGGCGAATAATTAAACATACGTGGTGCATCCACATCGTGGAATACTATTCTGCAATGAAAAGGAGTGAACTACTGATAGATGCAATGATCTGGATGAATCTCCAGAGAATCATGTTTCATGAAAAAGCCAATTCCAAAAATTTACATACTGTATGATTCTACACCTGTATGGAAGATGTTGCCAGTGGGGAAAACCAGGTAAAGGGCACATGGGAAACTCTGAATTATGTTTTACAATTGCATATGAATCTACCGTGATCTCAAAATAAAAAGTTTAATTTAAAAATCAAAGAAAAAGAGGTCTAACACTTTACTACTAATAATAAGAGATTAGAAGGTAAGGAGTCAAGAGTGGAAAATGCTTAAATTTGAGATGTGTTCAAATGAAATGTAAACACACAACAGTAGATGACTGTTTAGTTATAATTAAGAGTTTATGTAACTACAGATTATAAAGTCTCTTATCTTAAGGTTGTGTTATGGATACCTGGTGACAGTTGTAGTTATTTCATCTTCCTCATTCTGTACCAGAACTTTGAAGAGCTGATTCAAAATTATAGGCAGAAAACTCATGATGGCATGAATCTTTTCCACATTCAGTAAGTTCTGTAGTAAATTGGCAGAAAAAAAGGATACCAATTAAATTTGAAGCATGTCCTAGATTCAAGACCTGAAACTATAAATCTATGAGAAGAAAACATAAGGAGAAAAACTTCGTGACATTAGACTGGGCAATGATTTTTTTGGATATGACCCTCAAAGCTCAGGCAGCAAAGTGAAAACAGACAAATGGCATATCAAACTAAAAGGTTTCAGCACAGCCAAGGAAACACTCAACGGAGTAAAGAGACAACTTTACTCCATTGAATGGAGGAAAATATTTGCAAACCATACATCTTAGAAAGGGTTAATATCCAAAATACATAAGGAACTCAAACAACTCAATAGTAAGAAAACAAATAACCCAATGAAAAAGTGGGCAAGGGACCCAAATAGACATTTCTCAAAAGAAGATGTACAAATGGACAACAGATATATAAAAAATGTTCAACATCATTAATCATTGGAGAAATGCAAATTAAAACCACAGTGGGATATCACCTCATATCTGTTAGAATGGCTCTTATCAAAAAAGTGAAAGATAATAATTATTGGAGAGAATGTGGAGGAGAGGGAACACTTGCGCATTGCTGGTAGGAATGTAAATCAGAAGAGCCACTACGGAAAACAACATGAAGGTTCCTCAAAAAATTAAAAATAGCACTACCATATAATCTAGCAATCCCACTACTGGATGTATATCCAAAGGAAATGAGATCAGTGTGCTGAAGATGTCTATTCCCATCTTTACTGCAGCACTATTCACAGCAGCCAAGATATAGAATCAATCCAAGTGTCCATCAACAGATGAAATGGGTAAAGAAAATGTGGTACATAAATGTAATGGAATACTATACAGCCTTAAAAAGGAAAGAAATCAGGTCATTTGCAACAACATGGAGGAACCTGGAGTATATTATGCTAAGTGAAATGAGCCAGGCACGGAAAGACAAATACTGCACGATCTCATTTATATGTGGGATCTAAAAAAGTTGAATTCATAGAAGTAGAGAGTGGAATGGTAGTTACCAGGGGCTGGGGGGAGAGTGCTGGGGAGATGTTGATCAAAGGATACAAAGTTTCAGCTAGGTAGATAGGAGGAATATTGCACAACATGGTCACTATAGTTAATAAAAATGTTTTATATTCTTAAAAATCTCTAAGAGAGTGGATATTAAGTGTTATAACCAAAAAATTATAAGTATGTGATATAATAAATATAGTAATTAACTCAATGAAGCTGTTACATAATGTATACATCATCCAAACATCATACTGTGTATAATAAAGGTATATAATTTTTCTTTGTTAATTAAAAAATGAATCCATTAGAAAAAAATAAAGTATGTTCTGCTGGTATTTTTTTCAGAACTTGAATATGAACACTGCAGCCCACCTTTACCTGGCTTTATTCTTTATTGCAATTAGTATGGAATATAGGCATGACGGTAACGTTGCAAGGACTCATGATTTAATAACTAATTTAAAATAAATTGATTCTGATTTTCAATTATTTTTATTTTGGAAAAAACTGATTTTTGCTTGTCTTTTAAGTCAAGAAACAGAACCTATTCAGAAATTATGAAATAAAATCATTTACTTTCTGAATTGATAAGGTATTAAAAAAATCTTGAGTAATAATCATCTCCCAGTTTGCCCATCAGTGGAAAATGTAAAAGTCTCTTTTGCACATTTTTACCCTGGAGATCACTGAAACTGCTTGCATGTCATGTTACCTTACAAGAGCGGATGAAATTTGAGGTAGGTGACTGAGACATATCTTTCTCTCTTTTTTGGCACTCTTGGAAAAATGCATTCACATGTGGATCCTACAACAGCAAAAAAAAAAGTATTTATCTCTGATGACACGTAAACTGTGTTACAAACACAAACCACTGTGATGTGAGGTAAGCATTTCTGTAGGATTGATGACTTGAAGTGCAAATGCTTTATTAAGGAGTCAGAGAAACAAAGCTTTGATGTGGACATTTCTGGCCTGGTGAAGGCTCTGCATGAACTACAAAGCCCACTCTCTCTTCTATTTCATTCTAAGAAGTTTTGTTGTCCTGTTCAACCACATGACAATGGCTGGAGAATTACTTCCCTTGGTTGTGCTTTTTGTGTTTAGAAAAATTTTCTTCATTTATCTTCCCACTCCTGCTTCTTCCATAGACTTCTACCAATTTCTTCTATACCATCCTTGACACACATGACAATGCATACTCTTTAATATCCACAGGGCGTATTTTCAGGCTTAGAATGCCTGAATTAGCCCCAGATTAGAAAGTCCACAACTCATATCTTAGGATAAAACTGACTATAACACTTGAAATTTATTTCCTGAAGGTGGTACCCGGAGAATTCTCTAAGTTCTGCCCTGAGGGTGGGAGCTACACAGTCAGGTGGTGAGATAAAGAACTTGTGTGAGGACACACTCTGAATGTTTCTCTGGCTTTCTATGATTCCCGAAAGGCATTTGTAGCTTGGGTTTCCCTCATTTCCCTCAGGCCACTGTGTGTGTGTGCGTGTGTGTGTTTGCGCTATTTTCTGTTTTCTAAGTGTAGCTCTTTTTTGTCTAGAGACAACTGTTTTCCCTTTAAGTATCAATTCATTGATTCGTCTATTTGCTCATTATTTATGGAAAGCTGACTGCATACCAGGGTCTTAGCAGGCACTGAGGGAGGACAGAGCAGAGGGCAAGGAAGGCCCAACCCCTTCCTCTGTGTACCTTCCATTAAGGTGGGGAGGCCAGCACGACACCACTACTTCCACACACACCTATGTAATCACATTTGATGAGCACTTCAAACACAAAGCAGGTGCCATCTGGATGAGTGACAAGATGGCCCAGCTTTGTCTGTTGGGTCAGGGAACAGGGAAGGCTTCTTAGAGGAAGTGACAACTGAGCTAAGATCTAAAGGATGGGTGGGAACCAACCAGACCAACAAGGGGAAGGGAGGGTGTCCACCCCCTGCAATATGGTTTGTAATAGCCACGGGGGATGGGGGCGGGGAAAGGGGAGTGCAGTTACTCCCCATATTGCGGGGAGTGTCCACCCCCTGTGATATGGTTCATAATAGCCAGGGAGGGAGAGTGGGAGAGCTTCCCTTCCCCACTGAGGAGGGGCTGAGCGTCAAAGGGATCACTGGGTCTTGCGGGAACTAGGTAGATATTGTTTGGCTGGAGGGCCTTGGGTGTTTGAAAACTGAGGTAAATGCTGCCAGTGTGTGGGTGGTGAGAATCGAGGTAGAGAGAGGGTGTGTCATGGGAGTCAGAGACCTCAGCTATTTGGAGAAAGCAGCTGGAAGCATGAGAAAGAGAAACTGAGGAGCTGCTGAGATATACAAAAATACAGGGTTTGGTGGAGATTGAGCGTTTTGTGGAACTTGACCAGGGCTGATGGCATCAGAGAAAAGATGGGTTTAAATCGTTGTGGGTGCAGGGCTAAGGATAAGAAGTCAATTGGACTTGAAGCCTCAGAGGTTGCCGAGAGAAATTTTGGTCCAATGTATATATGATGCCTGGATTATTTCATTTTTCTTATGGATCAAGTATGGCTTACAGATAAAGCAGCATGAAGCAAAAAATGAAAAGCAGATACACATTAAACTTAAGAAAGGAGAAATACATATTTTATGTACTTGTAATAATGTATAGTTTATATCTGTTGCCAGAAAACTCACATTGTGGTAAAATAAGCTGCCTTGCCACGGAAGGAATGAGTTTGTGGTAATTTAACAATGGTAATAATTATACGTGTATAGACTTTTGCACTTCATGAAATATTTCTCATTTTGATCACATTTTGAAATATTTCTCCTTTGGATCACATTTGCTACAACTTTAGGTAGCAGAGACTCTGTTGATATCGTTTCTTGATGAGGAAATAAGGATATCAGAGGTAAAGTGACTTGCCCAGGGTAATGGAGCCAGAAATTAGGTGGGGTGGCTCTCAAATGCAGTTCTGCCAACCTCATGGCCTTCCCATTAGGTGAGCCCTGGGAAGGCATTGGGGATTGGACTTGGTTTTCAGGTAGAGATCTGAAGTCTGTCTTTATTTTTTTATTATTGTTTTTGAGATGGAGTTTTGCTCTAGTTGCCCAGGCTGGAGTGCAATGGCACGATCTCAGCTCAACGCAACCTCTGCCTCCCGAGTTCAAGAGATTCTCCTGCCTCAGCCTCCCGAGTGGCTGGGATTACAGGCATGCGTCACCATGCCCGACTAATTTTGTATTTTTCGTAGAGATGGGGTTTCTCCATGTTGGTCAGGCTGGTCTTGAACCCCCGACCTCAGGTAATCTGCCTGCCTTGGCCTCTCAAAGTGCTGGGATTACAGGAGTGAGCCACCGCGCCTGGCCTTTACTTTTAACATTTAACATTTTAAACACATGAGTGTGGTCAGTGGAAGCAAACCATACTCCAAGGGGAGTGTGATCCTATTAAATACACTTCTGGTATTTTGGTCTGAAGTTTTATGGTGTCTGGGCTTAAGGGATTAGGACATTCTATCTATCTTGAGGGAGGCAGCAAATTGTGCCCTTAACATTCTTCCTTTGTAGTATTCAAACACCTGCCTTTCTGACACTTCATGAAATGATTAGTCTCATCCTGTAAATAAGGGAATTACCTCATGATGCTGTGAGTTAGAGAAAATGCTAGTATTTCAGGTCAACATGCTCACCTGAGTATTTACTGTTGATACAACAAATGTCGATACTTTGAAAAGTGGTTTGCCACCATCAACCCATTTAATGTCACTCCCAGCATGCTGCAAAATAAAGTTTGTTTACTGTCACTGGGACAATTCGAGAGAAAGAAAATAAATAGATCGTTTAGTTTATGTTAATGTGCTGTTCTGATCCATTAATCTTATATCACCTAGAGGTGGGAAATAAAAGATGCAAATACATTTAGCACTATTGGTAGATGAGACAAATATGATATCGGGATCATTTTTAACAGATCATTTCCAGTGGCCATAAGCTAAACAAGAGATGTGGCATAGGTACACTTGATTCATAGCTACAAGGGACATGTCCACTATGATCTTAAGTAGCAGAGAAAGAAGATAATCTTATGCCATTAAGCTGGTGTGCTTTTTAAAAATCTTAAATTACACATTATTCAATACCTTTCCGCTTGCAGAATCTTGAAAGCTTAAATAATTAGGAGGCAGACTTGTTGCTATTGGGATGTTGTACTCTTGAGAAGCTATCTGATCGTGTTTCATCAGAGGAAGCCAAGCATATCCAACTGTGCAAAAGAATAACAAACAAAAATTCTGAGTACAAACCTACATGGTAAGAAGTCACAATAATGCTATTTATTATTTATGAACACTAAACTTCATGAAAAATAATTCAATAAATCAGAGCTTTGAAAATACTCTCCAAACCAATTCAAACAGAAGACACGTGACTCTGCCTCAGATTTCTTCCTGGCAGTACCTGACGTTTCCAGAGCCTCCTTCTTTTTGGCATTAGCTTTTGCATTGATGTCACAGGTGACGTGATGAAAAGAAAACAAAATATGGTGTTTCTCATGGAGTTGTGTTGGTAGCTCAATTTTTACCTGCAAGGAAAGAAAACATAGTTGGACTGAGATTAAAATCATTTGCTCAATATCAGAGCAAGACAAAGCATAGCTTTTAAAAAAATCTTTCTTTTTTTTTGAGACTGCGTCTTACTCTGTTGCCTAGGCTGGAGTGCAATGGCACGATCTAGGCTCACTGCAACCTCTGCCTCCTGGGTTCAAGCAATTCTCCTGCCTTAGTCTCCCCAGTAGCTGGGATTACAGGCACGTGCTACCATGCCAAGCTAATTTTTGTATTTTTAGTAGAGACGGGGTTTCACCATGTTGGCCAGGCTGGTCTCAAACTCCTGACCTCAAGTGATCCGCCCGCCTTGGCCTCCCAAAGTGCTGGGATTACAGGCATGAGCCACCACACCAGGCCTAAAAATTCTTTAACTGAAATCTAGATCCATGTTTAATAGTGCTGGATGCACTGATTTAATGCTCAATAAATATTGTTTCTGCTAGCAGTGATGTATTCACATGTTGATATTTTTACTTCTTTATTGTGATGGATGATGATAATTTAGAATACCTAGTGTTTCTCATTAGATAATTCATGCTAGTAGGGTATGGACTAAATACATGCACATACATATACATAAACACACACACAGATGTAACTGCAGAATATAGATAAGACACACATCAAGGAACTGTCATTAAGGGACACGAATTGAATAAACAGTAAGTCCATGCCTCCCAAAGTGCGGCTGGGGACCAGTTGCATAAGCATCACTTGGAAGTTCATTAGAAATGCAGAAGTTTTTTTTTCATTTTGGAGATAGGGTCTTGCATTTGTTGCCCAGACTAGAGTGCAGTGGTACGAACACAGCTCAGTGCAGCCTTGACCTCTGGCTACCTTTTTTTTTTTTTTTTGAGATGGAGTCTTACTCTGTCACCAGGCTACAGTGCAGTGGCGCGATAGCTCACTGCAACCTCTGCCTCCTGGGTTCAAGTGATTCTCCTGCCTCAGCCTCCCGAGTAGCTGGGACTACAGGCACACGCCACCACACCCAGATAATTTTTGTATTTTTTGTAGAGATAGGGTTTCACCATGTTGGCCAGGATGGTCTCAATCTCTTGACCTTGTGATCCACCCACCTCGGCCTCCTGAAGTGCTGGGATTACAGGCATTAGCCACTGCGGCTGGCCATGACCTCTGGCTAACTTTTTGATTTTTGTTGTTGTTCTTGTTGTAGAGACAGATGTCTTACTTTGTTGCCCAGGCTGGAGTCTCAGACATTAACCTAGACACACTCAATTGGAATCTACCCTTTCACAGGATCCCCAGACAATTCATATGCACATTGTTGAGTAATATGGTATAGTAAATGATGCAGCTTCGGCATGGAATTGATCTCTTTTTTTAAAACTAACAAACATATCTGTGTTACTGTGAGAACTAATGAGACATTTTGGGAACTGGCCATGCTGTAGCTACACAAATAATGCTTCTGAATGAAAATAAAATAAAAATGGATCTAGGTAAACAATATACTGAATGAGGGGCATACTCCCTATTTCTGGAAAGAATTGTTTTCAACTAACTGTCTACATTTTATCGTGCTTTTGAGTTTTCAAAGCCCTGCCACGTACGTCATCGTTTCATTTTCCCCAGTAGCCTTGTGAAGTAGCATGGCACAGTGTTAGGAACCAGGGCTGTACACGTTACGGGGCTCTGAGTTACTGTGAAGGTGGTGTGGTCAGTAAGAGGATCTTCCAGGACAAGAACCCACATCTTGGGATGATCACTTTGCATTGGAACTCCGGTAAGCTGCAAGCAGCTCAATCTCAGCAATTGAGTAGTTCCCAGAACTGTCCATATTCTCATGTGAAAAAGCTCATGGCTTTCATGAGGCTTCCAGGAAACACATGAGAATGAGAAAGATTAAAACAGTTAACAACAGTAAGAATATTAATTTTTTGAAAAATCATATATCTACAGAAAACGCATGTTCCAGATGGGCTTTGTCAACCAGTTGACCCTTTGGCCAACCAATAGCAGTAAATATTCTGTAATGTAGTGATGGTTTTCCCTTAACTGTTTTTCACTTTCTGTCCTGAATTTGTGGGGGAAAAAATTAAAGAGCACTGAACGCATATGGAAGAGTGAAATAATGTCAGGCAGGTGTTTCACTGGTGTTCCTTTAATTGGTTTTTAAATGATTAATGTGCACAGTGTGGGAGACAGAAAGACAGTACCCACTAGATGTCCTGAATGTTCTAATCCTGCCAATATGCTACCTTACATGGTAAGTAGGACTTAGCAGATATGATTAAGTTAAGGACCATGAGATGGGGAGATTATCTTGGATTTTCCAAATGAGCACAGTGTTATCACAAAAGTTCTTATAAGAGGAAGGCAGAGTCATAAGAGAAATGATACAGAAGCCGAGGTCAGAGTGATGGGATTGTTGGGAAGGCTCAAAAGCCAAGAAATGTGGGCAGCCTCTAGAAGCTGGAAAAGGAGAGGAACTGGAATCTTCCCTAGAACCTCCTGAAGGCTCGTCGCCCTGCTGCAAGCTCGATTTTAGCCCTGTGAGCCATTTCAGACTTTGTATCACCAAAACAGCAAGATAACAATTGCATGCTGTTTTAAGCTGCTAAATGGTGATAATGTGTGAAAGCAGCCATAGAAAACGTCTACAAAAGGTGTGATATTGTGAATCTCAGGCATCCCATCAGCAGGCTGCTCTAGTCAGACCTTCATTTTATGGTTAGAAATTAAATTTTTTCACTGAAACTTGTTTGTCTAAAGTTGTTTGTAATGTAAGCTAACACGTATGTATTAATTGACCATGAGCCCAATGACTTTCTGTGTGTTAGAGCAGAGTGGTGAAGCTTCAGGCTCTGGAGTCATAGGGTCTGGTTTGATTTCTCTCACTTATTATGTGCCCTTGGTAAAGTTACTTGACTTCTCTGAGCCACAGTTTTCTCATCCATCAAATAGGGAGGTAATAATAGTGCCAACTTCTTGGAATTAACATGGGGATTAAGGGAGATGATGTGTGCATGGAATTTAGCTTGAGGCTTGGCACACAGCAGGAGTCTTGGAAGTCTGCCAGGGCAAGGCTTGTTCCCTGTCATGTTTAGAGATGACGGGGTCCAAGCTCACTCAAGTTCAGGCATGTTATAAGCCATGGAATTGGCTCAGGCTCTAGTTCTCTGCTCTCTTCCTTATGACATGAAATGCTGCCATTCATTGGTAAAGCTATTTAACACAATCTCTTCACTAGTCAGTGAAATAAAAGAAAAAAAATTATTCACTGAAAAAGAAAAGAAGAAAAGATACATCCCAGCACTAAAAGCATCTTTTTTTAAAATTTAAATTTAAATTTTTTTAGTTGAGATGGAGTCTTGCTCTGTCGCCAGGATGGAGTGCAGTGAGTGGCATGATCTCAGCTCACCACAATCTCCGACTCCCTGGTTCAAGCGAGTCTCCTGCCTCAGCCTCCTGAGTAGCTGGGATTACAGGCACGTGCTACCACACCCAGCTAATTTTTGTATTTTTAGTAGAGACGGGGTTTCACCATGTCGGCCAGAATGGTCTTGATCTCCTGACCTTGTGATCTGCCCGCCTCGGCCTCCCAAAGTGCTGGGATTACAGGCGTGAGCCAGTGTACCCAGCCAGCATTCCATTTTTTTTAAAAGGTCACTCCTGTCCTGAAATACATGAATTTGCAATGTACTCCTGGAACGACTGCCAATTAATATAGTTTAGAAATATTGGTAAGTATATACCTGCCAAGGCATGTCCTTAGTCTGATGAGGTCTAGAGAGAGTGTTTTTCACTGCACGGTCATCTGACCATTCACCCACCTTTCTTAGGAGCCTCTGGGGGCAGTGGAGGGCTGGCTCTTACCTCATCTGAGAAATCCGGATTCTGAGAGTGGTGCAGAACTGCTGTGTAGGCGGCTGAGTTGAAGAGGGGCCCTCCAGGTTTTCCATAAATACACTGTTTAAAAAGTTATGAGTTGAACAATTATGAGCATCTGAAATGATCCCTGGGTGAAAAAAAGTCCATAACTCTTCAGTACCAACCCTGGGACAATGGCAAACTTTGTGATAACTTGCCAGGCTAAGCTGGCATCTAATTAACCTTGAACTTCTTTGACCTACTAGCCTGCATTTATTATACAATGAAAGCTGCTGAAGATAATCTGATGGCTTTCATTCATCATATAGATAAGACATCATATAGATAAGACACCATATAGATAAGACACCTGTGAGACAGGAATAATACAGGGTGGCCACAGGAGAACAGAAAATTCCAGGCAGAGGTTTCACATGCCTAGCAAAAAGGATACTGTTGAAATAGCTGCATAAGTCAGTGGCCAATAAGACACTACAAAATGAGATGTGGGCCAAGCTGGTTAAGACCAACCATACCCAGCACGGTGCTGGATTTGACCTAGGTTTCTCCTAGGACCTCATTATATGCTCATTGACATACTAAATCACACTCCCGCCAGTACCTGGGCAGTTCTAAAGTTTCTTTAGAAATCTTCATGAATGTAAAGAAACCCATAAAGATAGAAGCCCTAAACCTTTTTGCAGATGACTGTCTCCCCTGAGTACACCCACACTCTTCTTTCCTGAGTGTGTTCTTTTTGCTTTGCAGTAAATCTCTGTACTTTCACTATTTTCTGAGTCATCCTTGAAATCCTTCTCATGGCAGTGTCAAGAGCTTATTCACCGGCTGGGGTTGGGGTCCTAAATACACTGTTGAAGAAGTTATGAATTGAACAATTATGAGGGTCTGAAATTATCCCTAAGTGAAAAAAAAAGGCCATAACTCTTCAGTTACCAACCCCAGGAAAATAACAATGTCTCAGACAATGACCCGGGACAACGGTCAGTGTTTGGGGACCTCTCCTAGCCTATGGGTATCACCTGGACCAATCTGACTCTTGATTTACATGGGATAAAGGCTAACTTGTTTAAGACTGATTCCTGTAGAATAGCTTCCTGAACAGGCCCTGATATGGTCAGGCTTTGTGTTTCCACCCAAATCTCATCTTGAATTATAATCCCCACATGCCGAGGAAAGGAAGTGACTGGATCCTGGGGCCGTTTCCCCCATGCTGTTCTCATGACAGCGAATGAATCCTCAAGCGATCTGATGGTTTTATAAATGGCAGTTTTTCCTGCACTCACACATGCTCTCTCTCTCTCTCTCTCTCTCACCTGCCACCATGTAAGACGTGCCTCTTTTCCCTTCCACCATGACTGTAAGTTTGCTGAGGCCTCCTCAGCTATGCAGAAACTGTGAGTCAATTAAATCTCTTTTCTTTATAAATTACCCAGTCTTGGGTAGTATCTTTATAGCAGTGTGAGAATGGAGTAATACAGGCCCCATGGAACCAGCTCTGGTCTAGAGTTAAGCTCTTGTGCAACCACAAGGCTTGGTTGGACCCCAGCTCCTGATACGCCAGGTTCCAGGATAGGGCTGGTTACCGTCTCCACCACAGTATGCTACTATTCTGTCCAGCCCCAAATCAGGCCAGGGCTGTGATATGGCACTTCCTTATAACTTATAAGCCCCCTTTGTCCAAAGCTCAGGACCCCTTTTCTGGAGTCTGACAGTTAGCTTTGCTGTATCTCTGTGTGGTATTTTAGAATGCAGTGAAGCAAGGGACCCACATGTGATTGTTCTTCTTGTCTAGAATTGTCCTTACAAAAACACTGCTCTACAGGCCAAAGGTGCTTGCTATCTGATCATTGCCTCTGTTTTCTTGACAATTATATTTCACTTGAATTTTTCTCTCCTGATGCTAACACTATTTTGGAGTTTGGTGCCAGTGGATGCCGACCACGGCTGAAGACTTTTTTTTTTTTTTTTTTTTGAAAAAAAAAAAGACTCTCTTTTTTATATTTACCTTAATTAATTGCCTGATTAATTCAATCACTCAAATTGATTATTGTTCTTCTGAATAATGCTACAAATTAGAGGACTCAATTTGTACCAGGCAGAGTGCTTTAACAGACCACCACAGAGAATGGTGGGGGTTAGTTAGAAATTAGTTTTGTCCTCTACTACCTCATTCCTTTGATTTGCCGAAGCTGGTAAGATCGGCAGCAGGCCCACTACAAATAATTTCCCCCTCAATTTTTTGGATTACTTTATGTTGTTTGAAATCCCTAAAATAAAAACCGCATACTATATATCAAATATGAACTCTAAAAAATGCCACCCAGTTGCAGCTTTGTAGAGTGAAACACCACAGTTCCTACAAACCTCATAGTTTTATGGCTCTTACTAAATCACGTGATCAGCAACCAGGACTGACTTCCCAGAGCCATTTTTCCAGTTCCTCAGGCACTTGGCCATGTGCACCTTCCATAACTGTGAGCATCCCACGGGCCCTCTACATTAGCTATTGGGCCAGGATGCAGCAGTGCTTCTGCGCAGACCACACGAGGGCCGGCTGGGGTGTTCTGTTTTAAATCAAGCACGCTGAACCGAGAGGCAGGCTAGTCTTTGAAAAAGGCAACGTTTTCCACAGGAGAGTCTTGGCATTTATTTCACATGAGAATGGTTTCCTTTTTTCCCAAGTCGTGAAAAGCTAAAAGAGCTATGAGACAGGAATTTCTAATAGATCTAGTTAATGAGGACTGTTAAATCAGGTATGTTTCAGATCTAAAACAAATGTGTTAAATTACTGCTCTTTCAACCACACTCACATAAAAAGCCCTGCAATGGTGGAAAGAATCCCTGCACCTCCCTTCCCACTTTATGCTGGGTCCCTTTGCTGACTTGGCTCACCTTCAGGGGCTTGGCACTTTCTTCATCTGAATTTTTGAATTCAATGCACACAGTTATATTCCGTGCCTGAAATTACGGAGAGAAAAAATGGAAATTGTAATTTCCTATCAAATAACATAAAAAACCCAAGTGCCTAAAATAAGTAGCTTCTAATTAAATCTTAAAAATGTAAAATACCCAACATTTTCTTGTGACATTATCCATAATGTTCTGAAATAACAGAAGGATCTGGAGAGTGTACTTAAAAGGGAAGTAAAAGCTCATACTGAAAGGGAGCAGGCATGCTATTTTTAGAATATCTTAAGAAACTAAAAAAAATGGTCTAGAACAAAATTATTTAAGACTGATTTAGAAAAGATTATTAATATGCTACAAAACTGCATCCTTAAACACTTCTAAGATAAAACTCACCACTGCCTCTTACTAAACATTTTCTCCAAACGGTTTTCTATGACAGAGTGTTGCCCTATAGTAATTTGTATTTGCACATTCAGGAACTATGTTATATGGTCTAAATATGGTGAAAAGAAAAGATGATATCTCAGAAACTTATATCATACCTTATTGAAGCATTTCTGGCTATCATACTTGAGGTGTTTGGGGTAAATATAAATTTGATTTTTATACACTCTGTAAGGCCGACAATACTTTGTTGAGTCGTAAACAAATTCTTCCACCTCCACTGTGGGTTCTGTTTGAGTCATCATGTTGAAAGGCTTGACAGGGATAAAGGACGATGTTACACAATCTTAAAAAATCAGAAAATAAGAGTTTGTCATTTAATATGGTTCTTTTAAAGTGAACAATAATTAACAAGTTTTAAAATGAACCCACTCAAGATAGAAACTCCTGGCTTGTACACCAATTGATATTAGCTTACGCTAGCATGAAAAATTTGTAGGAGGTGGGCATGGCAGATTAACAAGCTACATATTTAATATTAAAAATGATGTCTCAGAAAAAAACAGTAAATCTTTCAGACGGATTTATAACTATTTTCTTTTTGTATTAAGCTTCCCATAAAAATAAATTTTAACGAATGAACCTCTGAACATAGCAGCCAGATATTATAAGAAATAATCCACCAATCTTTGCTATAACACTATAAAAATAATACATATTCTGATATATGACTGAACAAAGCTTTGTCCAATAGATCTATTACTGATAGTACCAGATAGATTAATAGCAGTATCTCTCTACAGAATGGATTTCACAGCATGGGCCTGAAGCCCCTCTCTTCATCAGTAGATACGGTTTATTTATTTTTCTCTTCAGTTTGTACCACCGTTTAAAACCTACCCTTGGAGGAACAGCTTAAGAAATAATGATTAGGAATTTATAAATCAAAACTTCTGTCACCAAACAGTTTGAAGGCTGAAGTTGTGGTACTGAAAGACCAAGGCCTTCTACCTCCCTTTATCCCACCCGGAATCTGACTGTGTTCTAAAAAGCAAAATGATTAGCTACGAATGCTTGATAATCAGATTACTGTTTTCTGTTTTCAAAAACCAATTATGATATTCGTATTATGTGTTCAAATTTCTCTAAGATTCTACCATTCTTCCAAAGAGATTATTGAGTGCCTCATTTGTCGTGTTTCATTTCCATAGGTAATAAAAGCAGTGGTCCCCAAATCAGGTAGAGGAAATGACTTAGTTTATCCTCTGCTTTTTCACACCAATCAATACAAAAATGATTTCGAGCCATGGCTTAAGTTAGAATGCTCATTACATTTCATATTAAAATGATTTGTAGAAAGTTACAAGGATGGAAAACTTAATACTGCAATGGTAATCCAAATATCCCATGGCCATAGTCCTTTCCCTGTTTAGAGTTCATTATAGGAGGCCTTTATTCGTTTTTTTTGCATTGCTGAAAAAGTCACTAAAAGGTAGAATCAGAAATAACCAAACAAACCAATTTTACCACTTAAAAATTAAAACCTGAAACTCTTTTATAAAGTTAATAAAAGCTCCTTCTAAAATTGAGTTTTTTTACTGACAATACTTTTGACCATATTCTGAAAAAATATATGTTCTCTGTATAATAACAGAGCCTGACAACATTTCAGTTATAATCATTGCATGGCCACTTGAGTGGCTACACACAGTGTTCAGAGTAACCCTCTGGCAGCACAGTATGGCAGAACTAGCCTCTATTTTGAGTGAGAGGAACTCCCTCAGTGGGAGAATATATTGTCCCATTATGGATTATTGGTTTGTTAATCTATCCAAATCTGACTTTCCTCCTTTGAAACCCTCCAGGGTTTTGAGGATTAAATGACATAATTTAATATCTTGTTAGGTGCATGGTGCATACCAGGTAAGTAAGTGTTAGTTTACCCTGAATCTAGTTCTTGCCCTGCAAAACTCATCTTAGTGAAGCAAAAAGAAGATCCACATTTCTGTAGCATCGTGAATTCCATATATTTCAACTTTTGGGAAAAAAAAGCCCAACACCTTGTAACCAACCAACTAGCCAACCAACCAACCAACCAACCAGCCAACCAAAAAACCCCACTAAATATTCAATATTCAAAACTCTGCAACCAAACCATGACATCATCATCATACTTGGATGCTCCAAGGGAACGTTGTCAACAGCAATATCCAGGCTTCCAGGAATGGTCTGTATTTTGCTTATTCTGTCGGCCCTGTAAGAGTGCATGAGCAAGGACACACACACACACACACACACACCAGAGTATTATTCCAATTTTCAAGGAAAAAGCAGTCATCTATAATTCTGAGCTTTGTTAAGGGTAAACAGCAGACTCTCAAATAATCTTGTGAATGATTTTATTTAGCTAGTTTAATTTTGCAAACTAAAATACATGTGATATTGCAAATAAAAATACAAATCAGGGAGGGGTCAAGTGACAGATTTTCTGAAAAAGATTTTAAATTTATTTCCTTCTACTTCAGATAACACAAAAATCAAAAAAGTACAAGAGTAAATGATAGAGTTTTTATTAACAAAAGCTAATAGTATTTAAACTGGCTTAAGTAACTCATAATGAATTTTAAGAAGTTTTGACAGCAAGCTTGGTCTTTGCTATAATCGCTAAGTGGACGGTCCATATTCTTCCTCTTCACCAACAAACAAGGAGGACAGGGACCCTTCACTGAGCCCTGTTTCTTCTGCTCTCTCCCACCCCTACAGTGTATGCGGACACCCCTTCCCCACCTGTCTCCCACTCACAGGCACCCCCTGGCTCAAGTCCTTGCATTTCCCTCCCACTCTCTCTCTATTAAAACCTCTCGCCAATCTTCCTTTAGAGTAAAGTGGAAGCTGCTGGTAACAGTCGCAAGTGTTATCCTTCTCAGGAAATCTACTTTGAAAGGTGGGATAATTACAGTGACGGGTCAGAGTCAGCTCTTCTCAGCTTGTGAGAGCTGAATGTTCAATTTTTAGGAATTTTGCTTGACAGCTAAACACAGCTGTTAACAGAAATTAAGTTATATAAACTTATCATTAAAGAAATTATATTAAACACAAGGGTAATAAGTATTCAAAATTCACCACTTTCTGATTATTTTACTACATGGTACGATTATCTGTACACCTCTAAGTTTATGGTGGAAACACTCTATTAGGGTGCACATCTCTTCCTAACCCTATGTTCAGCGAAGCCCCATTGATAGGTTGGAATCAGCAATGGTAGGAGAGTTTACACCAAAGACACTGGCCATCAGTACAAGTCCGTTGTTTCCTTAAAGAGTTGCTTATGAAACATTTGTCAGCACACCACTGAGAATAAAGGCCATAAAGTGTGAGGCTAACATGAATAATTTAATGTCAGCATTGCATTGTGTATTCTAGGGTGCCCCCTTAAATTACACAGTAATAATTTTCCTTGCTATTCACTGATAACATGGGTTTTGTAAGAGTTTGTTTTTTTATGTTTATAACAGATCACCCCAGAACCTTCTGCCTATTCTCTTCTGCTCAGCCTTACAGTCTTTCATGCTTCAGTATACTGGCAAAAAGTTTAAGAGGAAAGCCTGGGCCTTAGGAAGCCTATGGTATGGGTTTTGGCCAGGATGTTTGATTAGTTTAAAGGGGAGTCTCTGAAGTGGATCCTCTGACCCCAGCTGATCTCTCTCACCCCAGCTGATCTCTCTCACCCCATGCCATGTGTGGAAGAGATAAGCTCTTCTCACTCAGATGTGCTCAAATTGTGGACTCAGGAGTACAATTACTATAGCAGTGTTGTTATTTTAAACCATTAAGTTTTGAGGTGGTTTGAGGTGGTTTACACAGCAATAAATAACTGACATAGTTTAACATTTCACAGTCCTTCCATATAATTCTAGCAATTTTTACTTTTGTGGTGCTATTTGGGCATATGTGAAGTCACCTGAAAAATATCTGCTTTCTGGAGGTTTGGGCATTCGAGAATCAGATCCTCAGGTATTTATGAAGCGATAACAAATGAACATGGCTGATTTATGTTAATTTCAAGAGTATAAAAAAAAATACCTTCTATAATCTGATACTAGTTTAACTAGGTCCTCAGTTGAAATCTTGCTACTTTCTTGTCTAAACAATGGTGAAAATCTTGAGTCTCTGTCCACATTTCCCTGGTTGTCCTTAAATACTGATCTGAAAGAAAATATTTATTCAAGTTGGTATTTGGATATTGTTTATAAAGTGTTTTTAATGTTACTATATTAATTAAACTTCTCATTTATAATCAGAGAAACTCTAAGAACTTATAAAATAAAAAGACAGAAAACTTCTTATACAAATGCTTCATTTATACACTTAATTTTTATTATCTTTAATTTCTTATTTTTAACTCTGTATCCGAAGTGATAACATTCCATATTACAACTATATTTTTTATGATGTCTCACATTTAATAACTGTATCAAAACCTTGGAGTATTAGGGAAGTGGAGAAGAATAGGAACACAAGTTATTCTTTTAAATTATTTCTCCAAGACACCTTAAACCTGGGAAGGACAGAGTCACTGCAATTTGGGTGGCACTACTAGGATTTACGAGTGGTGGAACAGGGATAAGGTTGTATATGTGAGTGTGGAAGGCCATACTCTTGACACATTTTCATGGAGCTAAATGTGCCCATGTCCTAACTTTTAGGACAGAGACAAAGATAATACGGAAGGCACCTGAGTCAGACTTTTGTTTTAAAGAAAGAGAACACTATGAATCTGAGCCACTTATTTCCTTCCTTGGTCTATTTCATTGGAACCAAGGAAAGTTAGGCTTAGTTGAAACACATAAATAGCTTTTGTCCAAATAATATAGTAATGTCAGGCAATACTTGCTTCACATACGTACCATGCTTAGATGTCAGTTTTACATGAAGTTCCTCATATCTCATCATACAATGTGTGGTCAAAAAAAATTAGATCCATGTATTTTCTTCAATGTTAGAGAAATATTGAATTTTTACTTCAGTGTTAGAGAAATACTGAATTCTTACTTCTTTTAATGTAATGTTTTATCACTCTTTAAGTTAACTGAAGAATTCAATGCACAGGCTGAAATGGCCATTTAAATGGATATCAGATTATATAGCTTTAGTGTTAAATAGAACACCAAAAGAAAATAGGCCAAGATTTTATCAGAATGATATTTTTAGACTCCTTCAACTTGCCTCCTCATTTTTTCTCCGTTAAGTAGTGAATGAGGGAAGGTAAAAAGGCAAATAACATTGGGGAGACAGAATAAAAATATTAAACATGAATATTATTTTTATTTAAATATTATAAAGGGCATTTGTTTCAGTGCATCACACGTTGAAACTAACATGATACAATTCCCAATATGAGAGGAAGTTAAACTGAGCTTGAACAATAGCTTTTTAGTGACTTCCATTTATTGATAGATGTGAATTGTGGAACTCCGTTTGCTCTTATCCACAACTCTGTCATGGAAATTGCTCCCTTACACTGGACACTTTTCATAAAGAGAATGAAGAGTACAGCACCATGGGAGAAGTTTTGCTCACAGTACCATACAACCTGTGGTTGCTCAATAAATATATAACTGGTGGCCGGGCGCGGTGGCTCACGCCTGTAATCCCAGCACTTTGGGAGGCTGAGGCGGGGGGATCACGAGGTCAGGAGATTGAGACCAGCCTGGCTAACATGGTGAAACCCCGTCTCTACTAAAAATACAAAAATTAGCCGGGCATGGTGGCGTGCAACTGTAATCCCAACTAGTTAGGAGGCTGAGGTAGGAGAATCGCTTGAACCTGGCGGGTGAAGGTTGCAGTGAGCTGAGATTGTGCCACTGCACTTCAGCCTGGTGCCAGAGCAAGACTCCGTCTCAAAAAAATGTGTATACATATATATATATACACACACATATATGTGTTCTTTTTTTCTCCTGCCAGATATATATATATATATATATATAAACCAATTGAGACCATGGCCCAGACTATACCCATGTATCCGAATATATATATATATGTATACATATATATATATATCTGGCAGGAGAAAAAAAGAACATATATATGTGTGTGTATATACATATATATATATATATATATCTGGCAGGAGAAAAAAAGAACTGATTCATTTATACAGATGGTTTTGTGATGGCTGGAACACTGTGCCTAGTTCCAACTGCTACAGTTGAGCAATGATCAGTATATTGTGAGGGTCTCAGCACCCTGATCTTTGGGCTATGATTGTAGGAATCATGAAATATGGCCCAGCCATTCGAAAACCATTTGTGTAAGCTTTTCGTTTTCTTGCCCAAAGGAAAAGAACCTTAGGTGCCCCGATAGATTCACTCACAAACAGCATGAATAACCATGACGTGCAGAATGAGGCAGACTTATTTTTTTGTGTATGTGTGGCTATGGAAGAAAACACATAAAAGTGGTTTTCAGATAGCTGAAGATTATTTTGAAAAATAGATTATTTAATAATTAGGGCTCTAAAGAGACAGACAGAAGGAAGCACTGTGGGATGTACTTGGGTTTTTGTCCCTGGAAAGAGTCAAACAGAAGTTGGACGACTATTTGTTGAAGACGTTGTCAGTAAGGGAATCTTAAATATAATTGCACTGTGCACCTTCCATAATTGTAGAGATATGAGAATGAAACGTTTATTTTAATTTTGCTTAATTAAAAAAATTCAGTGTTGCGTGCTGGTCCACTTAGAATATCAAATGAGGTAGTCAAAGAAATCACAAAAGAGTCCTGGCAAGGATGCTGGCACCTAGGATTCTGGGGCTGATATGCATGGAAAGAGATCCATTCACAACCTGACACATTTGGAAGGGTCAATCTTCTCCCGAGTCAGTGAGTATAAAATACCCTGTGTAGTCATCTGTATGTGTTCTCTATTCCTCCCCCAAGGATAACCTTTTCACTGTAAAATGGCACTGCAGCTGGTGCCAAATATAAGAATACCAAATTAATTTCAGAAAAAAACGTTGTTCACAGCGATGGGCATCTGTGCGTACTGCAGTGCGTGGGATGATTAGATGTGGGTAAAAATATGGTCATAATCTAAATAGTCAGTTCTACTCTTCTAATGACAGTTGATTGTAAGGGCCAACATGTCTTAGGGCACACTGAAATCTACACTGTGAAACAAACTACAATCTAGAAAGCATAACAGGAAGGAGCAGTAGCCTCTGAATCAGGAGTATCAATTAGGTATTGAAGTATGTCAGGAAGCTGGTAGAGACATGGGCAACAACCAGCCTTCCTCTGATGCTGTGAACATTTATTTGAAGCAGTTTCCACATTGTGAAAGAGAAATTAAAATCTTTGGCTGGATCTTTTGTACTTTTTTGTGCTTAGGTAATCCAAGTGGTCTGACATGATATCTTTAGAATTGTACTGCTAACTATTTTTCTCAGTTGTGAGAAATTTATGTGGAAGTAAATCACATATGTATATACACAGGTTGGTGGTGTTTCCTAACCTACAACCAGACCACTAATTGGACATTAATATGGTCTAAGCTTGTGGTTTCATTGGCTTTCCTATCCAAGGAATAATATCAATAGTCAGTAATACTGTCAGCCTCCCTAGAGACTTCATGTGTCTTTCTTCCAGCATATTTAACTAGACAACTTCAAAGCAGGATTGTCACTTCTCCTAACTTTTCAGGTTCTTTCAATAATGGGTAATTCTTTGACTTCTCTCCTTTATATTGTTCTTCACTGCCCCAAATTTATCAGAAAAGGGGACTTGGTGAGGTAGATATGATCTCTGTAAGTGACTTTTAGTATAATAATATTAGAAAAAATGATTTCTAAAAATAACAATCTTTTACTGGGTACATATCTGTGCTCCTTAATCCTTATAACAGTAAATTAGATATTCTTATTTTCCTCTTTTGTAGATTAAAAAAATAGGTAAAGTCAGGTTATAAGTAACTTGCCCAAGCTTACTTGGCTAACAAAGGATAGAGCGTTTTTTTTTTCTTTTTTTTTAGAGACAGGGTCTTACTCTGTTGCCCAGGCTGGAGTGCAGTGGTGCTATCATAGTTCACTGCAACTTCCAGCTTCTGGGCTCATCTCTGATGATTCTGATACTCCCATTTCAGCCTCCTGAGTAGCTAGGACTACAGGTGTATGCTACCACCCTTGGTTAATTTTTTAAAAGTTTTCTTTAGAGATTGGGTCTCACTATGTTGCCCAGGCTGGTCTAGAACTCCTGGCCTTAAGCGAACCTCCATTAGACCTTGGCCTCCTAAAGAGTTGGGATTATAGGCATGGCCCACCATGCCTGGCCAGAGTTAGGATTTTGAGCTCAGCTCTGTCTGGTTCTAAAATGCCTGTTTCTAAAACCTCAGAGCAATGTTGGATCCTTAAAGTGAAAAATGTGTGCACTATTGTAATTTTGTTATACTGGAATATTTCACAACAGACATCTTGCCTCTACTTGCCCCAGTAGGTTTTCTGGAGGGAACTGAGAATGCTTAACAATACCAAAAATGTTTAATCAGTGAATTATAATTAGTTAGCCTTTGTCTTAAAGTTTATGAGAAAAACAAATTCATTATAAAGGGTTCTGTAAATCTAAATACCATCTTTTTCATGCAGAATGTCCTGGCATTAGTTGTTCCTATAGAAAGAGATAGAAAAGGGAGGATAAAGTACTATCCATGAGCTATTTTACACCAAATGCTTCTACACTTGAGATTGCACATACTGCTCATAACGCAGGCATTGCCAGCTTCAATTTATAGCTGGGGACCCAGAGACTTGGAGAAGAAACTTGTTCCAAGTCACAGTAAGTAGTGGCCTGATCTGCAACGTTTATTAGACTCCCAGGCCTGGACTCTCCTTCCCTTGCTATGACGCTGCCTTAGGGCAAACTAATTCCTGGAGACTGCATGAATCTATCTTGATTTACTGCTGCCTAAACTTCCACATTTCTCCTTCCTACACCTCCTCATCTCCAACTTTAAATAACAACCTCAAAATTATGACAAATATTGGTGAGGTTACTCTGAATATACATCACTAGGAACTGTGAGACTTAAAAATGGCATTATTAACAGGTTCTCTCTTCCTTCTGGATTCTAAAGTTGGATACATTGAGATAATGTTACCAAAGTTCAAATGAATACTTGATGGGCTGTCTTATTTGCCACCACACCTGACTAATTTTTGTATTTTTAGTAGAGACGGAGCTTCACCATGTTGGCCAGGCTGGTCTCGAACTCCTGACCTCAGGATCCGCCTGTTTTGGCCTCCCAAAGTGCTGGGATTACAGGCGTGAGCTACCATGCCCGGCCAGTAGCTCTAACCTTTCTTAGTTCATTCAATGTGTACATTGATGACCTTTTAGCCTTATGAGTCTATGCCAGGCTCTTCCTCACTTAAGAAATTCTTATACTAATAAAGATGTAAAGAGATTGGTGAGGACAATAATAATTGATGATTAAACAGTTCTGAAAAGTAATTATGGTTCTTCATGAAGAGGTTATGCATCCAAGTGAATGATGTGTCCATCTATGTCCACAGAACTCAGCCTTTCTTTCAGAGAGGCAACTGGTACTGATAAATTTGGCTAGGCTAAACAGTATCAAAATCAAAATGAGTTTAAATGATTGGTTTGATGGTTTCATTTGGACATCCATATACAGACCTGAGCTCTACGCATAGATGAAAACAAGCAGCTGCATAAGAAATCATAGTGGATCTATCTGAATTTTAGGCACACCAGACTCTCAGGACTGACATAATGTCAAAGGTTTGTTAAGTCAAATATACATAATAAACAATTTATGACATTGATTTGATATCTACCAAGAACCCATAGCATATCTGGTCATGCACGCACAGTACATGTGTCACGGCCCTCTATTATAAACTGTATTGCTAAACTGTCTTGTGAAATGTATGTCTCAGAGAAACTCAAGATGCTTATGAAGATGACCATATTAGCATTTTCTAGGTGTAGACACATTAAAAATAATAGGCAACACAAAAACGTTCAAAACTGAAGCTTCCAATGCCACCATTAAATGTATTTCTAGTCTGTTGGTTGCAACTGTCAACATACCTTACTGCCCAAGCAAAAGGCATACGGTATTTTCCCAATTTGCTGCAGAACTGTCTGTTGGATTTTAGTATCTTTTGTGCATACTAAAGAAAAAATAAATACAAATATTGTTTAGAATAGCACTTTACAAACTGTACATATAAAATAATACTAAATACTTTTTCATATTATTTTATACTGAAACTCAGCACAACTGTGTCTTACTAGCCCATATTACCTTATAAAGAGCCAAATGGTGTCCTCTGTGTTCAAACTATTGTATAATATTTTTCTTTCTTTCTTTTTAGTTTGGAAATTTCAAATGTAGAAAATATCCATGTCTTGGAATATCAACTTTTTTCCTTTTTTTGACTTAAAAGATTTTAAAATCTTGAATGGAAAGTATTAGCAAATTTACATTTACAGTCCATTCTATATCCCCTTTTATTTGTTATGGCAGAGGGCAGGAGACTGGTTCTAAAAAGTGTCATATAGTAAAACATTGGGTTTCATGGGCCATATAGTCTCTGTCATAAGTTTTCAACTCTGTTTCTGTAGCAGGGAAAAGGCCCTAGACAATCCATAAATGAATGTGACTGTGTTTCAATAAAACTTTATTTATCAAAACAGAAGGTAGGCTGGATTTGGCCTGCACGCCATAGTTTGCCAAACACTGAATTATGGGACTCTCATAAACATATTAAACTCCTTCCTAAATTGTCATACATGCTAAGATTCAATTCTTGTACGTTATTTCCTCAGTATATTTCTTTGGCATGGAAAATATAGAGTTTTAATATTTATTTTATTTTCTTTTTTTTTTTAGACGGAGTCTTGCTCTGTCGCCCGCCCAGGCTGGAGTGCAGTGGTGCGATCTCGGCTCACTGCAACCTCCGCCTCCCAGGTTCACGCCATTCTCTTGCCTCAGCCTCCGGAGTAGCTGGGACTACAGGCGCCCGCCACCACGCCCGGCTAATTTTATTTTTATTTTTTTAGTAGAGACGGGGTTTCACCGTGTTAGCCAGGATGGTCTCAATCTCCTGACCTCCTGATCGCCCGCCTCCACCTCCCAAAGTGCTGGGATTACAGGCGTGAGCCACCGCGCCCGGCCTTAATATTCATTTTCTATTAAACAGTAATATTTGATTATTAAAGAAAATCTAATAGAAAAGAAGAAAGTGGAGACATATCACCTGTAGTTCCACCATTCAAAGCACAGCATTCTCTTTCCTCTTCCTTTTTTCACTTAAGTGATATTATAATTTGATATACAATTATTTATCTCACTTTGTTCATCATCAGCATTGCTGATGTCTCATTCACTTGCTTTTACTCAGATTATTCCTAAGGTTTCATTATTATTAATACTCTGATCCTTAGGGTGAAAGCTTTATCCACATTTGAATTTATTTCTACCAGTAGATTCTCAGAGGTCAGAAATTACTGGGTCAAAAGAAAGTAAAGCAAAAAGATATACTTAAAAAAATTTCTGGTGGATATTCATTTCACCAATAAGTGAGTATTTCAAGACATACAAATTTGATAATTCAGCAAGAAAGTGTGGCTTTCTTTCTTAAAAGCAAATGAAGTTGGCCGGGTGTGGTGGCTCATGCCTGTAATCCCAGCACTTTGGGAGTCCAAGGCAGGCCGATCACTTGAAGTCAGGAGTTCGAGACCAGCCTGGCCAACATGGTGAAACTCCATCTCTACTATAAAATACAAAAAATTAGCCGGGCGTGGTGGCATGCACCTGTAATCCCAGCTACTGGGGAGGCTAAGGCAGGAGAATCACTTGAACCTAGGAGGCGGAGGTTGCAGTGAGCTGAGATCGCGCCACTGCACTCCAGCCCGGGCGACAGAGAGAGACTCCATTAAAAAAAAAAAAAGGAAATGAAGTTATTTATAAGATTATACATTACCTTGTTGGAGTCTGGGTTCTTAATATAAGGTTCGGCACCACTTGCAATGTTTCCCATCAAGACTTTTTCGATTTTGGCCACCAAAACAATTTCAGAATGTGGATTGCTTACAGAAAATACAGCCTGTGTACAAAGAAAGCAGCTAATAAGCATGGAAGAAACCACATTGTAGACATTTACAAAATTCCATTTTTTTAAAAAAGGACAGCTTTAAGGGAATTTTTATTCAGGAAATTGCTCATCTTATGTGATCTATTGGTAAGAATAATGGTACAAGCATTTTCCATCTCATCACAAGTAAACAAAGTGCCACCTGCTTTGGAAATTTTAGCCATTCCTCTGGAAGTCCCTTGATGTGAGGTTCTTCTGATTGTCTTGGAGTGATGGTGTCGATGTTGCCATTTTCCAAAGCCACAGAAGCCCCCAAGAGCATCTGTCTGACAGCAGCATGGTTTAGATCCACGTGAAAATCAGCAGAAATCTTCCTGCTATCTCTGAGGTCATAAAGTGCCACACTCACAAAAAAAGGCTCAATCTGCATGAAAAAGAAAGAACAGATGTTTTTGACATAAAATCATTATCCATGAGACAGCCTCGTTAGTACATCATTTAACAAAGCAGTAGATAAAATACATGCAGCAGGCAAGCTTCCGTTGACTCAGTGACCCAGAATCCTGTCCTCCAGCAAGTGCCTGAGATCCCAGTACTGTATCTCATTGGTTCTTTAGTTTCCCTGCCAAGAACTCTCTTCTTTATGTTGCATTTACATGCATGGTTGGGCCTTACAGATCCTTCCAGTTATTTCCCTTACAGTCTTAGAAAATACATGCCAACTCAGTCTCCAAGGCCCTTGAAAATCTGTAATGAAATCCTAGAAGTTTTGAGATTGCACTGTGGTTGGACTTCACTAGGCCAACCGCGTCTCTGTTTTTTATCACAGCTTGATAGAATCATAATAATAGCTAACAGTTATTGAGCATTTATTATGTGTTTGTCACTGTTCTAAGGCACTCCTAATACATTAGTGTCGCAGATACATATTAAAACACAAAACACTGTGGCAAGTAGGTAGGTGAGCATCAGGTTGCGAGGGAGTCTGTCGGCAGAGAGGGCAGGAAGTTTCCTAAGAGGAGTTGATATCTTAGTTGAATTTTTAAAACAGATATTAACTATTTTTTCTCTTATCTTGAAATAATTTTGAATAGAGAGAAAGGTTGTGTATAAGGTGCATAAAACCACCTTAATTATCCCCCTTGCCCGGATTCAACTGTTAACCTCCTGTTTCTCTCTCTCTCTCTCTCTCACACACACACACACACTCTCTCTCTCTCTCACACACACATACACACACACACACTCTCTCTCTCTCTCTCACACAGTCACCTATTATAACCAGTCTGAATGCTTTGAGAGCAAATTTCCAATATTATTCCTCTCCTAAATACTACAGTGAGTGTTTCCCCGAAATGAGGACACTTACCTGCCTAATCACTGTGCAGCCATCCAAGTCAGGAAAGTGATATTGGCCTAAACTGTGCAACTCACATGCCCCTTTCGATGCTGCCAGTTGACTCAATAATGTCTCTGTTTTTCTTTCTGGTCCAGAATCCCATCTAGGACTACTCATTATATTTTTCTGCTATTTCCCTTCAATTTAATTCAGTCAAAACTGTTCCTCAGTCTTTTTCTCTCTTTCAGGTTTTTGGCCTTTTAAAGAGTACACGACATATATTCTGACATAAATTCAATCTGGGTCTGTTGTATGTGTCCTCATGACAGGATTCAAGTCATGCTTTTATAGCAGTAAAGTCTCAGATTGATGTTTGATTTTCATACTTCATTGTATCAAGAGCACACAGTGTCAACTCCTTCAGCAACTATGATGTTAGCCTTATCTGCTGATTTTCTCCATTATAAAGATCACCATTTTCCCTTTGGCAATTGATTTGTATTTGTGGAAATATGTTCTGAGATTACCCCCATGTCTTGCTACTCACCAAACACAACCCACCCTAGTCTTCATCTTCATTGATAACTTCCATTGCAGTCATCTACACCATGATGGCGACCAATGGTGATTTTTCAGTTCCATCATTCTTTCTACACGTATTAGCTAGTATTCCATTGTGTGGATGAGCTTTCCCTTCTCTCTTATTTTGATATTAATTAATTGATTTATTAATACAAGTATAGACTCATGGATTACTGTTTTACTCAATGGGTTTTGCTCTTACGATAATTAGTGTTAGTGTGATGCTGAAATTGTCCCAGATTTGGCTAGAGGCACTCATTCAAGGTAACTTCTGGGTATTTTTTTGGCAAGTCTCCATCATTTTTTGAGTACTTCTTTATCAAATAGGATGTTCCAGGCTTATCCTATACTTCTCATGCTCCAGATATTTCTCCAAGGAGCCCTGGTTCCTTATAGTGAGGGTGACATTTACAAACCATGATCTGGGTGCTTGTTGTGTTCACTGTCACTGGGATATCATTGCTTCTGTGCCCTCCCATCATACAGAGGTAAGAAATACACACACACACACACACACACACAAAATTTATTTATCTCTATCTGTGTATGAATACTTATTAAAAACCAATTAGTTCATGTTTATACCTCTGCTTCCAATACAAACACTCAAGGGTTCATTCTAGCCTTTCCATTTTTAATATTGGTAAGTAGGTCCTCCAACAGTGAGAACGTGGGATCTCATTACCATGAATCTGTTTACTTACTTGTTCAACCAGTTACTTATTGGTTCAAAGTAACCAGTCTCCCAACCATATCAGCCATCTTTTCTAGTTGCCTCCTCTGGGCTGCCCTGCACCTGTATCACAACACTCCACGACAAGCTTCTTCTGTCCCTCTTCAAGGCTTTCTCTCCCCATCAATTCTTGGGTGCTCACCCAAATTCACGCCTCTATGTGGCTTTCCTCTTAACCTCTTGCCCCCAGGCTAGGAAGTGGAAGACGTCAAAATGGGAAAGTTATGGAAGATGAGAAGAAGGGGACATTTCTTGGTCAAGTTTTAAAGAAGTAGGAATTAGGTAAAGAATTGGTTAGAAGGGATTTCTAGGTAGGGTGTGTGACGTGCAAAGACATAAGACATCAAAGAGCACAGGAAAAGAACATTAGAGTGGGATCAGAGTGGAGGCAAAATGAAAAATTGGTAGGAAGCGTTTGTGGGAGAGGCATTTGAGAAACATTAAGGAAGTATGACCAAAGAGCTTGGATAGTCTTTGCATGTGTTTGTCTTGGTTGATTGGAGAAAATGTTTCACAGGGGCATGAATACAGAAAATTCCCAGGTTTGAGGATAAAGGAAATGAAGTGGATGGTCATACCATTGGCTGATATAGTGGATAAAGATACAAAGATGAATTCTAAATGGAACATAGAAAGTCATCTGCGGGACATTCCAGTGGCAGTTGGATGTGTGTTTTGAGCCAAGTCAAGGAAACTGGGCTGAAGAGCTGGACCTGAGAGGTTTTTTGTGTTTGTGGGGTCCTGTTGAATCCATGAAATAGAAGAAATTCAGAACAGGATTCTGGAAAGAATCAACATGCAAAGGATGGAGATGGGAGTAGGGAAAACAACTTATAAAACAGATTGGGAAATAGGGAAAAATTTCACAAAACAAATGAAAAAATTTAAATGTTGCCAGAATATCACAGAAGCAAAGAAAGATTCAAGAAGAATGGTCAACTAGAAAAATGTCACATACAACAGAGACAAAGACCAAATTAATATATGCATATGTAATTACATACATATATGTACGTATATACATATATTGCATACATGCACATATATGTAGTTACACATTTATGTGATTAAAGTTGGAATACGCCTATAAAAACTATCATTTTTACTGTTTTAAAATGCTACTTAAGTTTGAGTTGATGCCAATCTCTACCAGTATTCTATGGACAAACAGATTATAGTGAAACACCCTATTGTGATCCAGTTTATTACTATACAGACTCACTCATACTGTGGGTTTTGTTAAATGCTTAACAGTATCTCCTGTCTTTTGAAATGTAGTAATGTGACTAGTTTATACTGGGGGGACAAGTTCAATTTCTTAATATTAGCAATACTTGCCAGCTCCCTTACTGTTAGAAAAAAGTTTTTGCATATAAGGTACATTCAATAAATTATTTTTTAAAATATAAAGCAATTACAAAGTAAAAGTTTATAGTATACCAATTTAAATTAATATAGAAAAACTCTTGTTTTATGGTAGTAGTAGTCTGCCAAGAGTTGAAAAATGAAAAATTACAGAAAAAAAACTAAAGTGAGAACTCAAAACACATTGAAGGTCAAAGCAAAACCCTTATTTTTTCCTGAATTGTTGCATTTTGATTTTCATTTCTACTTTGTGAATGGAAATAAATACCTACTTTGATAACCCATCAAAAATTAAAGCTCATGTGGTGATTCATTTCTTTCTTCCAATCCACCTTTTCAAAATAAATGTCAAATCACTGGCTTTTCAGTGAGGATTTAACAAAGCATCTGCAAAGCCTAACAAATTAATTCATAGGTTTCTTGTGTTTAGAATTCTGTACTCTTCTGAAAAAAACTCGCAAAGATAAAATTTTAAATATAGTTCTACTGTGATGTAGCTTTATTAGTTCAGATTTTTGGAGTCAATTTCTATTTTCAAAGAAATATTTTATACTACAAAAGCATCAACTTGAATTTGGTTTTCAATTTACTGACTAAAAAATTACATGCTGTCAAACATTGTTTTCTCATCATGAGGATGTTATTTCAGGGAGTCTTCAGAATCTCATTCATTAAATGCAGTAGTTGACTCCTAAGCAACTGGGAGAAATATTTCAATTAATTTAAAACATGCTCATTGAATTAAGAACAATGAGTTTAAAAATAGTTTCATTAATGAAAGAGCGTCAATGAATAAATAAACAATGATTTTTAAAAAACAATGGTATTAAATAACAAACTGCTGTGAAGGTGAGGCTGACATTTTTTGTATTATTGCTTATAGGCACAACGAAATTATTTTTCTAAAGAAATTTCCTAGTTTTTCAACATATATATCAACTGTAAAATGAAAAACAACACTGACATACAAAACACTCCAAATCAACTTAACCCTTTGGCCTGACAGATACCAAAGGACACACTAACTTGCTTCTCTGTACTTGGCTCTGTTCTCTTGCCTGGGGAGATTGGCCCAAATATAAACATTTGGCTTCTGAATATGGGTCTTAGTACAAAGAAAGGAATTCATGTGGAAGGAGTCATATGCCCCTGGCAGTAGAAAGAAAAACCCACTATCTTTGATTTTCAGTTTCTAAATTGCATTTTAAATTACATTTAAATATGTTCTGGGTCAAAAAAAGCATCTATTTTTATTTAACAAGGTGACTAAGTGACATTACCATTTGAGATAATGATATGGTTTGGCTGTGTCCCTACCCAAATCTCATCTTAAATTGTAGTTCTCATAATCCTCACATGTCGTGGGAGGGACCCAGTGGGAGGTAATTGAATTATGGGGGCAGTTACCCTCATGCTGTTCTCGTGATAGTGAGTGAGTTCTCACAAGATCCGATGGTTTTATAAGGGGCTTTTCCCCCTTTTGCTTGGCATTTCCCTTTGCTGCCGCCATGTGAAGAAGGACATGTTTGGTTCCCCTTCCGCGATGATTGTAAGTTTCTTGAGGCCTCACCAGTCATACTGAACTGTGAGTCAATTAAACCTCCTTCCTTTATAAATTACAGTCTTGGGTATGTCTTTATTAGCAGTGTGAGAACAGACTAATACAGGTATTTCCAAATGGTTTCAAGGACTAAGTTTCTAGATTTTTGTTTTGTTTTTATTTCAAAATCCTGCATGAAAGCATGATCAGATTACTCCTAACACTTTCCACTCCATGGGAGTTGCTCTTGCCATAGTCATCAACATCCTCCACTTTGCCATGTCTACCAGAGGGACTCCTCTTTCACTTCATGTTCCTCAGCTTCTTGGCACCAATTCTACAGCTACCCATTTGCTCTTGGTTTCATAATACAGTATTCCTTGGTTTATCTTTATCCCAACAGCCATTCCTGCTTAGTCTTCTTTGGTCACTTCTCTATTCATCCTTCAGATATTTTATTTGGTTCCTGGCCCCTTCTCTATGGTCATAGACATTTTTAGATCCCACCCCTCTCCCGCCAGCCAACATCATTGTCTGAACTAGACTTCCAAATTTGTGTTTCCATTCATGGCCACTCCTTTTTTTTTTTTTTTTTTTTGAGATGGAGTCTCACTATGTCACTCAGGCTGGAGTGCAGTGGTGTGATCTCGGCTTACAACCTCCACCTCCCGGGTTCAAGTGATTCTCTTGCCTCAGCCTCCCAAGTAACTGGGACTACAGGCATGTGTCACTCTGTCCAGCAAATTTTTGTATTTTTTGTAGAGACAGGGTTTCGCCATGTTGGACAGGCTGGTCTCGAACTCCTGACCTCAGGTGATCTGCCTGCCTTGGCCTCCCAAAGTGCTGGGATTACAGGCGTGAGCCACTGTGCCTGGCCGCCAAACTTGCATTTGAACCTGTCCCTAAGACATCTCTCTTTGGATATCTAATAGTCCCAACAAGTGAAACATGTTCATAATGGTATTTTTGACCTGTATTGTGCAAATCTCCCTCCAGTGTTACCATTTTAGTAAATGGCATCACAATGTGTAAAACTGTCCAAAGCAAAAACCAGTACTCATCCTTGAGATTTCTTTTTCCATTATCCAGTGTATCCAACACATCAGGAAAGCCTATCAGCCCAATTTACAAAACACCAGTCCAATCCACCCATTTCTCTCCTTCTCCCTTGCCAGCCCTTGTTCAAGCCATGCAATAAACGGTGGTAGTAGCCTCCTAATTCTTCTTCTTGGACAACTCTTGTTTTTAAAGTGCTTTAAACCATTGAATAGCTTCCAATCACACTTAGGATAAATTCAAACTCTTTACTATGGCTTAAGGCCCTACATCATCTTATCTCTGTTTCTTCTACATCATCTTGGTATACCCTTCACCTCCCTAACTCTTTTCAGTTCCTAGAACTTGCTAAAGCTTACCTGTCTCGGTGCATTTGTACTTCTCTTTCTTCTGCCTAGAATGTTCTCCCCTGACCTGCCTTTTTATCCTTCCCAACCTTTAGGTCTCTGTTCAAAATCACCTCTGCCGAGAGGGCCTTCCATGACCATCCTGTCTAAAGTAACCCTTTCCTGAATTCCTCCGGAACACATCTCTCCATATTTATTTCTTTTAGAGAACTTTGCATAATGTGCACTTAAATTGTTAGTTTTCTTGTTTACTTTCTGCTGTTGTCAAAAAGAATCTAATCTTCAAGACACTAGGGACCTTGCTTATCTAGTTACTTCCTGTTTTCTCAGTTCTTAGGACAAGTTTGGCTCACAGTAGACATATGGAATAAGTATATTTGGAGAATGAATAAACCTGACTTCAACTACTTTCATTTCTACTCACACCTAGTACACAGTCAAAGTTATAGAATATAAAACAGCTTCATTTTTTGACAAGATTCTTACTGGTGACACATTTCCATTTTAGCTTACCTGTCAACAAGAATCTCACATATATCAATACAAATATCAATAACTTGCATGCAGTTTTGACAAATTTCAATGCAATTTCTCACATATTTAGACGACAGTTAAGTATTTAATGAATGCTTAGTTTGTACCAAGCAATGTCTGAGTACCTTCGATATGGTACCATGTGTAATCACAATGATCACTTGAAATAGGTATTGTTATTATCTCCATTTAAAGGAGTAAAGACTGACAGTAGGCCAGTTGCCCAGAGTGGCACAACTTGTGAGCTGGAGAGCCAGGCAATCTAATCCCAGAACGGCACATCTCATTTGAGTCTCCTCATTACATCAGAGGTCCACAGCATGGACCTTATCCTGCTCTACACCTGGGGTAGGAGGCTCAAAGCAAATCATTGAGGTGCTAAATACACAGGTCAGTAGGTATCAAGTAAAGTCTTCCGAAAGGGTTAATTCTTTCTGCCATCCACTCACTGTCACAACTAGCAAGGCTAGTTTCACTGGATCATAAATGGATGAAGGCACGAGACTGTGTGGACCCAGTTTACAGTGAAAACTTAATGGGATTTCTGCCTTCGAAAGCCAATGTGACTCCTATCAAGGATCTGGAAATCAGTTTTCCTCTTTGAGGTGAAAGATGACAATTGAGGGATGATGGATTAGAAATTTGAACAGAATGCATCGAAAAAGAATGAAAGAAAATATGCCAAAATATTAACTGTGCCTTACATTGATTAGGATATTAATATAATCAAGATTGATATAGAATTATGAGTGATTTTAAAAAATAATTCAACATTTAATAACATTTATGCTCATAAAAAGTTCCCTTCCCACACATACATTCACAATCTAGTGGGACTGCCCACTAAAGTACTAAGATGAAGTTCTCAAGAGAACTCACACAAATATCAGTGAAGCTCCTTTGTCATTTCTGCTATTTACATGTCCCATCCTACTAGTATTTATTTAACATCCATCTAATATTATTTTACTTGATACACTGTTTAGTCTTGTCCTCAGCAATAATGGCTGGGAAGTCACAGGGTTTGTTAGCTTTGAATACACTTGAAATAAACACTTGAAAATAAACACTTGAAAAATAATACACTTGAAAATAAACATAGAAATAGTAAAATAAAAACATCCCTGTAAAAGCCATCTCTGGCCAGGCGTGGTAGCTCACGCCTGTAATCCCAGCACTTTGAGAGGTTGAGGCAGGCAGGTAGCTTGAGCCTAGGAGTTCTAAACCAGTCTGGCCATCATGGCAAAACCTCATCTGTATAACAAATACAAAAAAATTAGCTAGGCGGCCATGGTGGTGCGTGCCTGTAGTCCATTACTTGGAAGGCTTAGGTGGGAGGATCGCTTGAGCCCTGGAAGCTGAGGCTGCACTGAGCTGAGGCTGCAGTGAGCCAAGACTGTGCAACTGCACTCCAGCCTGGGCAACAGAGCAAGACCATCTCAAAAAAAAAAAAAAAAAAAAAAGCCATCTTGAGTACTACTAACAGGCTACACACAATGCCATAGGAAACTCTAAACCACTATGCTGATTTCATAGAATCCCCAGACACAGTCCTTTAATGCTTTTTCTTTAAGTTAAAAGGAAAATTTTATGGCAGTATATTGATAAAGTATAGTATATTAATATTTTATTATGCTTTATTCATACAGTATATTATAAAGTGTTCCACTTTAGAACTTGTACGCTTGTGTAATGTGGGAAAAGGCTGTTAATAATATTCCCTGGTACACTAGACAGTGAGAAATCAGTGCCTGGAATTAGCAGGAATAGAAAAGATTTTTGACTAGGGTGGTGTAATGTTGGCTTAATGGTATAGGATGTAACAGAGGAGAAACTTACATTCGTTATCGGATCATTTTCATTCTCCGTAACACATCCCTGAAGATTTAAGTTGAGGGCTTTACAGATGATCATGATTCTCTTGGCAGCTTTTTCTTCAAATGGTTTGATCACAGACTCAGGTTCCAAGAGATCTTTTTTTTGAAGTTTCAAGGTCTAAAAAAGTTTTGAATGAGTCACCAAACATCCAACATAAAAAAGAAATTCTAAATTATAATCCCCAACTGTATGGATCAAGTTCATATCTGCTTAGAAAAAATTTTGACTTACATCTGTGTCTGGATCTAGAGAGAACAGATTTAGCCTCTCCATGTTTCGAGTTGTTTTTACAGTATCTTCTGTTTCTGTGAGGTACTACAGAGAAAATTGTGTTAGTCCTTGGTATCTAAATATCCAGATACAGCCCCTGACACATCCACATGGCCAAGAAGCAGCCCCTTAGTATTATCACCATTTTAGTATTACCCATTAACACTTGGCAAATCTTGTAAAAGTATCTTTCCTTTTTGAGCCCTATGTGTATGTTAATGAAAACACATAGGTTAACGGAAAGTTCCGAATTAGCTTCTTAGTTTAAATCTTAAAAGAAAGCATTTACGTCTTTTCCATGAAAGCAATAACTAACTAATAATTCAAATTGGTTTTGCAAGTACAATGCCAACTTTATTACCTTTGCAAAGTCTGGGTGTAGGTTGTTCTCTGAAGAATCTATTTCCTCTGGCATGCATTCACAAGTTACAGAATTATCCAGCGAATCTTAAAAAGATATACCAAGTCAGGTTATTAAATATTACTCACGAGTCACACATTCTTCTAGCCTGTGACATGCAAAACTAAGTTAGGCTTAAGAGCTAAGAGGGACGTTGGTGAGCCTAAGCTTTCATTGTGTTCTGACTCCTGAACTCCACATTGTTGAGTGATCTGGGCCTGGAAATCAGACCCTCTGATGATCATTTTGGGATTCTTGCTATGATACCATCTTGTGTCCACAAGAACTTTGGATTTTTACACTACATTTATACTTGGGGTTGTCTTGACTTACTTCATTAATGCATACTAAAGTTTTCTTAAATATGTATGTATTTTTGGTAATTCTGGCTCTCAGGCTATCAATTTAGAATCCACCTTCTTGCTTCAGCTAAACTCTGTAAGACACTGTAAACATTAATACTATCGTTATTATTAAGGAAATTGTAAGTGTAAAACACCTACTACGGCATACAGTAGTTGTGTTAAAATCAACAAAATCCGCAATAGTTTTTTTCCACATTACCCCGTGGCTCTTTCACTCTAGAGCCTGAGACTTAGACTAGGGGAACTTAAAGATGCTTTGGTTTCTAATGTACCATGTGCTGTGCAAAATGTCTGAAAATAGTTTTGTTTTGGGAGGAGTGACTGACTTTTCTGGTGTTGAACTTGCCTTCTATGTAGCTACAGACTTGCTTTTCTAACCTTTTCACCTTTTCTTTCCTCTCTCTTGTTCCCTTCTCTTTGCATAAAATGAAGTAGACTCATGAAGGAATTAGGATGGGGAGAAAAAAATTTAATCTTATAAAAATTCTATCACCATGTATAATTTTTGAAACTTTCACATATAAGATGATCACAGTAGGATCGAAAAGCATAAATGAAAGATGCTTTTTAACTAAAAGGAAGGAATTCATATTTCCCTTTACAGAGCATAAGATTCATTAACTAAATTTAATGAAAGGCTAAAAACCACAAAATGTCCCTGATAAGGTAATGTCCCATTGAACATGAGCACAGTTTTGATGCTGTGACAAATGATTCCCAACATCATTTGCTGGGGGAAAGCCTCAGATCATTGCCAGTTGACTCTGAATTGTACTTACGTGTGGTGGCCATTACTGTGCAGTAAAGATTTAGGAGTGATTTAGTGATTCTTGGAACAAACAGCCCCAGGATGGATGAGCTAGATCAGACAGCGACTACAATGCCTAGCAGCTTTAGTGAACCAAAAACACAGGTCACACTGGACAAAGGAAGGAAGACAGCTTCATATGCTCTCACCCAGACCCAGATCAGTGACCTCTGTGCTCCTCCTCCCTTGGAGGGGCCCCTCAGGACTGATTTGCAGAATGCGGTTGAGGGTGTGGATCCACTCATCCATATCTGACTCTGTTTCAGCTGCCAGCACAAAATAGGTCAGGTCATTCATTTTCAATTCAAAGGCATATTTTCTTAGTCTGTTATTCTGTGGTATAAAAAGAAAGAAAGAAAAAGAGAATACCAAAAAATAAGCCTTTGAGAGAGAGAGATCATTTATGTGGGCTTGAGGTTCCAAAAGTCCTTCCATACAGATAGGTAACATAAAGAAAATTTTCCAAAACAAGACAAAATTTTAGATGGGTCTGATCATTTTGTTTGGTTTCTTTCAAAGCTTTTTGTACTAAGAAATATCTTATTTAGGGTTTTGTTGATTGGATGGACACGTTAGCTTAAACATTTCATTGAGGGCATGTGCTTGAGTATATTCTCAACTCCTTGTAAGAGTTTGAGTTTCTGCCTTGACTTTCTCACCTTACGTTCTGTGATTCATTCCAGGTGGGCTTCTGACCCTATTGCATCCCAGAAGCAGCTATTACCAAGATCACTAACAGGCTCTATGTTGCCATACTATCTTAAGGACTATTTCTTTCTTCATATCTTCCTTGTCCTTGCAGCAGAATTAACAAAATGGCCACCTCCTCCTTTCTGAAACTCACCTTTCTTCAGTTTCCATGACCACACTCTATTCTGGTTTTCCTTCCACCTCATTGGCTGCCATTTTTCTATCTCCTCTGCCAGCTCTTCCTTCTTCTCATGACCTCTAGTGAGAATCCTGGCTATGCCTCAGACTCCTTTCTCTCCTTTATTTCTCATCTATTCCAATGGCCTCAAATGACATCCATGTGCAGTGACATACCAGTTCCTTTCCTGGCTCTGGCTTCACCAACCTCCAGGTTCTTCTGTAACTTGACATCTCTACTTTGCATTTTGTGACCAACCCACAAAGCCTTGTTCTAGTTCCTGAATGTGTTCCTGTCATGTTCTTGTTGCTGCCACAAGGAAGGCATAAGACAGGCTGGCCCCCTCCACCACACATGCTCTCAAAAGCACAGTGGGCATGGTGTGTGCCCTCATGTACTTATATGATTTGTATCCACCCTTCAGATCTCAACTGAAACTTTCCTCAATTTTCCAGTCTAGGACAAAGGGACAAAGGTCTTGTCTTCCAGAGCACTTACCATGATTTGAAATTATCTGCTTATTCATTTTTGTTTGTTTGTTTTGACAAATACATGTCTCCCTTAAGGCTACCTCCGTGAGGACTGGGTCACTTTTGCTAACCACCATATCATGTACTAGTGCTGACACATGAAGGATTCAAAAATGGTGGGTTCAAAACCAGTCATATTTTATGAATGGAACAGAATAGGTTCCTATTCCAAGTTGACATTCTGGTAGAGAAGAGGTGAATGGATGAATGATTGAAGGAATGAACAAACAATTGAAAAACAAAGGTTCTCCATTGTGCAGAGAACTAAAATAAGCCAGTGTGATGAGTAGGTACTTTAGATTGGGTGATCAGAAGCAGGCCTTTCCCCAAAGGAGATCTCTGATTTGAAATCTGTAAAAAGGAGAAATGGGCTATTGAAAGTTCGGGGAAGGACATTTAAAGCAGGGGGAACCCAAGACCAAATTGTTACAATTTTATATATTCCTGGTATGAGATTGGAATGTACATTCGAAGTGGAAACTTCTCCCTAATGACGCAAACTAGTGTTATTTAAGGGGGTGGTTGTTGGAAAGATTACTGAAGATGCTTCATCTTTAATTTACTCCAGGCAATTCCTATGCAGGTGTCCAGCTTTTATCAGTATGTTCTAAAGCCTGTAGCTTATTCATAATTGTAATAGAGCAAACCCTAACACTTAGGACAACTCTATTAAGTAGAATACAAATAAGAGAAGAGCCGTAAAATGAGATCAATAGTGTGGGATTGTGGCTAAATAACAAGGTATAAAATTCTTTTGGGGAACAGGATTGCTATTTCTTGGTGACAAGCAAAAATTTCTAATACCCCTCCGGCAATGTTCTCTTTCTTTGGGATGCTCTCACAGACGGTCCCCAGATAGCTGTTTCTTTCAACAATCACAACAACAAGATTACTAGTGCAAACACAACAATTACTAAACACTGGCTCTGTACTTTATGGTCGTTATTTAATTTAAATGTCATAACAACTGTGGGACCAATCACATTATTCCATTTCACATGTAGTGAAACTGAGTTTTGGGGAGATTAATTAAAATGTGTTTGGGATTATATTGATAGCACATGGTAGAAAAGGGAAAATAAGCCCTATATACTCTAACAACTGTGCTCCTAATCCCACCTGCTGAGCTGCCTTATGCATTGCACAGAGCTAGGGACACAGAAGATGCTCAACTGATGCTGCTCTCCTTTCTTGACATTGCCCTGGCACAACAAGGGGCATCTGTGGCCTGGGAGTTGTGGTTTCTCTCAGTGCTCAAGAACACATAGTGGGGCAACACATAGCCTCAAGAAAAAGTAAAGTTCAGGAAATGAAGAAGAAAGAATTGGCTGAAATGCTAACTATGGTTCTCATGTGGAAATTCACAGCTCAAACATCACTTTCTAGGCTTTCAAGGATGAGCCTTTTGCTTCTGTCCAGACTTTTGTATTACCGTCAAGTATTATTTATTTCTTAGCCTTATAATGCCAGTCACAGGCCTGGCTCTTTATAGTCCACAAGTCTTAGAAGGGCAGAACCTAAATTTGTATCATCAGTGCTAAGTGCAGTGATATAATTGACTATCAAAGAGATATCTGTTGTGTTCATACTTTGTGTTGGGCAAAAACTTAGCCAGTCCCTGCTCTTGCAGAATAGGAATGACAGGCATTAAGCAATTAATCAGACAAATGTGAAATCAGAAAACAAATATATTTAAATTTTGTATAAATGTTTTGAAAAAGAGGTACTAGGTTCTATGAGAACATAGAACAGAAGTATTTAGACAAGTAAAAGGTCAGAGTTGCATTTTGAAAAAATCATTTTGACTGCAGTGTAAACAGAGTGGAGGGTATTCAGAAAGCCCATGACCTCAAACTTCAGTGTGCAAAGCAAACATCTAGGCAGCTTCCTTCCAAAGGCAAATTCCTAGACGCCCCACTCTCCCCAGGAGGACTGGGGTAGATGTCCTCCACGTGTCCTCACACACAGCTCTGGGATGTTCTGACGAAGAAGGGCTACAGAACTGCCTGTGACCTTCACTGATAGACAGTCTAGGGGCAAAGACAAGATGGCTGCAGAACAGGTATAAAAGGAAAGACAGGTGTCCTATCACAGCACAATTTCCTTCAAAAAACAACAAGAATAGAAATAGACACTCAGCGCCAGGCACAGTGGCTCACTCCTGTAATCCCAACACTTTGGGAGGCCAAGGCGGGCAGATCACTTGAGGCCAGGAGTTTAAGACCAGCCTGGCCAACATGGTGAAACCCTGTCTGTATTAAAAATACAAAAATTAGCTGGGCATGGTGGTGAATGCCTGTATTCCCGGTTATTTGGGAGGCTGAGGCAGGAAAGTTACTTGAACCCAGGAGGTAGAGGTTGCAGTGAGCCGAAATTGCACCACTGCACTCCCAGCCTGGGTAACAGAGCGAGCTCTCTGTCTCAAAATAAAAAAATAATAAAAAAAGAAAGAAAGAGACACTCATAAAAGAACTATAAATGTCCAGAGTTTGGTGCACAACTTTTGCAAGGACATTTTTAAGTATTTGATTATAGAAAAATGCAAGCAAATCTCAGTGTTATCTTGAAAACAAACAAATGAAAGAATTTGCGTGATGAATTTGATGCTGCAAATAATGTTAAAAGGGAAATAAAAAGCAACCTAAAATGCTTATATTGGGTCCAAATTAAAGGTGGATTGACTTGCAACCTGCTTTCGAATGAAGATGCCAAACACTAACAAAATTTTGAAATGAAACATTACAAAATATAAACAAGAGTTGATTTGATTGTCTAAACTGCATTCAGTACTTCAAATGAATTAAATATGATTGCCGGCTTCAATAATATAATCACAAATATTCTTAAAAATTTGAGCAAAGTATTACAATCTTGTTTCTCAAAAAGGGACATTTATAATTAAAATAAATATTCAATTTGAAACATCTCAAGAACTAAATTACCTTCTTCTATTTCAAGAGAAATAGAACCATTTGCAGCCCAGAGAAGCTTATGTTGGGAAAGATTAAGATGTCTGAGTGGTTTTCGATCTCGCTGTCTGTAATCTCAAAGATAATGTCATATAGAATAGCAAAAAGGGCAAAAATTGAAAATCAATGGGACATTTCAATAGGACGTTTTAATAATTTTGAAGTATGATTGTTAAGTCATTAAAATGGTAATCAAGAAGTAATCATATTCTTGTTTTTGCTCCCCCAAATTTTCCTCTATTTCTCATATATCAGCGTCCTTTGCAGCCAGTGCAACTACTTTGTTCAGTCAACCTTACCATAGTATATCTACATGACTTCATAAATAGTAGGAACCTATGAATATGTCTTATTGTCATGATATGTTTAGTGAGTTGTGGCAAACTGTTCCGCTTCCACAATGTTCATCTGAAAAATTCCAAACTGTAGATACTCCAAGAAAATCACTCAAGCCAATGGTGGACTGAATATCAAAGAGGGAAGGAATTAAATAATCAAATATTTAATTATACCTAAATAATCAATACCTAAATAATCAATAATTATACCTAAATAATCAAATATTTAATTATACCTATTATGTGGCTATCATCTTGTATAGAATTTTGCAGGAACAAAAGAAGAGTCTTAAGGGAATCATACAACATCAAATCCAGGTTTCTGGTATCGATGGCTCCCTTCCATGAAATCCTCTCCACTCTCTGTAGGTTTATTTGTTCATTCATTCAATGAAAATTAAATGGGTACCTCCTATGTTTCAGTCACACAGAACTGAAAAAATTCAAGTAAAGTGCTTTCCCTCATTAAACTTACCTTCTAGTGTAATGAAATGTCAGTAACCAAATAAGCAGAAAGACAACATATGTGACATATATATATACTTACATATATATATACATATATACATATATATAAAATAGATGTGTAATATAATATGGCATCATGCAGTGACAAATGTAATTTCATTCTTGCATATGTTATCAGGACTTATTGCTTGAGGTGTGTTACTTGTTTTATTTGCATGTACCATATTTGTTTTGCTTTTTTCTGTGCATCCTTCCCACATCCTGGAAGCTTTTTGAAGACATGAGCCACATGTATTTTCAGAGTCTGCTCTTTTCACAATGGTTTGCACATTGCAAGTTTTCCAATATATACAGTATTTGCTGAAATGAATCCCATATCTAAAATTCACTGCTTAAACCTCCACATGAACATATCTTTGTAGTGTTTCTTCTGCCCACATAGCTTATGTAGGTAGAATAAATGTATGTATGTGGGTATGCTACTTTACATATGATAATACATCATATCTTTGGGCATCTGTCTGTAATTTTGGACATTCCTCTGCCTCAAGTTAAACTTTGCAATTCATTAGCTCTGTGACTTGTGAAAGACACTCTACCTCTCTGAATTTTATTTTAATAAATGGAACAATCATAATTCATGTTCCATCAAGTTTTGTCAAATAATATATTAGATGAAGAAAACCACAAGTATAATTTTGGTTCTTATTCTCGGAAGTGAGATTTTCAGAGCTTGAGTTGCTAATGCGAGGCTTACGGGTCATATTTGGCTTCTAGATTTGTTTTCCTTGTAATGTTCTTTCCCCTGCTCCCAATTTGACTTGCTTTCTGTAGGCTGGCATTCTCCACGTCTACATAGTCCAAGCTGCATCTATTTCTCACACCTGGCCTCTCTTCATGCATGCAGGGGGCTGCTTGACCTACAGGATGTATCTGCATTTCTAGCCTTTGGTTAGTCACAGGAAGCCATTGTCTTGGAACCCATATCCACATGGTGGCAGACTCAAGGAAATGAACCTTGTCCACCACACTGTCCACACCCATGTAAGCCTGTCTAAAGTGACTTCAGCTTATTATCATTGCTGAGATAGGGACCTAAAACAGATGGGATTCTTGGGCTGTTCATTCTCTTCTACAGTGGCAGAACCTGGAATGAATGGATGGATAGATGAATGAATGTGAGAATGAATGAATGAATACATGAACTGAAGGAACAAGATAGGATAACACAAGCCTAAATATCCCTTAGTCCCAGAAGAAAAACCTTGAAGCAGCAAAAACCAAGTTCTCTTCCAGATTGGGAGCATAGGCCCATAAAAAATATCTAATACTCTTTGATGATATTATGAAAAAACAGAAAACCATGATTAGGCTTTGTTTTGTTTTGTGTTTTTTTTGGCCAAGATTCAGGAAATTGTCAGTCATAAACATTACCTAAAGTCTCTGAGAAAGCTGGGAAGGAGTTTCTCTCTACTTGAGCCACCCTTGTAATATACGTCTAAGAATTCCAAAGTATTCTAAGGAAAATGATGATATGGATTAAGTCTGAATGAATCAAACTGAAATGGCATATTCACTAAAGATTATAATGAACTTGAACTCCCTAAGAATGCCGGATGCTAAGTAGTACTTTCTGAGGCAGAGACGTTGTTCCTCTTTTTTGTTTGATTCAACGGAACCTGGCAATGATTCTTCATAAAATTGGTCTGATTCATCCTAGTTATTCATTTGCTCTGTGCTTTTGTGTGTACATGATTCATCTTCAGGCACATTTCATGCCTGAGAGCTTACTAGAACTATGGTTAAACTGGCACTATTTCACTCAAATTCTCTCCAGATGTAAAAACTTACACATCTGGAAGAACTATAAGCAAATATGTAAGAACTGGGACCCACACACAAAGTGACAAGTGACCCAGGTTTTGTCTCCCCAGAGTGATCCCAAGAAACTGGTCCCTGCCTCTACAAAGGATGTAGAGAATATTGGATAAAGCTTCTTGATGAAGAGGAATATAAATGCAGGGATAGAGGTGAACTCTTTAAAAGATACATGTGCCTGTATACATATGTAACTTACCTGCACATTGCGCACATGTACCATAAAACCTAAAGTATAATAATAATAATAATAATAATAATAATAATAAAAGAAAAAAAAAAAGATACATGTGCCAAATCTACCTTGGGGAATATTATAGACAGGCCCAGCTTTTTCTGTACAGACTTACAGCCTGAGCTGAAAGAGTTCATCATTGTTTCATGTTCCCAGAGCATTCCATGGGCTCTGCCATTCATACCTCCATCATCACTCTCGAGATATTGTGTGATAGTGAGCAAGTAGCAATGCCCCTCTCTGATTCTGACTTCAATAAAGAATTGACTTCCCCACACCTAGGTGTAGTTTCTAGCATGTCATAGGCACTAAGTGGGTTTGTTGAATGAATCAGTAGATTAATGAATAAATAAAGACATAGATAAATTAACACACTTAGGAAAAAATATCCGGAACGTAAATCAAGGTTTTCTAGGAAGGCTTTCCCATAATGGAATGTCTATATCCTAGGTTATGACCTTTGAAATTAATGGAAGAATTAGGGGAGAAAGGCTAAATACACTATCTCCCAGTTCTTTTCACATATTAGCACATTGTTCTAGTTTTACGGATGAGGAACCTGAGATCAAATTGGTCAAGTAACTTACTCAAAGTCTTTGGGTAGTAAACGGTAAAACTAGGATTTAAATGCGGACTTGCGTGAATCCCAAGCTTGTGTTTTCCCTTCAACACTCCTTTTTTTCCATGACAATGTTTAAGCAGAGACTGAAACACAATCTAAGTAAGAGATGATGGAGAAGCAGTTCCTCCATAGGAAGATCAGATTAGAGCAGTAAGTTCTATGATTCTTTGAAGAAGAAAAATATTGCATATTAACCTGTGTTTCTGCAAACTTAATATGTAACAAAAGACTACAATGGTACTTCTTAAAAAATGATGACTCATTTGCTAGAGAAAGCTTTCAAGTACAAATGGAAAGGATAATATTTGCCATTTTCAGCTCAATGTCTATAAAATGCAGTTATTGATCTTTACTGCTAACATTTTACTTCATGTTTCTAAGGCCAAAAAGTGTCCTTTGTGACCAACAATAGAAAATAGCTTCCACCCTCCCTTAAGGTCATTATTGCCCTTTCCATATGGAAAGCTGGCATCTGTGTTAAAATGCAATTATCTTTCACTTGTAGCAGAGTGCTCAGAAACAGTTAATTAGTTCAGCTTTATTACTTCCTGGAAGAATTCCAGATTTTAACAAATAAACCATCCAGAAATAGGCCAGGACTAAATGACTGGAGAGAACTCTACTTGCATCCACATATCCAAGGGCCTCCAGGAGTGGTCTGTGATGTAATCTCAGCTCGTAACAAGCTAGGTGAATGCTGAGGTTTGAGGGTAACAGAAAGTACTTCTCTACTGGCCTGTGACCAGAAATAGAGTCCTGGACCTCAGTGAGCCAGTGTCATTGTGAAATTTGAGGGAAGGTTGCTAACACACTTTTGATTGCTCCCATGATTACATAAAAGGAAATAAAGTCAGTTATTTCATCAGAGTAGGAAGCAGCGTTTTGAAAGTCAAATGTCCAAATGGGGTCTATGGAATTATTCTGCTTCCCTTTGCCACAGTGGCCCATGCTGAATTTCATACTAAGGACAGTAATTTGAAGACCAATAGCTTACAGAACATTATTTGTTAAAAGCACTATGTCTGTTTCTGAAATTAGACCCTTTGGAATCAATGGAATCCTTGTCTTTGAAGAAAATCACCTCTTAGAAGAAAGATGCTGCATATGTACACTGTCAACTTACTCTATCATTATTACCTAATTATAAAATAACATATTTGAAGTGTATATGTTAATACTATGTCATTTGCATATTATTTTACTGAATTTCATTATCTCAGGGGTTCTCTACATGGCAGCAAACATGGGTGCTAATTTTCTGCTTGTCTTTGAATATCTGAGACTTGCCTCTGCCACAGGGCCTTTGAACTTGCTGCCTCTGCTCATTCTTTTTTTGTTGTTTGTTTGTTTTTTGAGACAGAGTTTCGCTCTGTCACCCAGTCTGGAGTGCAGTGGCACGATCTCGGCTCACTGCAACCTCCGCCTCCTGGGTTCAAGTGATTCTCCTGCCTTAGCCTTCCCAGTAGCTGGGATTACAGGCCTGTGCCACTGCATCTGGCTAATTTTTGTATTTTTAGTAGAGATGGGGTTTCACCATGTTGGCCCAGCTAGTCTCCAACTCCTGACCTCAAGTGATCCACCCGCCTTGGCCTCCCAAAGTGTTGGGATTACAGGCATGAGCCCCTGCGCCTGGCCCTCTGCTCATTCTTTAGTCTGTAGATCAAATTATCTCTCTTCAAAAATGCTCTTCTCCCTCATTGAGAAGAGCATATTCCTTTTCAGCCTCACCACTCTTCTGTCTCCCTTTTGTTTCTCTGTTTATTTTCTTTATTGAAAAATTTACCAGCTGATTCCATTCTGCTTATTCATGTCTTTGCTTATTTCCTGTTTTTCTTTCTCTCTGGAAAGTAAGATTTGTGAAAGCAGAGATCCAGGCTGCCTTGTTTTTCACAGAATGCTTAGAATCTAGAGCAGCTCTTGGCTCATATCAGATACTCCACGAATATTTGTTAAATACACTTTTCAAATAAAAAAAAATCCCAAGGAGGAAAAGGGATGTCTACTCACCTGCACCACTCCTGTGCAGGAATCCAAAAAGATGCATCCTTTGGGTTCTTTGGATATTTTCTCATCTTTGTAAAAATTCATAATGTAGGAGTTATCTGGCAACTGAGTCAGCTGGAAGTAGCGCTTTTTGAATGACTAAATAAAGGAAAAGATATAAGGAGATATTCAAACTGTAATGTGCTATTACTCATAGAAATTAGAATTATTCTAATTCCTTCAGGAGTGCTATATTTCTAGGACATTTTTCTAGAGAAGAGCATCCTACTTCTTCATAAATAAAATATTACATGAAACATAAACTCAATGCAAATGGCTCTCTTCTGTGCTGTGACCAGAGGAGGGAGTGTTAAGAAGGGTGACAGAGATAAAGATGAGTCTTGATGTCTCCTTACCCGAACAGTAACGGTGTTGTTCACGGTGCTGTTAAAATTCCCCTTGTAGAGCCAGCCGGACTTGAAAACACCAGTTCCTCCCGCTCCTCCACCCCCCTTGGAAGATGAGTGGGAAGTGGTATCCTGTAGGAAAGGCATATTAGCATGACAGCCATCTTTTGTGGATCCTAGATCCTAGACACTGCATTTAAAAAAGAGACTCCTTCTCCTCTCTTTGACTCATCTTAAATAAGCATGTTCAATTTCAAAACAAACGTGATTCATTTTGACTAAAAGCCCTACCACCAACAGCTACTACAACTTACAACAAACCGGTCAGAACTCGAGACTTTTAGTGCAAGACAGAAACTAATTATCCTCATGTTTTAAACATCTCACTTTCAACTATTTACTTACTTCATCCTTATCAGCATCTTCATGGTCAATCTCAAAGGAATGTGAAGGAAGCTTCTCTGGTTTGTATTCTGCTCTGATATTAAAAAAAAAAAAGATTCTGATTTGTCATTGGAGACTGCTTTCATTTTAAGTTGCTCCCCAGGTAACAATAACAACTATGGTGCTGGTGTTTTTACAAATTTCTGTAAAATAATGTAATCTTTTGAGTGTCTCATTTCCTTTGGAAGTATTAACTTTCCTCTGCCATGATATCTTATCTCCAGTATATAAATCTCTATTTTAAACCACGGAGTTACTAATTATATATATATTTGAGACAGTCTCACTCTGTTGCCCAGGCTAAAGTGCAGCGGCGTGATCTCGGCTCACTGCAACCTCCACCTCCTAGGTTGAAGCGATTCTCATGCCTCAGCACCACCCACCCCCTCCCAGTAGTAGCTGGGATTATAGGCATGTGCCACCATTTTTGTATTTTTTTGTGGAGATGGGGTTTCGTGATGTTGGTCAGGCTGGTCTTGAACTCCTGGCCTCAAACTATTCTCCCACCTCAGCTTCCCAAAGTTCTGGGATAATAGGCATAAGCCACTGGCATTTGGCCTTCTAATTACATAAATTTACACATACATTTTTGAGTTAGATGTAGGCAAGCGGGACAATTTGAAAGGTTGGGGAGTTTCTATTTTCCTTCCCCCACATTTGTAGGTGGAATCACTACTTAATAAGTAGTGATATTTTCATTGTCATTTCTGTGTCATCTGTATGTGACATACTCAAGGGTACACAGTAGTCAATGGAAGAGCCCCAGCCCTGAAGAACCATGACCCTGAGAACCAGTCTGTACTGGGGCCACTAGGCTGTGCTGCTCCCTAACCATGGCCTCCTCAAAATGTGCACCAAAGGGACTGGTAGCAATTAAACTTACTTTGTGCATTTCCATAGTATCCTAGAAAGCCTATTTAAGTTGCAACATCTCCGACCAGCTCAGAGAAGCAAGAGTGTGCATCTGGTTTTATAAAGGGTAAAATAAACCATAAATAAGTTTTCTTTGGCTTGATTCTATCTCATAACTAATGGTTGAATGGAAACCAGACAATACCATCCAAAGTACGGGCATTTCTTGATGTCTAGCTGTTTGGCCCCCTTTACTATATAAAATCCCATGTATAAAAATTTCATGGGATGTTTTTCTTTTTTAAAGTAAATTTTATTGGGTATGCTTGAGGTTTACAACATGGTGGTATGGGAGGGATACATGTAGATAGTAAAATGGTATTATAGTGAAGCAAATTAACATAGCTATCATCTCAATAGTTACTTTTTTGTAACAAGAGCAGTAAAATCTACTGATTTAACCAAAATCACTAATGCAATGTGATTTCACTAACTTTAGTCCTCTTGTTGCACATTAGCTCTCTAGACTTCATCCTGCACATGTGCTACTTTGCATCAGTTCATGGACTTCTCCCTGTTTCCTCTCAGCCCTGGTAACTGTTGGTGAGAATGTAGATTGCTACAAGCATTATGGGAAACAGTATGGAGGTCTCTAAGTAAATTTAAAATAGAACTAGCATATGACCCAGCAATTCCTCTTCTGGGTATATATTTGAAGGAGATAAAGTCGCCAGCTTATAAAGATATCTGCACTCCCGTCATCATTGCAGCATTACTCATACTAGCCAATATATGGAAACATTCTAAGTGTCCACTGAAAGAGAAATGGATGAAGAGAATGTTTAATATATTAATATGTGCCTCTGTGTGTGTGTGTGTGTGTTTGTGTGTGTGTGTGTGTCTAGCATTCTCTTTATTCCTCTGTCAATGGACACTTATGACGTTTCCATATATGTGTGTGCGTGTGTGTGTCTATACATGTGTGAATATATATGCGTGTGTCTGTATGTATTGTACGTATATGTGTGTGAATATATATGTGTGTGCATGTATATATGAATATATATGTGTGTGCATGTATATATGAATATATACGAGTGTATGTATATATGTGTGTGAATATACTTGTATGTATGTATATATGTGTGTGAATATGTGTGTGTGTATAGCATTCTCTTTATTCATTCCTGTGTCAATGGACACTTAGGATGTTTCAATGTATATGTGTGTGTCTGTGTGTGTATGTATATACGTGTGTGAATATATATGTGTTTGTATGTATATGTGTGTGAATATATGTGTGTATATATTTATGTGAATATATATGTGTGTGCATGTATGTATGTGTGAATATATATGTGTGTATGCATATGTGGTGTGAATGTGCATGTATGTATGTGTGTGAATATATGTGTGTTTGTATGTGTGTGTGAATATATGTGTGTGTATGTATGTGTGTGAATATATGTTTTTGTATGTATGTGTGTGAATATATATGTGTGTATGTATGTGTGTGTGAATATGTATGTGTGAATATATGTGTGTGACTACATATCTGTGTATGTATATATTAATATGTGTGTGTGTAAAATGGAATATTATTCAGCTTTAAAAAGTAGGGATTCTGCTATTTGCCATGATATGGATGGACCCGGAGGACATTATGCTAAATGAAATAAGCCAGACGTGGAGAAAAAAATTGTACGATCTCACTTATATGTGGAATCTTAAAAAAATCAAATATGCAGAGATAATAAAATGGTATTTGTTTTAAGATTATTTATATTGTGTAAAAGCAACCTCTGAATCTGACTATTGAGAAAGGAAAGATCAGAAGTGCATTTGGTACTCACATCAGAAATTATTTCCTATGTTGATGGTACTCCAGATAGGAAGGTGAATGATCAGGGCTCTTTAGACTTAAGTACGCATAAAATTGCTATGCTGTGCACTCACATAGGTGTTAAGTAAGGGCTTCAAAATATGCTTACCCTCCCTTCATTTTCAGCAGGGAAAGTTAGAGCACAAAAGGAACATTGGCCTCACTGTTAAACTGTGAAAAGCCTGAGATCAGAACCATGTTCTCCATTCCTGATAAGAAGTGTTTTTTATTGTGGTAAAATAGACATAACATGGAATTTATCATTGTAACCACTTTTAAGAGATGGTATTAGAAGGCTGCATTTAGGAAAGGTGAATCTTTAATAAGCACATTAAGTAAGATTGCTGCCATTTCTCTCTTCCAAAGGAGGTTATCCTTTCTTCTTGCAGAGCCTTAGAGATAGTCAAGCCTATCAGTGCTGCCTGCACTGATGTTAACTTGTTCTGCCTCTTTTGGTCAGGGTCAACTTTATGGGATGGCAGAGGAGGTAGCAGAAGACATAGAGTTCTTTTAGGATCACTGGGAAATTCTTGCTACCCCACCAAAAATATTCCTTTTCTCCTTAATACCATCTAACATGCTCTGAACAAGAAGCAGTCTCTCTCACCTTTTAATTTGATTGGCAAAAATAAAGCCTGTAAATACAACCCTTCCCTCTCCCCCACTCCTGTGAGAGGTGACATGTTGCCTGAGATTCAGAGGAAGGTTCCAATGGTTGATTTCAGAGCAATTGCTCGAGGTACCCTGTCTGCAGAGAACAGAAGATGAGTGTTCCAGGATTCTTAAAATGGTGGCACAGCAGTAAAGAAAGAACGGAGGAAACATCCCAAGTGAATGAAAAAAGAGTGAATCGGGAAAAACCAAGGAAGAGGCAACAAAGACAAACTTGAAAGTGGAATGTCAACATTTGGCCCCGTGCTAGTCATTCCATCAGTTTCATTTGACCTTGATGCAATGGTATTTGTTTCTGAACCTCCTATTCTGTCCTCTTTGGCCAGCATGGCTTATCCTTCCTTCCAAAAGAATAATTTTGTAGGTACTTGTTCTCAATAACTGTGGATCACAATACAGGCCAGGCGTTGCATTAATGTAAATTTCAGCAAGATACTTATAAACAAGGAGGAGAGAAAGCCTTTCAAACTAGTAATGATGTAAAAACAAAAAAGTGATGAAACAAAGTAAGGTTCTCTTGAATTTCAACGTAAAAGGCTAAATGCTTGTGAAAGTTTTTTTCACAAATCTCCCAGTTGAGAAGTGGAAATAATGACTGAGATAGCCTATAAATTTCACAAAAGTTTCACAAAAGCCCATAGATTTAGTGACTTATGACCAACTCAGTTCAGAATGCCGCAGAAGTGTCTGTCACTGAAGGATGGCTAAACAAACTACAGTAGATCCACACACAGGAATGTTACTCAGAAAGGAAAAGAAGCTACTGATACGTGCAACAACATGGATATCACTCAGAAGCATTGTGCTGAGTAAGAAAAGCTAGAAACAAGAACAGACATGGTATGATTTCACGGTTATGAAAATCAGAGCACTGATTGTCTCTTGGGGGAGAGAAAAGGAGAAGTAAGGGTTAACCAGGGAGGGGTGGTAGTTAACTCTTTGGGGGTGATAACATTGTTCTGTTATCTCAACAGAGGTTTGAGTTGCACAGGTGTACTGTGGTCAAAAGTTATCAAATGGTTCACTTACAATTTGCATGTTTTCTTGTACGTAAATTTTATATCAAAAGAGAAAAAATGAACTGCAGACATCTATGCGGTGTGCATTCCGAAGAGTTTAGAGAGGCAGTGTGTTAATGTTTTAAATTCCACTTTAAAATGACCAAAAAATAAAACATTGATAGATGTCTAGAAGGATGGATGATGGATGGATTGATGGATGGATGGATGGATGGATGGGTGGATGGATGGACAGGTTGTATAATAAAACAAATATAGCAAAACATAAAAGACACATTCTAGATGATGGGACTAGTGGGATTCATTGCATGCCAATCTTTTAACTTTTTCCTAGGTTTAAAATTTGCAAAAAACTTTTGAAGTGATATGTGAAAAATTTGAAAGTGTTGAAATTATACATAGAGTCACTAAAAATGATGTCTTCTGAACTGATTCTTTTTTATAGTAAAGATAATAAAAAATTGCACAACAGATACATATAAACCATTCTCAAAGTAAAGGTTGAGTAAAAATTTATCAGTGATTTTTCCCTGATATTTTTGAAGAACAGATGATTTAGAAAAGAGAGAAGAGAGCTTCAGACAAATGATTGGAAATAATTTTAGGAATTTCCCAAATGTCATATTTAACACTATATTACAACTTATGACATCTCCATACTCTTTCTTTAATAAAATAAAACTTTATTTAAACATCCACTTTAAGTATTAATGATTCAAAAATAACTCAGAAGATATGAGACAGAGAATACCAATGAAGTCAATAGCAAAACTCAGCCAACCCCACTAGTCCCTAGCCATATCCATGCTGATCTTAATCTTCACTTTTAAAAACTATGCAGACCAGAGAGTGTCAACTTAAGTCAGATCTGGGGCTAGGGTTGTAGTGAATGTAAGCATGCCACTTCATTGGTGGCTTTTCTTAATTCTGAGTTTGCTTGATCAAATTCAATGTGCATTATTGAGAGCCCTCTTAATTCTTGGGGGCCATTCTCCTTTGCCATTCAGCATTCCAGTTTCCAGATATTACCTGGCACCTAGAGGAGCTGCAGTAATGTCAACCACATATCAGAAAATATGTTCCTGAACTGAGGAAGCTTACTTACATTCTAGGGGAGGAGAGAGTCAATCATGAATTAAGCAGAAATAAGATAATTTCTCTGAATGAAAATGGTTGTTAAGAAAATCAAGGCTGGGTGCAGCAGCTCACGGCTGTAATCCCAGCACTTTGGGAGGCCGAGGATGGTGGATCACTTGAAGTCAGGAGTTAAAGACCAGCCTGGCCAACACAATGAAACCCTGTCTCCACTAAAAACACAAAAAAATTAGTAAGGCATGGTGGCCCACACCTGTAATCCCAGCTACTTGGGAGGCTAAGGCAGGAGGATCATTTGAACCTGACAGGTGGAGGTTGCAGTGAGCTGAGATTGTGCCACTGCACTCCAGCCTGGGGACAAAGTGAGACCCCTGCCTCAAAAAAAAAAAAAAAAAAAAAAAAAAGAAAGAAAGAAAGAAAGTAAAGAAAAAAATTGAAGAGGAGAAGAGCGAAGAGTGACCCTTGTGGAAATGTCAAAGTCCACGTGTAGAAAGACTCTTCAAGGATGGCCTCTCTCGAGAGGTAACATTTAAATTGAGGAGGAGAAGCAGCAGGTTGTGTGATGACCTAGGAGAAAATCCCCTGGCAGGGGGAGCTGCAAGAGTACAGGTTCTGAGGAGGGGCCAAGTGTGGAGCATCCAGGAAGGAAGGCTGTAGGGGCTGGAAACAGTGCAGGAGGGAGGGCTGCTGGAGGGAGGCCTGTCCAATGCCCTTGGGCAGGAAAGGCAGATAGTGCTTGGATCATTGCTGAGGCTTGAGGGCTACTGAAGATTCTTATTTCCCAATCCAGTTTTTAATAAGCCACAAGGCACAGCCTCCTGTGTTTAAAGAGCAATCTTCAAGCTCAGTCACATGTTTGTGGGGCTACTATGCAATGACTTCTCTCTTTTAAAGGTCATGAAAAGATCAGCACTTGTGGCTATTGACTTTAAAATTCTTCCCCCAGGACCATTGTGTGGTCTCTAAGAGCCTCAGGGATACCAAGATAAAGGGCTCATCCCAGACCTTACCCTTTGGTGTTTGCATCCAACATTGGTAGTAACTATAGGCAGCCTCATTTCTCTTTTCTCTGACCAAATGACCTGGATTGCCCAGTGTGGGGATGCTTGAGTGCCCCATCAGTTATCAGCTGTAAGTTTTGGGGTAAATTCCCTCTCAGTTTCTGAGTTTCTGCTATAAAACGAGGATTCAGTTCCTATTCCATAGGGTTATGAGTATTAAATGAGATAATGCATGTATGACACCCAGCACATTCTGGCTCACTGTAGACACTCAAGAAAATGCTCTTTTATTAAAAAAAAAACAAAACTGTTCTATTTCAGCCCAGCTAAGCTGGTCACACTTTATTTGATCTTTAGTCACAATTTATACTCTTATGAATTTTTCTTCCTTACATCTTCTTTCTATCAAATCGACCATGGTAAAAATTTTTAATATGTCACACATCTCTGTATTTTACCCAGTGGATTAATGAAATCAGTGGCATCATATATTTTTATGCTGCTTTTTTCTTCTGGGATCTCCAAGTTCAGTGCTGATTTCTATTCCTAGTGTGTAAAGGCTTACATTTTCCATTCTAGCCTGAAGTCATCTATCTCTTCAGTATCTTCCTATGGACCCTCGCTTAAAAATAAAAAAAGTGAAAATCTTAAGAGTCAATAATACGCATTTAAATTTAAAGAATAAATTTCACCTTTTTTTTTTGCTTTTCTATAATTGCAAATTTTCATTTTGCAGTCTCAGCAACTCATAAAAAGAAATAAGCAATTTAAATTGGTAGCAGACATAGGAGAATTCTTCTAATCCAGGAGGTATGAAAATGATTTACTTCTATTAGCCTCAGAAGACCCAAGTAAATTGTCTGTTTCCATTACTGACCTAAATACATGTAGTCTTTAGAGGGGAATGCTTAGCTTTGTAAAATCATTTTAAAGAATAATTCTGCTGTTCAGTGCTCATCTTCATTGTTCTGGGGTGTATCTGAAAGGGTTATATTTTTGAACTTCTGATTTTCAGTTTGAATACATAAAGTTTCTTACTTTGTGGCAGTCTGATTCTTCCCTTTCTTGGTATCAACTTCCACTTTCTTTAGTTAAAGTAAGGGAAATTCTCAACAATACTTCAGTTAATTTTTTTATTTGTTCTCATGAGATTAATCTTGCAAACTATGAGAATCGCAATTTAGCAATAATGTCCAGGACTGTTTTTTTCTCGAGATGCTTTCTCCATTGTTTTAACAGACGAAGAATACTGTAAATGTGAAATCTCTAATTTGCTTTCTTTCTTTACAGCATCATGAATATAAGGAAAGATGAAAAGTGTTTGGGGATACAGCCACTGAAGAATGTAATGGACCTAAAGATGGTGGGAACACATTTAGTTAAAAGGACGGCTAAATACGGCTGTCTCCATCCTCTCAACTTGAGATGCAGTCTCCCAACTTCTTAGACACAGCTTCCGAGTTGTAACCACTTCTCAGGACTATTTTCAGAAAGAGGAAGTCCTGATGTTAAAAGATGCTTTGCTTTTCAGTTGTGCCTACAAAAAGTATGTCATGAACACCCAGACATTCTGAATGTAACAATTACTCACGAAAGCTTAGGGTGTGGTGAACCTTCCCAACATGAAGTTGCAAGAGCTTGTCTATCAGCAGGGACTCAAGTCTAAAAGAATGCTCAAAGATCTGGTAAACGTTACTGTTCAGTGTTTTCAAAAAAGATTTGCAGTTTAGAAGGGACATAATTTTTTTCTCTTCACGGTAATGAAACCCCAAAATAAATGGCCTCCTCCTGTCTTTTTCTTCGATTGCCACCCCTGCGGTCTCATTCTCCATATAGTAGCCCAAGAGTTCTTTCAAAGAGGTAAACCAGATCATGCCACACCCTTGGTTGAAATTTCCAAAGGCTTTTGTTGCAATGAAAGTAAAATCCAAGCTCCTTTCCAGGGCACACAGGGTCCCTTGCCTAAGGTCCTTGGTTTCATCTTACTACGCCCCTTCCATCCTTAAGCTCTAGCCTTCGTGACTCAAGTAACCATACTGGTTCCCACCACTTCAGGGTCTTTGCCTTGCTGCTTCTCCAGAATCCTTTCCCAAGATGCCGTGTTGGCAGCTACTGTTGATTCATATCCAAGATCAAATGTCACCTTCTTAAATCTAGTTCATAATCCCTCCTTCAAATTCCACATTCAGAAATTGAGAGCAGTGCTTCCAAGTATACAAGTCTTGAAAAGATGCTTCTGGGGCCACAGGAAATATAGCAAAGTGGTTCCCAATTCTGTACCATGCATCTATTAAAAATTAGATCCAATGCGTATCATCTCAGTGCTTCACTTGAGGAAAGTGTTAATAAAAACTTAACTTGATTGTTTCAAGTGTTTTTCTGAATTATTTACATAATCTTAGCTTGATGAACCAGTGAGTTGGGTGGTACCAGTTCAAGGAAGTTCTTTAAATATGAGCAACTCCAAACCCATCCAGGAACATTAGATTTTAAAATTTGCCATTTACTCAGTTTGTTCGTCCAATAAGTAATCATAGTACTGCACACCTACTATGCACCAGACATTCTTCTTACAGGCCTGCAGGGGATTCTGCAGGGAAAAGTCCCTGCCCTTTGGGGACTTTTACTGTAGAAGGGGAAACAGACACTGAATTAATTTCTATTTTTGTTCAGGTAGTCAGGTGAGCTTTTCTGTGCAGGTGACTTTTGAGCAGAAACAGAACAAAATTACTTTCTCCAAAGGCTTATGTTCCTGAGAGTCAGGAACAAAATTAGGTGTTTATTTTCCTTTTGGTTGTGTGTGTGTGTGTGTGTGTGTGTGTGTGTGTGTATATATATATATATATATATCTTTCGTGGAAGTTGTTTATTTTCATGACTTCTGATATCCCAGCATGAAAATGCATGAAACAAGTAACAAATATGAATGCTATACAGAATATTGTCAGAAAAACTATTCGGCCATATGGTACTTTTCTAAACCTCTTGTGCCTGCTATTGAAAAAACAGCTCACAAAATAATAATACAATGATAAATGAATGTCAAAACTACATTAAAAAATTAAATGAGTATATTTATATCTCAATCCAAACTCTGTGAAAATGCAAGCTACACATGTTGAACAAAATGTCCTATCTTGACTCTTACTTATACATTTTGGAGAATGTGCCTTGACAGAAGATTAATGTACGTGTGTTCATGAACAATGGCAGGACTAGAACAGAGGATGTCATCTATATTTGGAAAAGACCAATAAGTGCTCATAACAGGTTCTTACCGGGGTAGCTGTCGAATGTCTCCAGAATATTGTTCATATTTGTAGTTTACCACATGCCACTGGGAACTATAAAATTTACAAGCCTAAAAGAAAGAAAAATGACAATTATTAATGGAAAAATTATCATTAAAAGGCTGGGTGCGGTGGCGCTTGCCTGTAATCCCAGCACTTTGAGAGGCCGAGGCGGGTGGATCACCTGAGATCAGGATTTCGAGGCCAACCCGACCAACATGGCAAAACCCCAAATCCCCGTCTCTACTAAAAACACAAAAATTAGCCGGGCGTGGTGGCGGGTGCCTGTAATCCCACCTACTTGGGAGGCTAAGACATGAGAATAGCTTGAACTCAGGAGGTGGAGGTTGCAGTGAGCTGAGATCATGCCACTGTACTCCAGCCTGGGTGACAGAGTGAGACTTCGTCTCACAAAAAAAAAAAAAAAAAAAAAAAAAAAAAGAGAACATTAAAAAAAATCAGCTGCCTAAGCAAAAAGTACCACGAAGACAGGTCTTGTGCCTCTGGGGTGGTGTGAATGCTAGCAACTTAAAGGTAGGTAAGGAGCTTGCTCTTTCTAATCATTTCCAATTCCCCATGGAAATCTAACCATTTCCATTCCATTCTTCCATTAAATAGGAGGAACTATTTAACATATTTATTCTATTTTACTCTATCAAAAAACTAATTTAATTGCCCCTGAATCCTACCAGATATGCTGCTAACCTCAAGAACCATCATTTTTCAGTTTCCCTTGGCAAGCCCTGACATGATCTAAGAGTTCTCGTAGGAAAAGATGTTATTTATGTGAGAGCCTTTTGTCATGACTTTAGCCCATTCCTTCTTGTTCTTACTTCAGTAACCAATCTTTTCCATTTTGTATCATTGCTCCTGTTAGCCTGAAACTAGCTTTTCAGTTTTATCTCATGCCTTCTAAGGCACAGTCTTTCTCTGTGATTATTCATAGTTCTATTTTGTTTTATTTTATTTTTAATTTTTGTGGGTACATTGCAGGTGTATATATTTACAGGGTACATGAGATGTTTTGATACAGGCATGTAATGTGTAATAACCATATCATGGAAAATGGGGTGTCTATCCCCTCAAGCATTTATCGTTTGTGTTATGAACATCCAATTATACTCTTTTAGTTATTTTTAAACGTACAATTAAATTATTATTGACTATAGCCACCCAGTTGTGCTATCGAGTAGTAGGCCTTATTCATTCATTCTAACTATTTTTTTTGTACCCATTAGCCATCCCCACCTCCCCTCCACCCCAGCCTCCGGTAACCACCCTTCTACTCCCTTTCTTTGTGGGTTGAATTGTTTTCATTTTTTGATCCCATAAGTAAGTAAGAACATGCGATGTTTCTCTTTCTGTGCCTGGCTTATTTCACTTAACATAATGATCTCCAGTTTATTCATAGATTTTGTAAACAGATGTGAATAATTGATAAGCAAAAATGATTTAGAAACATTAATGGCACAAAATAGTTATCATATAGTGGTACGTAATGGCTGATTATATATATAATATTTATGGATGGCAAATATTTTCCAAACACCTACCATGCACCTAGCACTGTACTGATCATAGATCTGTAATGGGATTTCACCTGATGGCTTTTGAGACTCCTTTCTATTCTAAAATTACATGATTCTGGGGAGTAAGCAGCTATCATTGGGATTATATGAACACCTGTTCTTTAGCATTAGGGGGAAAATGAAGAGTAATAAACCTATTGCACTATGAGGAGTAAAGACCTGTGATTGTCTTTGTAAGCAAGAAGGGAATAGGTAAGGTACAGGACTGCTGCAGCAAAGAAAGCGTTAGCACTGCCTTTGCAGAAAGGATGGAGGGGGGTGGCCTAGTGGGCATCATAGAAAGGTGGACGGAGAACACATGTTCCAGGCATGAGGCTTGAGATGCATGAAAAACACAGGGAGAGGGGACGGGGCTGTTCTGGATTTCTCTGGCCTGGAGTTCTCTCAGCACCACGGCTTTATTTGTTCAGGGAGGTGCCCACACACAAACTGGGGACTGAGGACAAAACAAGGAGTGACTCTGGGACAGAGGTGGGCGTGGGAGGATGACAGCTATGAACGCAGGACAAAAGGAGAGCTTAAAAACGAAACAGTGGCAAGACAGATGAATGTAGAGAAGAATAGTAAAAGGGAAGTAAGGGGATCTGGAAGTACTGGAATGGATGGGGAATTTGAGCAAAACTGTATGGTGAGCTGTAGCAACTTGCCGATGCCTGAGCCAATTCTGCAAAGCACGTGTTTCTGGAAATAAGAGGAAAATTGAGCCTTTTTTTTTTTTTTTTTGAGATGGAGTCTCGCTCTGTTGCCCAGGCTGGAGTGCAGTGGCGCGATCTCAGCTCACTGCAAGCTCTGCCTCCAGGGTTCACACCATTCTCCTGCTTCAGCCTCTGGAGTAGCCTTATATATCTGGTGGTGGGTATTATATTTTATTTGCTAGGCCTTATATATCTGGTGGTGGGTAGATGAGAATCAGAGTTAGACTAGATGACTCCTAAGAATGATTCTAAATCTGTGATTTCTGTGATTTTGAGAAAGCCAGTGCGTTTTACAAACACATAACCATTTCTCCTACATAGTTATGGCATTTTGGAAATGTTACGCATAGAAAATTATTCTCTATTCTTTGTTCCAGCCCACACAGTCACTCTAAGGAGATCATTAAAAACTATTATAATTATGACTACAGCTCCTCTTTGTCCAAAAACTAAGCTGAAATGATCTGTTGCAAATTCAAAGTCACAGGCTACAACTCTGCTTGTTACAGTAAGACAATGACTCCAATTTTCCCTTACTGACTTCCCAGCCCACGGCACCTGTTTCAAAATGCCAGCTCCTCATCCACTTTCAACTGGAGGCTGCCACAGTCAGCTTCAAAGGCAAAGACTGTGAATATTGAGCAAGAGAATTCTGAGATGGTTAATTACTCCAAACAGTGATGTCCTGGCTCACCTTTTTTTCATTTATTATGTTTGCTTAGTCAGCCTTTATGCTTGCCATCTCTGCCTGTATGTGTTTAGACACCAAAAAAGCAGGCCAAAGTCAACATGGTCAAAGGCTTTTGTGCCGTAAGGATAGAGTTTCTTAAAACGTATATGTCCATGGTCCTTGCAGTCGATAATTAAAATTCAGACTCCTGGGTCTCACTTGAGATCCATGGAATCAGAATCTCTAGAGGGAGTGCCAAGAAATCTACATTGTAAAAAGTACTACAGGCGATTCTGAAGGAGATGGAGAAATGTTGCTACTTCACCAGGTAGATTCCATGATTCCACATGAGTGATAACGTGGTCCAGTCCTTGTCTGACCATGAACTGAGAGCCTTGGGGTCCTAGTTTCACACAGTGGATTCTAGCAGCTGGAATTATCTTCTTGTTTTCACTCATCTAGACACAGCCTTTTAAAAGGACATTCAACTCCAGCATGAGGTTTTATTTATAGTGGACATTCAATATTTATTTGTTAAATCAATGATCATCTATATCATTTTCTTCTGGAAATGACTACAAATGATACTTTGAAAGTTCTAAAAATCTAAATGTTTAAAAATGAATGGGCTATTATAAAGAACACCCTAAGGTGCTGTAAAGAAAATATTTCATTTTTCTCCTTGTTCCTCTGCTTCAGAGAATCATTAGAATCAATTCAAATCATGTTATATACCTCAAATAGCAATTTGGGTTTGGCAATGCAATTTGTTCATCTCGTAAAAGGGTTGATTATTGAATTCTGACTACATAGTAATAAGCAGGTAACAGATTTTTGTTTTAGATGCAAATTATTTTTCTTTCTGTCCATAGAGGTTTATTTAATTACCTGACTAGTTTCTTGCCAGAAAGATTAATGCAAGCATAAATGGTGTTCATTTTGGCCCTTAGTCACCACTGGAAATAATTCTGTATTTGTAAAACGATGGTGGCAATTTTAGTATTCATGCCGTTCTTTATAAAGTTGAGAATTGTGGCTATTGTATAAATGTTGAAAATGAAGCATCATGAAATTGAGTTTAGGCAAATTATGCATTGAAAGAGTGGCCAGATAATTTATTGTTCACACTGAGACATTTCAGAATGAAAGGAGGCACTATTAGCAAGGCTGACCCTTAGAACATGAGACTTCCTGCAAACCAGGATGTGTGGTCACCCAACACATTGACATTTTAGTGAAAAAGAGAAAAGGCACTGAAAACATTTTTTTTTTTTTTTTGCTCTTCAACTAGATCACACTATGTGTTCTTTTAAAGTGTAATAATTAGTTTCTGCAGTATACAAACCAGTTGAACAGTTAATATTTAAAAACTTGGCTGGGCGCGGTGGCTCACGCTTGTAATCCCAGCACTTTGGGAGGCCAACGCGGGCAGATCATGAGGTCAGAAGACCGAGACCATCCTGGCTAACACAGTGAAACCCCGTCTCTACTAAAAACACAAAAAAAATTAGCCGGTTTTGGTGGCAGGCGCCTGTAGTCCCAGCTACTCGGGAGGCTGAGGCGGGAGAATGGCGTGAACCCAGGAGGCGGAGCTTGCAGTGAGCCGAGATTGCGCCACTGCTCTCCAGCCTGGGCGACAGAGCGAGACTCCGTCTTAAACAAAACAAAACAAAACAAACAAACAAACAAAATTATACCACACACTCTTGAGGGAGAAGTACAAATAATGAATTTGGGCAAAATAAATAATGTAAATATAAGAATGTCTCAGTTTCAGAAATCACAGCACGATCTAATTTAATAGATCTAATTTAACTGATTCTGGTTTTTAAAAAATACTACTTGATATAAGCTGGTGTTACTATGTATATAAGCATGCATGCCCATTTGTAAAATATAATGTCATATCAAGGGCCAATCCAGGGGAAAATCATTTTAAGACGATTTTGTTGCTTTGAACTACAGTAGCCTAAATTTTCATTCAGTATCTTTATTCATGGTAAACTGAAAGTGAACCAAAATAGTTGGTTTCTCTTTTCAAAATGTGCTGTGTTAAGGCAGTTGAATAAATTATAAAAGTAGACTTTTTGACCTGGGAACATGCACTCTAATTTCCCAGCTAGATCTCACAAGTCATTTGTCAGGACATGAATGATGGATGGTACTAAAACACCTTGGTACTATTATGATCCAATCATTGCTCTCATGTAAGGCATAAAAACCGGGTAATTTTTCAGTGCAATTGAAATTTTAGGTTCAAACTTAAAAATGGTTCTTTTTTATTCTTATGCTCCAAGGCCTCTAACTTGTACATTTGTGTTTTACTCACTTACTGCCAAACATTTTAGGGGGATTTTTATTGTGGAGAAGCGAAAGCCAATTTAGAATTGGAGGAGGTTTTCATATTTGGAAACAAGACTATTATTCTAGAAATTTTAGTGAATAGAAAATAAGTTTCTTCAGAGTTCTTAATGTGAAACACGTAACCATTTTGTTTTCATTTTTCGACTGTTTTTCCAGATATATTTTATCCTAAGTTCAGTAAGTAATACATGCACTTGAATTTATCTTAATCATTTCTTGTGTATTTATTACCTTTAGTGTTATACATTTAGTGTAAAAAACCTGGGGCAATCCATTTTGTTTTGGCCATGATAGGAATACAATCACCACATATGAACACAACTAGGCCAAATGTAAGACAACAGATTTTAATATCTTAATTTTTCATTACATTTTTAAAGTCGTTAAATAAACATGGCTTTAAATTTATTTTGTAAAAAGTACACACAAAATAAAAAGTTCCTTAACTTCCAACAAGATCTTCATCAGCAAGACCTTCATTAGTGAATGAAGAGCCTTATTTTTCAAAAAATAAAAATCCAAAACCTCCCCAAAAAAAAAAAATAAAAATAAAACATATACAAATATTTTTATCTACATGAATTTTATTAAGAAAGAATGTAACTTTTTAAAAATTTTGAAGCAATGTTTGTGGTTTCATTTTTTTCTCAATGTGCTGTAGGAATTTTAATTGTTCATATAGCCCTGAGGTCACAGTATAGGAGTTAGTTATAGGATGAGAAACTCCATGATAACTGTGCTCTGGTCTAAAGTTAATAAATACATATGAGTCATTCATTTGCTGCCCAATGTTTCAGGATCAGAAAACAGCGTTCATTTTTACTTAATTTATTTATACATGCAACCCACTCTTCCAAATCAACTAGTAAGAGACATTCTTATATATGGGCAAGTGTGAGTGCACATTATTCTACACATGAAATTCAAAAATTAGTATAAAGTATACTAAACAAAGGCATTTCGGCCAAAAGAATGATTTCTTTGTCAACTTACATAATATGGGGTCCAAAATTAAACACAGAGCATATAGAATTATTTTAACTATAAAAGTAAAAACAGAAATTCCCCATGTTTTCTTGAGACAAGATAAATTTCATTCTAGTTAGATATATTTCTTTCAGTTAAAAATTAGCAGCATGAAGTACTTTTAAATTATAGCCAACTCCCCCTCCTCTGTAATTTTCTTCACTATGTTTAGGACTTAAGTCCTATCTTGAATACTCATAATTTTCTCCTGAATTAATTAAATGCCACTTGTGTGAGTCCAAATGTGCAAGGGAAGAAGAGGAAGAGAAAGAGATTTCATATTCAATATTATACTTATTGGATCTTATTGTTTTTCACGTTTACAGAATTTTGCTCTGCAATACATTAAGCAGTATTTTGGTACACAATTTAAAGATCAATAAACAGCCTTTGGAACTATTTTTAACTTTGGTATGCATTGGGCACTCTGCCTGAAGAATTCCAATATTTTTACTGGGTTTACTCCTGAAGTGGGTTTATGCTTTGCAAGTAAAGGGACAACAATACCCAAATCCAGTGAGCCCCCATCTTGATTCTTCTTTGGCATTTTATGCCATTGATGAACTTTCTCTCGCTATTGACCCTTCCTCCTTAATTCTGAGATATCGATGTCTCCTTGTTCCCCGCTTTCCTCTCTGCCCACTCCTTCTCCATTCCTTACACAGGGTCCTCTTTGCCTGCCCCTTAGTGAGAGTGTGGCTCAGGGACCTGCCTTCTCAGCTCCAGCCCAATTCTCTGGTGTTCATGGGCATACTCTTCCAGGTTTAAAGCCTCAGTTTTCAAATCTAGAGTAACTGCCCACACTTTCCTGTGCTCCAGACCTATGTATTTATCTTCTTCTTGGATGTCTCTCTCTGCATGTTGGCAAATGAGGTTATCTTCCTTGCTTCATTCTTCCAGCAATCTTCACTCTGTTCTGGGCACCTTATTTAAATGAATGGCACAACCATCTAGGTAATAGCCCAAGCCATAATTATGGGAGTCATCATAAACACATTCCTCTTCTTTACTTTATTTTCAGTCCCCAACTCCTGTCAATGCTATCTCCTTAATAGGTCTTTACCAGTGGGACAATCGCATAGCCATACAGCTCTTTGTAATCATACACCTGGACTATTAAAACAAATAGTCTCCTATCTGTTAGTACAGCTCTTTGTAATCATGCATCTGGACTATTAAAACAAATAGTTTCCTATCTGTCCAATTTTTCTTCAATCTTATTCCTTCCCAAGCTGACCAATCCATACTCTGGTATGCTTTTAGTTGTTTCTTCTGACACACAAACCTGACCTTGTTTATCTTTATTTATTTATTTATTTATTTTTAGATGGAGTCTCACTCTGTCTCCCAGGCTGGAGTGCAGTGTGCTGGAGTGCAGTAGTGTGATCTCCGCTCACTGCAAGCTCCACCTCCTGGATTCATGCCATTCTCCTGCCTCAGCCTCCCGAGTAGCTGGGACTACAGGCACCTGCCACCATGCCCGGCTAATTATTTTGTATTTTTAGTAGAGACAGGGTTTCACCATATTAATCAGGATGGTCTTGATCTCCTGACCTGGTGATCCGCCCTCCTTGGCCTCCCAAAGTGCTGGGATTACAGGCGTGAGCCACCGCGCCCGGCCTTATTTACCTTAAAGTAGTACTCCAGGGGGTACTTGTCAGAGTGTGTTGTAGAAATCTAATCGGAGGTCTGTAACTTCTTGCCTGATGGTATGCACCTTGAGGGCAGGGACTGTGTTTAGCCAGTGGTTAAGCCCATGTTGGATAATGAACCTCCTCTAATCTTTCATCCAATGGTTGATTCTCTTTATCACATACACTTTAGCTTTCCACATAATGTGATCTGTAGTAACAGTAAATCAGTGGGACAAGAAATTTCTATGTAAATTTCACTCTTTGTAAAGATAATTTCACTCTTTGTAAAGATAATTAGCTCCACCTAACTGAATTGCAATTAGCAGAGTCCTGTATACCTTGTTTATGCCACTGGATTCACGTTTGCCCCTAGGACAAGAGAAAGGCTAATCTGATAATTAGGTAGGGGAATGAAGGGAGAAATTTAAGGGCTAAAAGAGTATTACACTGACATTTATGATCATTGTTAATTACTTCAAACTTTGAGAGTAACATTATTTATACTTATAATTTGCTGTATGAGGGTAAGTCCATAGAACAACCATCACTGGGGCTTGTGCCGAATTGTGTCTTAGAATTGCATGACCTCCCTGAACACAGGTAGACATTTTTGATGCTAACAATAAGAATTAAGAATAGAGGGCAGGGCGCGGTGGCTCAGGCCTGTAATCTCAGCACTTCGGGAGGCTGAGGTGGGCGGATCACGAGGTCAGGAGATCAAGACCATCCCGGCTAACACGGTGAAACCCTGTCTCTACTAAAAATACAAAAAAATTAGCCGGGCATGGTGGCGGGCGCCTGTAGTCCCAGCTACTCAGGAGGCTGAGGCAGGAGAATGATGTGAACCAGGGAGGCGGAACTTGCAGTGAGCTGAGATCGTGCCACTGCACTCCAGCCTGGGCGATAGAGCAAGACTCCGTCTCAAAAAAAAAAAAAAAAAAAAAAAAAGAATAGCGATTAGGCCATGAAAAGAAAACAACTAATTTATCTGATCTCCTGGAGGGTTTTAATATTTTCTTTTTTTTCATTAGAATCAGCCTGAATTAAATGCACACCCCAGTTCACCTAATAGTTGATTCTGTTTTACTTGAACTACATTGTGCCTCTAGTTTCTGGTGATGTCCTTGGATCACATTTACATTAGCATTTCTCAAAGGTGTTTCTTAAAGATACTTGGAGAAAAATGGACAGAATTTCTACATGGTCAAATGCATTTTAGAAATGTTTCATTTCATATCCCCTTCTAAGACAGTCTTGATGGATATTAGCTAATTAAAGACTCTGAATATGTGTGTGTGTATGTGTGTGTGTGTGTTTCTACGTGTGTGAGACACTTAGGAACATCCTGCAGACCTAGCCTCTTGCAAAACATTCTGTGCCTACATAAAGTTGGCTTCTGCCCTGATTTAAATGAGTGGTGTGTGTGTGTGTGTGTGTATTTTTTATGGACAGCTAGAGATTTCAACAACATTTACTTCGCCTTAAATCATATTTGTATTTACCATTTAGTCTTGGGTCCTGTTTTCATTTTTGTTTTTTCCTTTCCAGAATTCATTTCTGGTTTGAACCCCTTGCTTAAAATCTGAACTTTTCCTTGCCCCGGTAACCTAGTACTATTTGGATGAAGACAGTACATAATCATCATCGTGTGTGTGTGTGTGTACATGTGTAGATGTGGCTGTAGAGATAAGTATTTGCTTTTATTCTTTTTTATTTTTCTATGGACAGAGTCTCACTCTGTTGCCCAGGCTGAAGCTCAGTGGCATACACATGGCTCAATCATGCGGTCTCAAATTCCTGAGCTCAAGCCATCCTCCTGCATCAGCCTCCTGAGTAGCTGGGACTACAGGTGCACACCATCATGCCCAGCTAATTAAAAAGTTTTTTTAGAGATAGAGTCTCACTATATGGCCCAAGCTAGTCTTGAACTCCTGAGATCAAGCAATCCTCTTGCCTTGGCTTCCCAAAGTGCTGGGATTACTGGTATGAGCCACTGCAACCAGCCTGCTTCTGTTCTTTTAATGTTATCATACCTCGTAAGTCCCCAAGAGTTTTATGCCATGACCAAAATGAGACTTGGATGAAGTCTCCTCACTTACCATTATTCTACTCCTGCAGCAGTGTTGGTTTCCAGAAATCAGAGAGGGCTTTGTCGTCAGAGTAACTTGCTACGTTAGTACTTTGTCAGTATTTCTCTCAGCCATTCAGCTGAAGTGGTCCCTAGACCTTTGTTCCCTCTTGAGCCACTGTATTATTCTCAATTCTTTGCTCCCTCATCTCCTTTTGTTAAGAGACACTGAACCAAGAGCTTGGTTTTAATTAGTGTGCTGAGCTTTCTTCTGACTTTATATGATCCCTTTGTGTATATTAAAATAAAAACTTTGTTATAGAAGTTTTGCTTAGGAAGTTTGCATCCTATTTCTAGATCCCTTTAATTGCCCCCCTCTCCTCCTCAAACCCCTTGTGGGAGTGGTGCTTGTTTTATCACGGAAGTGTTTAGATATTTTTTATGGTTATGGATGTTCATTTTAAGCCACTTAACGAGATTCAGATAAAGACAATGCTCTCCAGTAGTTGTTTTCCAAGTGTTTTCATACTACTGCTATATTTATTTTCAGAATCACAGCATTAGGATTTTTCATATCCCTATTTAAAGATGGAAAAACTAAGGCAGAAAGGTTAATAGTTTGCCAAAATGAAGGATACCTTCCCTTGCGAGGAGTGGAAGTAACCTCACCCAGTCAGGCTAGTGAGCATGTGGTATAAAGGAACTTATCAAAGGATCAGAGACAATAAAATGTGTAAGAACATGGAATATGATGTCAAAGATAGCAGAGCCTTAATTGTGGCTCTGTGTGAACTTGGGCGAGTTCATTATTCATTCGGAGCCTGTTTTCTAGGCTGTAAAATGAGGTAGTAATACCTATTTCACAGAGTTCTCAAAAGTTTTCACATGCACACAATGTATAAGCAACTATGTACTCAACTAGAGCTTGATGTTAACATGCAGTGTTTTAATGGATGTGAAATAAGCCTATGCTTTTGTGTGGGGAATGTTTAATTTTACATTTAAGAGATAGGGAGGAGAATTAATAACAGGTAAAACAGAAAAGGAAGAAGCTGTTCATTTTAGTGAACTCCCATTAAAATATGATGTCATTCAAGATTAAAAAAAAGAAAAGAATGCCTAATGCCTTTCATGAGGAGCTGAGAATTGTCAAAGTAGAGAGCAGTGAGAGAAAACTCAAATTTTTTACTGAGCTGGATGTGTTGAAACTAGATTCTTGCCAATCTGTTGCCTGGCAACCATGGTATTTGCCCTTGCCACCCCACAGGGAGCCGCAGGGCAATTTAGCACAGGGTGGACCAATAAGGTTGCTTAATACACTTGTGGTAGGTCAAGCAAGTGTTTCTACAAAGCTCTACAAAAGTCAATGAATTCATTTCAGTGCTAGCATAATCTAGTTTCAAAAATCCAGCCAATGTTCCTGAAAGTGTGGCCCACTGACTGTATGCATCAGAGTCACCTGAGCAGAAACCACAGTGGGGCTGTGAGGGTGAAGACTGACAGAAGTTTTCTTTCCAGAGGAACATAGCAATCTTATAGCAAAACACCCTATTGGCAGTTAGCATCGCAGTTAGGAGCCCAGGGACGGGGCTGGTGGCATGTGTCCAGATGTTGGATCTGTCTATTCCTGGCTGTCTAATGCTGGCTGGGCAAGTTTCTTAATATTTCTATGACATAGTTTCCTTGTTATTAAAAGGTGATAATGATGATAATAACAAACATATGTTTGTAATTGCTACAAGCAAAGGGCTTAGAAGTGTATCTGGCACAAAGTAAGCAGTCAGTAAAGGTTAGCTGCTATTAGCAACTGGGGTCAAGACTTTTTGCAGTGTAATTCCCTGGGACCATTTCCCAGTCTTAGCCCAGCTCTTTGGTGACCTCTTTCTTTTTATCTGCTGTCTTTAGGCCTGACTATTAATGTTCCATTTTCATCACGGGATATTTGTAAGGAGGGCTTATCTTCTTCTCATCCTATAAAGCACAGGTTTCACTTTATCTTTATCCTTAAAATCAAGGACTACTATGGGAGTTTTTGCAGGGTTTTCAGTACTAGTGACATAGAAAAATTAGCAGGGAATAAAATAGTTTTGTCCCAAGCTTCCTCCTTTCTCTCTCTCTCTCTTTTTTCTATTTTAGATCCATACAGTTGAGAAAAAATATAAGAAGATTCATTCATGTTGCCCAAGAGAGTTTAATGTTCTGTCCTGAGCTTTGCAATATGAAAGTTTAGCAGATATTTGGGATCTAGGGTGAAAGGCACTCTACTTGGTTTCTCCTTGGAGCAGTTCTTAGAAAAGTAAGACGCTAAGGTACAAGAGAGAAAAGTCTACAAGCAGTTGAAAGGGAATTAAGATGGGAACAAAAGTGAAGGTGAGAAATTTCCCCCCAGGAGCAATAATAAAATAAAGGCAAATTTTGTGGTCAACTTGTCCTCAGCTGAAGGTGACGTTCTCAGAGAACTACGGAGAGATGAAAAGATCTATCTGGACATTTGAAGTTGTGAGGTAGAAGCTCTTGAAACACAAGCAAAACTGAAGGCCTCTGGGAACCCTAGAATAGTCCTTTGAAGTCTCTTGTGTTGTATGGATCCAGTTATCTGCTTTTCATGCCATCTCTCCCCTGGAAAAGTAGCTACACTTGAAACCTTGGTTGGATCTAGAGATTGGGGGTGGAGGTTCTGAATGGTCCCAGAATTTAGAGTTTGGGCTAACTGGCCCTATCTTGAAAGCATGCCTGGCAATAAAATGAGGCAGTGTTAATAGGCGGGAGCTGAAGGAGGCTGGCAGCCAAATCCAAGGCTCTGAAAGCCTTGGGTTCTAGAGACCCAGAGCCACGAGCTAGGAACACTTGTTCATGTGAGAGCAATTGGAAACTGCTGAAAACTGGAAATATATAAATGCTGTATACACCCCCAAAGAGGGCAAAAGGACCATGAAATGAAAAGTTCCTAAAATGATAGAAACATTTATAAATCTGTTGTAGTTGGATTAAAAACGACTGATAATGGACTATGCTTGCTGAACGTAATTGACTGCTATGACAGAAAGACAAGCCCAACAGGTGGAATCCTAAAGCAAGACACTAAAACAATAATAATAATAATAAAGAATCTGAAGTAGTATTTTAGGTAATTATCTAATGACTTGAAGAATTATGTTGGATTTTTAACTTTTGCAGACAAGTTTAGGCAACAGGCTTCAGTTGCTTCCAATTCAGGCAGCATTTAAAAATACATTTTTTTTTTTTTTTTGAGACGGAGTTTTGCTCTTGTTGCCCAGGCTGGAATGCAATGACATGATCTCAGATCACTGCAACCTCTGCCTCCTAGGTTCAAGTGATTCTCCTGCCTCAGCCTCCCAAGTAGCTGGGATTACAGGCATGTGCCAGTACTCCCGGGTAATTTTGTATTTTTAGTACAGACGGGGTTTCACCATGTTAGTCAGACTGGTCTCGAACTCCTGAGCTCAGGTGATCCACCCGCCTCGGCCTCCCAAAGTGCTGGGATTACAGGCGTGAGCCACCATGCCCAGCTCCGCCCATCTCTACTAAAAATATATTCTAACTAATTTTTTCCAAAATAGCTTTTAAGTTACAAAATTTATGTGTAATACCACAACAAAAGAGAATTATATAAGTTGAAAATCAATCTTTCCCCTCCCACTAGAGTCCCAAACTTGTGAGGTAGCCAATGTTGAGTTTGATGTGTGCATTCTTTTATACTTTTCCTAGCCTTATATAAACATATTTATGTATATATATATATATATATGTTTTATATCTTTCATGATATCATACTACAATTCTGTAACTTGCTTTTTTCTCCTAACAATATATTATGGGCATCAGACCGGGTGTGGTGGCTCACGCCTGTAATCCCAGCACTTTGGGAGGCTGAGATGGGCGGATCACTTGTGGTCAGGAGTTTGAGACCAGTGTGGCCAACATCGTGAAACCCCATCTCTACTAAAAATACAAAAATTAGCCAGGCATGGTGGTGGGCGCCTGCAATCCCAACTACTGGGGAGGCTAAAGCAGGAAAATTACTTAACCCTGGGAGGTGGAGGTTGCAGTGAGCAGAGATCGCGCCAGTGCACTCCAGCCTGGGTGACAGAGGAAAGACTCCATCTCCAAATAAAAAAAAAAAAAAAAAAAAAAGAAAGAAAAAAAAATCATGGGCATCAAAACTAAGCTATTTAAATAGATATAATTTTTTATTTGTTTTATATTATTACAAAATATAAATGTGAAAAAATTTTAGCCTCACCCTTATTAATTGATAATTCAAAATTTCCAATGCAGCATACATGTCTTATGAATTACATTTCAAAAGTTACAGATATGAGTATTTCAAACATCATGTGACAGTGTTTCTTTCACTATATTGTTATCATTGCTAAATGGTATTTATCTTAAAATTTTTCTTCCCTAAAATTGTTTTTTTAATTTCTATTTCCATGACTACTAGTGAGGCTGAGCAACCTTGTATGCCTCTTAGCCTACTGCATTTCTTCTTTCAAGCAGCCTGCCCATATCTTTTGCTCATATTTTCTCGGGTTATTTGTCTTTTTTTAAATTAATTTGTAGGATTTTGAATACTAGGAATGTATGTATTTATATGTGAGTGTGTGTGAGTGTGTGTGTTCAGCAAAAGACATAATGAGTTACAAATGATTTCTCTGATTAAATATTTTATTTTGACTCTGTTTATGCTACTGTACATTCGTCATATATAAATTTTAATTTTTTATTTGGTTAAATCTGTCAGTTTTCCCTAACTTCCCACTTAAAAATGTTTTCCTACATTTTCATAACCTTTGTTTTTATTTTGTTTGTTTGTCTGTTTATTTATTTATTTATTTGAGACGGAGTCTCCCTCTGTTGCCCAGGCTGGAGTGCAGTGGCACAATCTCAGATCACTGCAAGCTCCGCCTCCTGGGTTCACACCATTCTCTGGCCTCCCCCTGCCAAGTAGTTGGGACTGCAGGCACCTGCCACCATGTCTGGCTAATTTTTTGTTTTTTTTTGTATTTTTAGTAGAGACGGGGTTTCACTGTGTTAGCCAGATGGTCTCGATCTCTTGACCTCGTGATCCGCCTGCCTTGGCCTCCCAAAGTGCTGGGATTACAGGTGTGAGCCACCGCACCCGGCCTATAACCTTTGTTTTTAAAACTTAGATTCTTTTTTTCATCTGGAATTTATTTTTGTGTGTAATATGAGATATGGACACAACTTTATTTTCTTCCAAAATGGATAGTTGAGTAGTATTTGTTGAATTGGCCACTCTTCCCCAGAGACTTTGAAGTGCCATCTTTACTATTTCTTAAATAATATTATGGACTTAAATTTGTTCTAGATATTTTTTGTTTCACTGGTTTATTTGTTCATTCCAGAACACAGAAAAAGATGTAGAGTGCCCCAATTTATTTTTTAAAGCTAGCATCTCTCTAAGGAAAGGAAAAAAGAAAACTAGAGCCAAATTTCACTCATAATATAAACTCCAAAATTTGAAATAAAGTAAAAACAATTAGAAGGCAACTCGGTATTAAGGTAATAATACAATTTGAAGTAGAAAGTTATACCAGAAATACAAGTAGGGATCCACAGGACAACAGCCCATTGATTTTATTACAGTGCTAACTAAAACAGAAAAGCTGTTGTATTAATAGGATGCGTATGCATGTGATAACAGGGCAGCCAGTCTTTATAAACACTCTAAAATTTCATAGAAAGACACCTTTTAAAACACAATAAAGAAACGCCAGAAACGAACATAAAACACCATCTTTCATAATGGATGAAAGATACTAAGGTCTCCTCCTAAATTCAAGAATAAGACATATTGCCTGGTATTAGCATTATTATTCAATATTGTTTTAGGGATATAAAATAATAGAATAAGATAAAAATCAAAGAAACAATATACTTATTAGAAAAGAAGAAAATTTTACTTGTTTATGCCTACACACCTAAGAAATTAAATACAAACTATTAGGATAAGAGTTTAGCAAGCTAGTTATTTATATTAGGAAATCAACAGCTTTTTAAAAATATCAGTAATTAACAGTAAAAATTAATTCATTAAGTAATTAACAGTAAGAAAAAGAAATGGAGTTTTAAAATTCCACTCACATTTGTGACAAAATTATAAGGACCTTAGAATATATTTTACAACAAAGTTAAAGATCTTTATGAAGAAAATGCAATGTATTTCTGAAGAATGCACAAGACCTGGTTAAATTTCCCCGTTAGGAAGTCAATGTCATAAAAATGTCAAATCCTGCCTAAGTTAACACATATTTATTGCAGACCTGGTTTTAATAAGTCTGATTGTCTGGTATAAAAAATTATTTGCCAACTTTTTTTTAAGAATAGTGACACCCTACTGTATGCTAAGACTTTCTCTAAGGCAACTCTAAACAAAATATTATCGTACTGATATCACACACTATTTTTATCAGTAAATGTGAAAACAGTATTCTCAGATATCCTGATGTTATCTGAGTCTGCATTTTTTCTTTTTTCTATCTCCTTAAAAGGTATGGTAATGCAATGTGAACTTTGGGAAATACATTCAAAATAATGGAATTGGGAAAAAAAAGACCAATAAAACAATGACCTGAACTGAACAGTAAAACAGAAAATATGTACTGTCATATTAGTATTAATATGTACATTAATAAGGCTAGCTTATATAACATAAATATGTTAAGAGCCGAGAAAAGATATTGCTATTGTATGCAGCTTTAATGAATTCCTAGTTGGGACACACCACTTTCTCAGGATTCAAGACTGAACTTAGATTCCACTATTTTCAGTTTGACCTGTGCTGGGCTAAATTTTATCACCATATTTTCTATAAGGAAAGGATAAGCATCATTTATTTATTCAGTAAACATCTGCTAAGTAGCTGCTATGCACTGGCTCAGTTCCTGCTCTAAAGCCGCCTGGAGTCTGGTTAGAAGAGAAAGAAGCTGTTTTGTAGGCCTCTTATACACGAATAAAATGCAAGTCAACGGTCCACCCAGAGATGTTCTATCAGTCCCTGGTGTAGTTTGGCTATGTGTTCCCACCCAGATCTCATGTTGAAATGTAATCTCCAATGTTGAAGGTGTGGCCTGGTGGGATTGGATCAGGGGGGTGGATCCCTCATGAAAGGCTTGTGCCATCCCCTTGGTGATACATGAGCCCTAGCTCTGAGTTCACATAAGATCTGGCCATTTGGCCGGGCACAGTGGCTCACGCCTGTAATCCCAGCACTTTGGGAGGCCGAGGCGGGCAGATCACTTGAGGTCAGGAGTTTGAAACCAGCCTAGCCAATATGGTGAAACCCCATCTCTACTAAAAATACAAAAATTAGCCTGGTATGGCCAGACGCGGTGGCTCATGCCTGTAATCCCAGCACTTCAGGAAGCTGAGGTGGGTGGATCACTCGAGGTCAAGAGTTCGAGAGCAGCCTGGCCAACATGGCGAAACCCTGTCTCTACTAAAAATACAAAAATTAGCCAGGCATGATGGCATGTGCCTGTAATCCCAGCTACTCGGGAAGCTGAGGCACAAGAATTGCTTGAACCCGGGAGGTGGAGGCTGCTGTTAGCAGAGGTGGTGCCACCACACTCCAGCCTGGGTGACAGAGTGAGACTCTCCCTCAAAAAAAAAAAAAAAAAAAAAAAAAAAAGACATCCACTAGGTAGAATATTTGGAATTATCTATCGAAAATGAGAGGAAAATAATAATAGTAAATTGCATTGAGAATCCCCTGGGAAAAAGGAAAAGCCTTATAAATAAAGCATTGGAAGCATTACATTTACCTCCTTCACCAGTAAATTTTCTGCTTTGTGCTCTGCATCTTCAGGTACTGTTGAGTACAACGTGTGGATATCCCAGGAAACTGTGGCTGCCTGAAACGAACAATGAAAAGAAATTGAGTCCTCCAGCTTAGAAGTGTCGAGCAGACCAGCACACTGAAAACACAAAAGGGAAGTCTTTTAGATCTTAGTATTTAAAGTTAACAGAAGACAGAGACACTTCTGTAGTTCTTCCCAATTTAATCTCTAGGAGAGAAGATGTAGACATTTATTTGATTACCAGTACTAGTATTTTTACAACAGTTACTGTTTTATTAGTGCAGCTCATAGTTTTAAGCTGTTTCCCCCTTTGCAGGAAACAAAAATTTAGGCATCTGTATGTTTTCAATTTAGCTTATTTCTATTGGAATCTTTTTTTTTTTTTTTTTTGAGACAGAGTCTTGCTCTGTCGCCCAGGCTGGAGTGCAATGGCGCGATCTCGGCTCACTGTAACCTCCGCCTCCCGGGTTCAAGCGATTCTCCTGTTGCAGCCTCCCTAGTAGTTGGGATTACAGGTGCCCACCACCACCCCCAGCTAATTTTTGTATTTTTTAGTAGAGATGGGGTTTCACCATGTTGGCTAGGTTGGTCCTGAACTCCTGACCTCAGGTAATCCACCCGCCTCGGCCTCCCAAAGTGGAATCTTTTTTATTATTGCTGCTAAGGCTAAAATAAATTTGAAATGAAGAAGAAAACTTACAAAATCAGCATTATTTTAATAATATCGTAAATAATCTCAAATATCAAAGGATAAACACAGTCCCTTTTAGAAGCTAACTGTGCGTGTGTGCGTGAGCCTGTGTGTGCACATGTAGTCGTAGTTAGTGGTAGGAAGGAAGAAAGAGTGTTTAGTAAATCTGAACCTTGAAAAAAATAGGTTGTGTTTTTGGTGTCTTTATTTTTGCTGAAATAAGCAAACTTTTTCAACTTCCATGCTAAATAAACAATATTCTTTTAAATGAATATATGTTAATTAAAATATTAAGTACTTCTTAAAAAAAAATCACAAACAGAATTTCATAGATTATTGCCTCTTGTATGTCTTCAGCCCATGAAGCACAGGAGAATGAAATGCCCTAAAACAGCAAGTTTCCATTTCCAACCATCTGCTTCCTTTAGTCTGTGCACCTCAGTAGTTATAGGGATGCTCAGGTGATGAGTCTGTGACATCCATGGTATCAACAGCTGAGATCTCGTATATTGCACATCCCCCAAATCACAGCTATTCATTTAAACTGCTCTAGATTAGCTGTTGGAACAGATAAGAATCTCCAAACCCATCCTCAGTATTGGAGAAGATGGGTAGGGAGGGGTCAAGGGAGTTTTGTCTTCCGACTTCACAGCCCTTGCTGGCAGCTCTGCCACCAAGGGTGGCGTCCTTCCCGTCGTTCCTTCTCTTCCAATCCTGGACTCTTATTTTCTCCAAATCTCTCCTTTCTTCACTCCTGATGTAAGCTCGGTAACTGCACGACATTTTATTTTGTTCACTTATAACCTCAGTGCTAGTAGGATACCTAAATGATTCTTTGTTGAATTTATTGACTGTGTGTACATGTGTGTTCCATAAGAGGATGAGTGTGTGGGAGCATATATGAGTGTGTGGGGAGTGTGTGTGTGTGTGAGCATGTGCAATCGGGTGGGTGTGTCTGTGCAATGAGTGTGTGGAGTGTGTGTGCATGAGAGTGTGCTGCATTTGAGTGCGTGTGTTCGTATAGTGTATGTGTTATGTGAGCATGTGTGGTGAGTGTGTGGTGTGGTGTGTGTGTGGGTATGTGTATGTGTAGTGTTAGAGTGTGTGATGAATGTGTATATGTGTGAGAGCGTGTGGTGTGTATGTGTATGCGGTATGAGTGTGTGTGGTGTGTGTGTATGTGAGGTGTGTGTGTGTATGTGTGTACTTGTGGTGTGTGTGGTGTGTATATGGTGTGAGTATGAGTGTGGTCTGAATCTGTGAGCATGTGCAATTGAGTGTAGTGTGTGTGTGCAATGAGTATGTGTGGAGTGTGTTAGTGTGTATACATGAGAGTGTTGCATTTGAGTGCATGTGTACGTGTAATGTGAGTGTGGTAGTGTATGTGTGGTGTGAGTGTATGTGTGGTGTGAATGTGGGCGTGTGTGGTGTGTGTGTGGCATGTGTGTGAGTGTGTGTATATGTATGTGTGGTGTGAATGTGTGTATGGTGTGTGTGGTATGTGTGGTGTGTATGTGTGGTGTAAATGTGTGTGGTATAAGTGTGTGTATGTGTGGTGTGTGTGTTTGTGGTGAGTGTATGTGTATGTGTGATGTATATACGCACGGTGTGTGTGTGGTGAGTGTATATGTGGTCTGTGTGGTGTGTGTGTGTGTGTGTGGGGAGTGTGTGTATGTATGTGTGCTGAGTTTATGTGTATGTGTGGCATGTATATGTGTGGTGTGTGGTGTGTTTGTATGTGTGTGGTGTGTATGTGTGGTATGAGTGTGTGTGGTGTGTATGCGTAGTGTGAATGTATGTGGGTGTGTGGTATGTGAATGTGTGTAGGTGTGTCTGCACGTGTATGTCTGTACACATGTGAATGGGTGTGATGTGTCAGTGTGTGTGTGGTGTGTGTGGTGTGAGTGTGTATGTGTGGTGTGAATGTGTGTGGCGTGTGTGGTATGTGAATGTGTGTAGAGTGTGTCACATGTGTATGTACACTTGTGAATGGGTGTGATGTGTCAGTGTGTGTGTGGTGTGTGTACGTGTGGTGTGAATGTGTGTGGTGTGTGTGGTATGTGAATATGTGCAGAGTTTGCATGTGTATGTACACATGTGAATGGGTGTGATGTGTCAGTGTGAGTGTGTGGTGTAAGTGTGGTATGAGTGTGATGTGTGTCTGTATGTGGTGTGAATGTGTGTGGTGTGTGTGGTATATGAATGTGTGTAGAGTGTGTCTGCATGTGTATGTCTGTACACATGTGAATGGGTGTGATGTGTCAGTGTGAGTGTGGGTGGTGTGTATGTGTGGTGTGAGTGTGTGTGTGTGGTGTGAGTGTGTATGTGTGGTGTGAATGTGCGTGGTGTGTCTGGTATGTGAATGTGTGTGGAGTGTGTCTGCATATGTATGTGTGTACACGTGTGATTGAATGTGATGTGTCAGTGTGTATATGTGGTGTGAATGTGTGTGGTGAGTGTTGTGGTGCGTGTGTAGAGTGTGCGTGTGTCTGTCCACGTGTGAAGGGTGTGATGTGTTGGTGTGAGTGTGTGTGCATGTGCACATGCATGTTGGGAAGCACGGGGTTTGTATCCTGTGAAAGAGGAAGAATGTCATGTAGATTTAACAAGATCAGAGGATGAAAAATAATGAGAAAAGTAGGATCTAGATACATCAATGGTGAAAATGAATGCTCGCCCTAAAGCACAGCTATGGACTGAGCTCCCTGGGCCACTGCACTTGCTCCAGGATTTGACTGCAGCTGTATAAACAGAGCTCAGAAGAGGCTGTGGCTACCAATTCAAACCAGGCATAGGTGCAGGGAGCAAGCATAGTGCCACGGATGGAACAGGGAGCGGTTGCTTTGCATGCAAAGTAAGATAGAGTCAATTTGGATCTTATTATTTACATTTTACTTTTTTGTTGTTGTTGTTGTTGAGACAGGGTCTCATTCCGTTGGCCAGGTTGCAGTGCAGTGGTACAATCACAGCTCACTGCAGCCTCGACCTCCAGGGCTCAAGCGATTGGCCTCCCCAGTAGTTGAGACTACAGGTGTGCACCACTATGCCTGGCTAATTTTCACTTTTTTTTGTTTTTTTTTTGTAGAGACGGGGTCTCACCATGTTGCCCAGGATGGTCTCCAGCTCCTGGACTCAAGTGATCTGCCTGTCTTGGCTTCTCAAAGTGCTGGGATTACAGGCATGAGCCACTGCGCCTGGCCTACATTTTACATTTTTAATTCCTTTAGAGTTCCCTTCTTCCAGTTGCTTATTTTATGCTATTCACTCTGTTAGAAGATAAATAGTAAATAAACTATATTGAAGTTTTGGAGTAGAATATTAAGAACCATGCCTAAATTGAGTTTTGGGGATTATTGCTGAATTTAAATGATCTGGGATGCCTTTGTTTCCTATTTGGATGGATAATTTACAGATATATGGTGTTACTTGCTTGGTTTCCAGGGAATATTACATATTATAATCTACTGGGAACATTAGACATTTTTCTTTCTAATTAAAAAAAATTCTATATTATGGCCATTATTAATAAAATTTTTATACAAAAATGCAAGCTATTCTTCTTTTTCATTTTCCACTAGAGTCTCCATTGCTTTCTTGACTTTTTAAAAAAATACTTTAAGTCTGAGGGAGAATAGAGTAACATGGCTCAGAATTAAGCTTATAATTAAGTAAAATGTAAATAATAAGATCTAAATTGGCTCCATCGTATTTTGCATGTGACACAACCACTCTGTGTTCCATCTATGTAGTAAACTTACTGTCCCACTACAATCACTGCTCTGTGACATAATAAAATAAAGTGGGCCAGGCACAGTGGCTCACGCCTGTAATCCCAGCCCTTTGGGAGGCTAAGGTGGGCAGACCAACTGAGGTCAAGAGTTTGAGACCAGCCTGGCCAACATGGCAAAACACCATCTCTATTAAAATATATATATATATATACACACAAAAAATAGCCGGGCGTGGTGGCGGGCACCTGTTATCCCAGCTACTCAGGAGGCTGAGGCAGGAGAATCACTTGAACCTGGGAGGTGGAGGTTGCAATGAGCCAAGATCATGCCATTGCACTCCAGCCTGGGCAACAACAGCGAAACTCTGTTTCAATAAATAATAATAATAACGTGAACACTTAGCTGATTTAAGCAGCTTTTTGTTTGTTTGTTTTATTGGTAAGTTTCTGGAATGTAGGCTTGGGTTCCCCATAACAGTAGTCACATGGCCACTAGATTAGTAATGTCCTATATTCAGATAGGCCCCCAAATACATAAGGTAATGTTCACATCCAATTTATGAGACTGCGAATTCATTCAGGTCGGGTTATAAAAATTGCTAAATCATGTGTACAATGCCTGGTGATCTCTTGTTATAAAATGATGTTGACTTTTTACTAAATAAGACAACAGGCTGAATCATGCTCTTGGAACCATGTGATAAATCTAAAATATTATTTTACAATATGTGCAGTTATTGCACATGTAATATCTTGTACAGGTTACACAAGGTATAGGAAAGAGAATGCATGTATGATGCATGCCCATAACGTGCTATTGATCTTAGTTGTATTTTATTATAATACTGGAGCATTTGTCTGAAAAAGTGCAAGGAGAGCCAGGCGCGGTGGCTCACACCTATAATCCCAGCTCTTTGGGAGGCTGAGGCGGGTGGATCACCTGAGGTTGGGAGTGCGAGACCAGCCTGACCAATGTGGAGAAACCCCATCTCTACTAAAAATACAAAAAAAAAAAAAAAAAAAAATTAGCTGAGCATGGTGGCACATGCCTGTAATCCCAGCTACTCGAGAGGCTGAGGCAGGAGAATCAGTTGAACCCGGGAGGCGGAGGTTGCGGTGAGTCGACATGGCGCCACTGTACTCCAGCCTGGGCAGCAAGAGAGAAATTCCATCTCAAAAAAAAAAAAAAAAAAAAATAGTGCAAGGACTCCACAAGTTCCACTTTAAAAACTGTGGCACTTCTCATTTTAGATCTCTTTAATGTGTCTCCACTGAAGCAAAAATGAATTGATCAAATACGAAGAAAACTATAAACAATCATATTTGGTAAGGGTTTTAATATGGTTACAAAGAATTTTTTCTTTTCTGAGAATCAGATGCTTTCAGACCACTACAAATTGTCTTGACCACAAGAGACTTCCTGTTCTCTTTTATAAAATTCTGGTCAACAATTAGTATAGCTCAATAGCATAAAACGGATCTGAAACTGCAGTGGAACTCAGCTGAGCTTCTCCTTTGGCGGTAGGATTTCATAAGGAGCCTATCTATTGTCCAGAGATCAGGCATTTGGAAATAAAAACTGTCCTGAAATGATGCATGCAGGCCTGTGTTTATAGTTTCAGGTCCATGAGATTCAGACATCTTCCCTTGCAGCCCTGTCACTTTCTGGTTCCTTGTAGCCTGCAGTGGGTGGCCTTGGCGGTTTTGTTACAGCCACCAATCTGCTGCTACACTGGCTACAGAAGACTTCCTTCCAAGCACATCAGGACCATCTCTCAATTGGCCAAAGGTCACTGTAAAAGTCTAAAAAAGGGCTGCTTTTCCTATCTTGGGGCTGAGAAAAGCTTCCTCTGACAGTATTGCAGCTTCCCCCTGTTCAAAAAGGAGGACAAAATGATGGTGTTTAAAGTAATCAATCAATCTAAGCTTGGGGAGTTATAAGCCTCACAACAAGAACTATTAACTAAAACTTCGTGATTAATGACCCTCAGCATGTGTTTAAAAGTGATTTTAACCTAAATTTCTCAGACATCGATATTGCCTTTTATTCTATTAGAGAATGTCCTTAGATTACATTAGCTGCTTGAAAAACATCTTTTACCACATTCAGAAGAGTATTGTTGTGATTTTATTTCACTTATTGTTTAAACACATGAGAATATTACTTTAGTACCTGACTTGTGCTTTAAAGGGAAGGCCCTTCTTGTTTTGCTGGGGTTAAACCGTATGGCAAATACACAAATAATGAACAGTTGTCTATTACTGGATAGCAGTCATTCCAGCCAAGTTAAGCATGAAGACACAGTGTCGTAGTATTTAGGTATATAGTAGTGATAGAATTCTATAAGATGTTCAAGGTGTTTTACTCTTGGATTGACAAACTACTGAGCCAGTCATTTCACTTCTTTTTTGTGACTTGTTTTCCAGGCCCCAAAACATGTCTCATCTCCTCTAAAGAGGTGAGGACCAAACATTCTACATATGGGAAGATGTGAGCATTAATAGAAACGAGTTGCTCCAACAATATAAAGACACCTACTGCACCAGGACCTCCCCCTGGCAAAGACTCTGCGGTCTGTGGTCTGAGTTTACCATCCAAGAAAGCCCAGTGAAGACGGCTGCCTGCTGTGAGAACTGCAGACATGGTCTATGGAAGAGAAATGGACTGAAGAGCGGCCCAGCACGGCCAGCTCTCACCGGCTCCATCCCACCTGGCTGCCTGCATTTCTCCTTCAGGGCCAACCTCATTCCTGCACAGGGCCTTTTCCCATGCTCCTCTGCCTCTCCAAAAGTCTTTTTCTTTCCTCATTCTTTCAAAATCTCAGGTTTTGTATAGATGCCAGCTCCTTTTGAAAAGCTTTCTAATTCATCCAACACACATTTCTCTTCCCTGAATGTTATTATTTACTCTCTGTAGCACACATGAAGTGTGCAGCTTACCTATAGAATATTTTAGGCCCAAAGGTTATGCTGCTGATGAATTCAGCCAGTCATTTTACCTGTGTGTTTTATTGTTTATAAGCAAGCCACATTACATCTGCTTTGGGGGTAAAATATACCAACTGTAAAATAAGTTTTGCCATGTTCCTTATTACTCCTTTGCTATGTTCCATTCATTCCTTTTAAAGAGTAAAGTGCTCATATCTAGATATATGTTTTCATGATTGCTTTGTATCCTTCCTGTGATTACGTGCACCACCTCTAACCTAATACATAGAATGGCTTTTTAAAGAAACCATCTAATTGAGATATAACTGATCTGTCATAAAATTTATCCTTTAAAAGTATAGAATTGAGTGGTTTTTGATATATTCACAGAGTTGTGCAACCATTACCATGATTTAATTATAGAACATTTTCATCATACCCAAAAGAAGCCCCATATCCACTAGCATTCACTTCTCATTTTCCCATCTCCCCAGCCCATGGCAACCACTAATCTCCTTTCTGTCTCTATGGATTTGCCTATTTTGAACATTTCATATACAGGGACTATATGGTCTTTTGGGACTGGCTTCGTTCACTTAATACAATACATTCAAGGTTGATCTAAATTGCAGCATGTATCAACATTTCATTCCTTTTTATGGCTGAATAATAATGACATTCCATTTTATGGATATACCACATTCTATTTATCCATTCATCAGTTGATAGATTATTTGGGTTATTCTCATTTTGGGGCTATTATGAATAATGCTTCTATGAACATTTGTGTCCAAGTCTGGTGTGGACATACATTCTTAGCTCAATCGAATACAGACCAGGGTCTCCACACACATTCTTACTGAAATGAAATAAACAACCAGAACTGTTTCACTACAGTACTTATTTTCTAATGGCATCACTCACTGTGGGATTCAGGAAGTTAATATTTCCCCCAACTTGTGTGCCTTTTTTTTCTAAGAAGCATCGGCCAAAAGCATGCTGTTTAGACAGAAACTAATAGTAAAAGTCAAGGTGCTTATGTTAGCTGTTTGTCCTTCCAGTTGCTCTATTTCCTTGAACAACAGCCTTTCCAAATCTTAACTTCATTAGCTTGTAAATGAGAGGAATATTATAATATAGAAAGAATCCAATTCGACAAAGACTATTACTCAGTTTTCAAATTGCAATTACAATGTTCTTACATGAACACCACGAGCCATTTAAAAGCCTGCTTTTCAGGCTCAAAAGCCACAGATTTAAAAGAGGTTGAGATTCTTATAAAATGTTAATCTTTGTCTCAGAAAAAAAAAAAGAAAACTCATGACCTTACTGATTTGCAGTTTAAAACATATTCAAATCTTTCTGCTTCCTTTCCTAGAATGACCCTTGTGGTTGAGTCTAGAAGTCCCCATATACCATTTGCTTTTCATTGCTAAAGACATACTATGAAAAGAACAAGCCATAGGTATATTATGATATCCACCATTCTGAGTTTTAATAGCCAGTGAAAAGTGCAGAATGCCTTGGAGTGCCCTGGGACACAATTCTGACTTACTAATGTGAAGATGGAATTTGAGAAGATAATGAGACTCTTAAGCAACTGTAGTCATGTGACATAGACTTTTGACTTTGCAAATCGCACTGCCCAATGTTGAAAGTTTAACTGTTCAAGTGTAAGGTCTGCTTCTTATTCGTATTGGTGTCCTGGATATATACAGCTTAGATCACCAAAGGTGGTCCATGAAGGTAAATTGAAACAGAGTTTTACTGGTGTGGACAATATTGAAGTATAATTGATAGGTGGTCTTCCTACACAGTGTACAGTCTTACCAGCTTTCAGACATCAGAACTTTCTTATTTATAGTTTTGTACTTCCCAGAAATGATCTCAGGCTTTCTACATCTTTTGCTCAGAAAGAAACTCATTTCTGAGTTTCTCAACTTTTTTTTCTGCTATTTTGCATCAGCAAACTGAATCATTTGACAATATGATTCAATGTGTCCTTGAAACCATTTTTCTTAGCCCTTGCTTTCTTTTCTTACTTTCTTTGCCTATTTTACTGAGTCACACACTTTGGTGACTAAGTTCTTTATTTTTTGTTTTGTCCTAAAGTTTCTATTACTACCAGCTTGAAAAAGAAAGATGAACAAAAGCAGGAAATACAATTATTGAAGCAGTATAAGTTTTTGCAATGAATGGCTTAATAAATGCATCAATACTGCTTATTTTAGTGAATCATTAGGACACATGTAGTGCAGGAGTTCATACTGCTTAGTCCCAGAACCCACATACCAGGAGGACTAGCTTCTACCTGGTGTGCCAAAATAAAGGAAAGTGCTTCTGTGTCAGGCCCTTAACCTGGAAGAAAACTATTTTAATTCAATGTTTGATAATCTATTGAATGCCTATGAATCAGACATTGTGTTGGGTACTTGAAGTACAGATATGAACTGATTTGTCCCTTGCCTAGTAACAGAAAGGAAGTGAATGAGTAAGTGAAGAAGTACGCTAAAGTGTTAGAGGGCTGGGTGCAGTGGCTCACGCCTGTGATCCCAGCACTTTGAGAGGCCAAGTTTGAGGCTGCAGTGACTTGCCACTATACTCCAGCCTGGATAACAGAGTGAGACTCCATCTCTTTAAAAAAAAGTGTTAAAAGGCGAAAACTAAGCTTTGCTGATATCAGCTATGAGCCAGGCACTATATTAGAAGGAATGGACCTCTTTAAAAAGGAAAACGTGTTCTTAGTGCTGTTTTTTATGGTGATACGTTGAGTTGAGTTGTGCCAAAGCAGGAAGTATTTTCCTTACCATCAAGCAAAGCCAATTACTTCATCCTCTTTGTTCTCAAAAATTTTGTTTCAGAATAGCCTTTTGGTTCCTCAAGGTACTCAAAGGATCAACATTATATTATAAAATAGCAATCTAGATGTTCTGAAATATAACTCATGAAATAAATATTTATTTTCCATCTGCTTTGTACCAAGTTCTGCTTTAGTTGCTGAAAATCTTTCAACGATCAAGACAGAAGACATCTCTGTCCTGCTAGAGGCTACCGTCTAACAGTGAGAAACAAGTGACAGAGGAGTGAAAAAGCAAACCAAGATATTTCCCAGTGGTGATAAGTGTTATCAAGAGAAGCAGGTGGGGTAATGTTATAAAGTAACTGGGTGTGAGGGCAATGTAGCTTGAAAGTCAAGGATGCTTCTCTGTAGAGGTGACATGTAAACTGAGCTGTGACTGAAAAATAGGAATCAGCTATACAGAGAGTGTAAAGGCCCTACAGAGGGGATGAGCTTGGCAAGTTGGGGGAACAGAAAGAATGCTTGATGTCTGTGCAGTGACTGAGGAAAGTAGGCTAGATGAGAGCTCAGAGATCATGGGGAACCAGATGACAGGGGTTATGGGAGGAGCTGGATTTGACTCTTAAGGCAATGGGAAGCCACTGAGAAGTTTTAGTCAGAGGCATGGCGTTATCTAATTTGTGTTCCTAACAGTTACCATTGAGTACTGTGTGTGAACAAATCAAAGCGGAGCAAAGAAGAAAGCAGAAGGACCAGTTACAAAACCACTTCTTGGAGGGGAGGTGTGGTCCAGGCATATGAGGGTATTTGTGGCTTGGGACAGCAGAGTGAATACAGAAAAACTTTTAATATATTCAGTCACAATATAAGAATACTGCCTTGGTGAAAAGTAATCTTTCTGGTGTACCAGATACCAGACGAAGTCTCTGATTCTCGGTATTTCTTAACCATAAGCATTCTAAATCAATTTGCTTTTTCATCCATAAAAGGGCATGAGCTCCTTAAACACAGGGCTTTTGCTTTTCTTGTCAGTCTCACTAGTCTAGGAAGTGCTGTTCTATATTCAGCAGCTCGTGGGTGCTGAATAAATATTGATTAAACAAACCGAGTAATGAATCATGTGTGCTGCAAGTGTGGGTGCTTGGTAACGTGGAAACATACGAGTGAGCTGGATTCTCCAATTTGCAGGGCAGAAACTGGATGAAAGACATTTAGAGGTGGGGGTGGGAAGCTTGGAGCTGCCCCTCTCCTTCCATCCCTCAATGCCTTGGGATTGGGGTGGTCATTCTATGACCACTTCACATTGGCTCCGTGGAGACTGACCCCACACATCCCAGAGGAGCCTCGCCCACTGCTGAAGGGAGAGCCGAGGAAATGACATGCCTGCCGACTGCATGGACACTTCCTGTTGGTGCACCACATCCCTAAAATGTGACATAGGCCGTGGGTGAAGCAGGTAACATCAGAAGTTTACAGACACGCCTATATTCCACAAAGAGCATGAGGATAAAAACCAAAAACGCATGCAGTTGTACTGTATGTCAGCCAACTTTTTCTGTAAAGCATCAAAGAATAAATCTTTTCCAGCTGAATGTCTCTGTTGCCTCTACTGCAACTCTGTTGCAACCCTGCCTTTACATCATGAAAGCAGCCACTGACAAGAGGTCAAGGAATGGTGTCCGTGTTCAATAAAACTTTCTTTATGGGTATCAGAATTTGAATTTCAGATAATTTTAATGTGTTTTGAAATATCATCTTTTTTTTCCTTAAGCTATTTTAACAATCATAAAAACCATTCTTAGCTCATGGGACATAAAAAATAGGCAGCAGGTCACCCATGGGCCACAGTTTGCCAAGCCGTACTCTGTAGAGCAGGAAAAATGGAGAACAATCTTCACATATTATTCAAAAATAGGCAATTTTATGTAGAGATAATATCTAACACTATCCTTTTGTTTGTCCGTTGCTTAATGCAAATTAAAATTTAGCCATTTGGAGGATGTGACATTTGCTGATAGTAAGGATTAGGTAGCACTGAAAATCTCTTGGGCAGAGATGAATTGGAAACGATTCTTTGGACCACACTCCCCACTTTGTCTAGGCCCTGTTTTGTGTTTTCCACACAGAACCCAGATGAACTTTTAATATTTAGGAATCCACACTCAGGCATTTGTTGTCCTTCTTGAAACACTCCTGTGACTTGCCCTTGCCTGTAGTTAGAATAAGATGCAAATGCCTTATCCTGTCCAGCCATACCAATCTCCAATCTTGGAGCTCTTCAGGACCTTTACACCAGCTACCCCTTTAGCCTGAAACATGCCTTCCCGAGCATGGCCGATCCTTCTTGAGAACTCAGAACTCAGCTTAAATGTTGCCTTCTTAGAGAAGCTTGTCCTTGGTCACCTAGCCCAACACAGTTCTTACCCTACTCAGATTCTATCATCAGATTCTGCCTGGTTTTATTTTCCTCATAGAATTGGTCTTTATCTGAATTATCTGGTAAATTAATTGGTTTACCTTTTTGTTTGGAATAAGTAAATCTTTAATAAGTAAACCCACCAAAAGGTAAGCTCCCTTAGAACCCTAGATGATTTCTGTCTAATCACTGCTGTCTCCATTCATCAAATAATGCCCAGTATTCAGTATTATACATCATGTATTTGCTGAATGAATAAAGGAAGGAAATGGTTTGGGGTGTGTTATAGAATAGTATGTTTGGAACTGTGCTGGTCTTTTACCCCAGTTGGGAATGAGGGTGACTGTGTATGATGGGCCAGGATGGGGTGGGAGAGGGTAGGCTATGGCTTTGAGAAATGGGCAAGGACCACATCTTGAAGCAGGCATTGGGTCATGCTGAGGTGATTGCACTTCATTATGAAGGCAGTGGGGGAGCCATAGAAGGGTTTTAAGCAGCCACGGAATAAAATAGTTCAATGTATTTATTGGAATGTTCACATTGTAAAAATAAAGAGTTATTCTTGTATTGTCTGTTACACTGCTAAGGATGGTAAAGATCAAGGAGTAATCAGAGACATTCCTCAATTTAAATGAGCATGGAAAGATGCCAAAACAATCCAAACTCACTGCAAACTTTACAGCCCATCTACCTGCATCCTCCACTCTCTTTTTGAGCTGGGAGGCCTTGAAGTAGCATTTGACATATTTTTGAAGGACATAACTAGGAGAAAAGATGCTTCTGGATTCATGATTTTTGGTGGTGTTTGACATAAAGAGGCTGTTCAAGGCTGGACGTGGTGGCTCACCCCTGTAATCCCAGCACTCTGCGAGGCCGAGACGGGTGGATCACTTGAGGTCATGAGTTCGAGACCAGCGTGGCCAACATGGCAAAATCCCATCTCTACTAAAATTACAAAAATTAGCCGGGTGTGGTGGCATGCACCTGTAATCCCAGCTACTTGGGAGGCTGAGGCAGGAGAATCACCTGAACACAGGAGGTGGAGGAGGCTGCAGTGAGCCAAGATTACAGCACTGCACTCCAGCCTGGGTGACAGAGCGACACTTGGAAAAAAGAAAAAAAGAAAGAAGAAAGAGAGAGAGAAAGAAGGAAAGAAAGAAAGAAAGAAGAGACTGTTCATCAGGTTAATCTTCAGTCTGAAAAATGAAAATGAGGATGTGGAATTTAAAAAAATGTGGTTTAACTTTACGCTTGCAGTTCAACTTCCAGTGGCCTAGTCCAACCACGGAAATGAGATTTCTGCACGAGATAAGTCTCTCTCAAAATGTGCCAGCACTCAAGTGGAAGCAGTTTAAAATTTTGAAAAACATTGGAAGAGTTTCTTTCTTCCTATTTACAAATCTGCCTCCTTCCTTCCATGATTCTTCATACTTGAAACAGAAAATTATTAACTTCCATATACCTTCTTTTTCATGAATCCATGCAGGAAGATAAAAAAAAAACTCTTTAAAAGCCAGAAGCCAGACCTGCCCTCAAACTAAGAGAGAAAATGGAAGTTTGAGGCTGCTTGAGGAATGTGTGGGCACTGAGATCCATGCTCCCTGATAGAGGTTTGCATGGACAATGACTGTTTCACAGGGATCCCCTTCAGCTGCCTTTTTATTTGCCTTAAGATGTTGAAGTTTGTGATGTCTGAGACTACCTTTCTTTTAGGAAGAGACAGGAAAGTTTACTAACTGCCCATTGAGATCTCTGTTTGCACAGTTAGATACTAGATCACAATTTAAAAATCTTTAAGACCACAGGTAACAGTATTTTATGTTTGGAACATGTGGGTGCTTACCATCCACAACTTTGTGTTTGTCTCCAAAGCGAATTTCCTCTTCATTCATTATCTCTACTATCCTCAGAGGCTGTCTATGTGGTAGTGTGCATTGTCCTAAAGGGGACTATCTAAGACTGCCAATCTCTCCATGAAGATGTTCTAGCCTACCTTTCTTTGCCCCCAAGTGTCAGTATCTCCTTATGAAAGACAAACCAAGATTAAGGGTGATTTTTAAGAACTGCATCTTTTATGCTAATGGAGTCCTGTCTTTGCCATTGGTTGGTTTCTGTTGCTTGGAAGCTTTCAGTTAGAAATGGCTGAGGGAGGAAGTGCTCTGTGAGTCCAGGTAAGGCAGTGGTCAGAAACCCGGACATTGGCAGGCACACGAGTGCTAGCTGGAACCGGGCAGTGTCCTGGGCCTCCTCCCAGTCCCCAGTGGCCACGGACTCACTCAGCCTCCAATCTTTCAACTTGAGGGGGCCCTGGGGTACTTTCTATTATAGGATGTGAACTCCTGCTGCAGAGACTGAGATGTAGGGTGGCCACAGGGAAGCCTGGACTCTCTGAATCTACAGGGAAAGACAACGACCCAATGTGTAGGGCCCTCCTGAATCTAGATGGCTTGAGAAGAGAAGACTTACTGAAAAGTCATCACTCGGGAAGAATAGGAGATCTTGAAGAGGATCATTCCGGTAGGACTTTTCAAGTTCTTCAATGACAGTCTCATAATCCAAAGGCTCGAGAAGCCTAGGCTTTTCTTGCTGTAGAAAAAGAAAATATGGTATTAATCACTGACATATACCATCTCCCTTTTCTATGCCTGGTTGGATTTCATCTCTTAGTTATCATTGAGGCTTTGACACTGCACAGTCCTTCCAATGCAGTCATAGAGACTCCAGGAATATAGGGCAAAGCCACATAACTATTATTTCCAGATTTGAAATAATATGAGAAAATCCTAAAATACCTGATATCTCCCTCAGAAATTTAAGCTGTTCTTACTGAGTCCCCAAGGCTCATGATACCCAGCCCTATCACATCCACAGAATAGATGTTTATGTATATTTTATCTTTGTCAACATGAAGAAAGGCCTTCTGCTTACTTGCTATGGTATTATGATGATTATCATCATTTCTTCTGAATTAGATACTTCCTCATGAGTTCTGCTTGGGTCTATTTAAAAATGTTGGCACCTTGCTAGCAATCAAAGTATCACAGGCAGTCTTGGTTGTCACGAACACATGGATCCTGTGTCAGGATTAATTGCTTGGCTCTAAGCCTCTTTGTCTCTACAGAGACAAGCTAGGTCATTTTCTAATAGAACTGAAAGACAGGACTATTATGGATGCAGTGTGATGAAAATGGATAAGTGAAAAAATAGCTCGATAATCACATTGCATTAGATTCCTGAAGCCAAGAGTGAATGTGCTCCCCTCAAAGAAGCCCCCCGTAGTGCTAAAAATAAAAATAAAATAGAGGGAGAAACATGACAGTTTCATTATAGGGATGATGTGTTTGTTCCAATTGTACAGAACTCATAAGGTGAGAAAAATTGACCCTCCCCTGCCGCAAAACACAACAAAATCCAAAACAGAAAACCAAAAACACAATCTGCATCCTCTAACCCTTTTGATGAAGCATTTATGCCACCTAAGTGAAAAGTGGTGGTCCTCTGGGTTATTTTGGGGCTCCTAGAAGCTTGAGTGGTTCCTACGAAATTTGAACGCTGAAGTGATCCCATAAGTGAAAAAAATTATTATTTTTCTTTTTCACGTAAGTGACATCAACAGATACTTTCCCACCAAATTCTTCCTTCCCCACACTCACACATGCCACCCTTCCTCATTCTGCAAAGCACACAGAGTTAGCTTTGACTCCTAAGGCTTTCTTTGGAAGATCTCTTCTGATAAGGCCCTAGAAACTTTCATCAACATTTTAATAAATGCTAATGGGCTTTTCAAAGTAGCAGTCAATATATATTTTGATAATTTTCCAAATATAAAAAATAAAACAAAATGTGAACATAGTGAGCCAATGGCAAGGGTCATCATATACTTTCTACATTAGAAAAAAAATCCAGCTCACTTTACAAACGCTTAAGGAAACTAAGGGTAATGCCAGGTGAATATTCTGTCTAGAAGGTCCTTCCAGAAAGGTGGCTAGTTTCGCAAAAAAGAAATACCCCGCACAATATTTGGAGAAGAGAAATTCAGTTGACCAACATATTTAATGAAAGAGCTGTGAGACATTGAGTATTTTGAGGAAGAAAATTCAGAGATGCTATGGCATGTCTTGGGTAGTGAAAAAAAAGTCTTTCTGGAATCATTGCCTTTTGATATTATTCTATTTAGACTTATTTTAAGTTCCAATTCCTTATTTCCCAGGCAAAGGTTAATTCCAAAGATTTAGATTGACAGCTCAAAAGGCAAATGCACGTTCCAGATGTTTGGTTTGCCACCCACATTTATTTTCTTTTTAATTGGCTTTGAATGTCTTTAAGTCACGGTATTTCACTCCAATTCAGCTGCAGGCTTCAGTAGTCTTTATCTTACCCTGCAGCATATTACTCTTATATTACCAACTGCCCCCACAGGCCTTCAAGTCTGAAACAGTTGGCTTATTCTGAAACCTGTTTTTCCTCCCTATTGAATGTGTAGGTATCAAATGTAGCAAACAAAACAAAATGTACAGTAAAACCCTTTCAGGAAGCTCTTACGTCTGCCTTAGATTTGGTTCATTGTTTATGTCTCTAAGAGTTCTTCAGCTTAAGTATATGATGCCCTTTGGTACTTACAGCAATAGTCCATGATGTGGCTAATAATACTTTTATCTTCTCCCTCCTCACACCAAAATGAGTAGAGATATGAGAGTGTGGTTTTAGTGTGTATTGTAATTTATAGGTTTAAAGGCAAATGACATATGGATGTTTTGAGAGGACTTCTATAATCGGGTTCTCACTATCTTTTAAATTTTATCACCCATTAGTCCCCAAATCCAGCATTATTTAAGGAGTTGGAGACAAGAAGATCTTTCAAAGAAGATCTTTTTCTGGTACCCCAATGTTACCTAAAATCAATCCCACCTAAATTAGTACAATAGGCAAATCAGAGCTCCCAAGTCACAAGTTATTAATAAAACCACAGAGAAACTAAATCCTAACTCTCCTTGATATACCCAAATAAGGGTCCCCGGTAGTTCGCCGTGATCATATAGTGGTTAGGACTCTGTGCTGTGGCCGCAGCAACCTTGGTTCGATATACCCAAATGAAATGTATGGCCTGCAAGCATCTAAAGGCATAATTTTAGGTATCCATTTCCGGCTATGACATCAATTAATGAATGATATTTATTAGGCCTTTCCTGTTTAGAATATTGCACTGAGGTTATTTTGACATGGAACTGCAAAATCCAGCAGATCTACTTCATGTAATTTACTAAGTTTTGGCCTCTGGAGGAACAGATTGGTGAAGTTCAATCTTTCCAGTGAATTTGTTGATCATTGTATAACATTCAAGATATTCAATGCATCATAATTTTGTGGACATAAGGTTAAAAAAGAAATAGCAATGATATATTCCATAGTGTCTAGAGCCTCGGATTAGGCCAAAGTTGTCACAGATGCTTTACACATCTGTGATAGCGAGAATCCGGGCTACATAACCAGTAGTTCTCTCCGCAGCAAGGGAGCTGCCTGCTTGGTGTAAAGAGACAGATGTATACAAGGATGGTGATCAGTTAATTTCTCACTATTGCTCCTTGCAGAGACATTGAGTGAAACTGGGGACTGAGCAGCATTGATTTACAGCTTTAACAAGGGTTGGGTTGTCCCTCTTGAATTTAATGTGCTTGTTTCTTTTGGAAATGCACCAACGGGGATAAGGTATGTGCCAAGATTACTCTGAATTGGCTTGGATTTTTATAGTGCTTTTTACTCTTTCTCTCTTTCTCTCAAATGAGTAATGAATTTCATTAGCTGTTCTAAAGTCACTCTGCATGGGAAAAGGCACCCACCAGTACCTGTTATTATGCATTACGGTTGGTGTTGCACCACAGTGGTGAGAGGCCCTATTCTTCTTACGGAGAATTAAGAGATTTCTTTGATCTAGTTCCCCAAATCCACAGCTCTCCTCCAAATCAACTTCACAGCAGAAGAATGGGCTCCTGTCACAAAAACAAATGCTTGCTTCCCATCTACCTGATTTCACTACTGAATGCCAAGACAATTATCTAAGCCCCAGGGTGGTAAAACTGTCATCTTTGTAATAGTCTGGGCTACCCAGGACATCTCAATTGGTTTGAAACAAGCAAGAACAAAGTATTCCATCACAAATATCTGAATTATTTTCACCACTATAATTCAAGATCAAATGGATGAAGAAATGACATTGAAGAAAATAAGCATTTGAAGTATGTAACACTAAAAATTACATGGCTAAATTACCAACCTTCATATTCCTCCAGAATGGAAGTACAATCTAACTGAAACATAAGCTAGACTACCCAGCCTTATTTTGGAAAAATCCGAAGTATAAAGTAGAGTGTGAGTATAGGTTTTCTATGTTATGATGCAACAGAGAGTTTAACATATACTCTAGTGCCAGAATTCCTGGGATTCCAGTTTTGGCATTGCCTCATATGAGCTGTGGAACTTCAGGCATGGTAATTAAAATCCCCATGCATTAATTTCTCCATCTGTAAAATGGTTTAGTAGGTGCTGCCTCACAGGATTAAATGAGATAATACTTTTTAAACCCTTAGAAGAGCCCACACCTATAATCCTCATTACCCAAGTGTTAATAGATAAAGCCTATGGGTTTTTAATGTTCACTAGTCAGGGATTTAAAGCATCAATATTATAAATTTAATGTCTACAAAGAGCAAATAGTGGGCACTCAATAAATATTTGTTAAATAAATAAATTTATATTATTTCATCCAGATCCAAGAATTCCTTTTCTGGGATTCTATCTTAAAGAAACAAGCCCACATATAATCCAAGATTTATACGAGGATGTCTTTGCAATATTATCTTTGTAACAAGATGGAGAAAATACAGTCACCCTAATCCAAAGGTGTAAGGGAGAAAGGTAGTCTAGTGGAGACTATACTCAATGAGTGAAGACTCCAGAGCTGCTGTTCCGAACAAACAGTTTATCTTTTTCAGAGAACTGTGTATGGTGGAGATAGGCTTAATGCTGTGATGCGCTTTGGGAAGGACATTGAAACTAGGATAAGGGTTGGCATAAATCTGTGAATGACTATTAGTACATGCCATAAATAATGGTGCAGTGCATGCCATAAATTTACTAAACACTTCAATTCTTCAGCAAAGTTAGTGAACTCACAATATTTTGCATATAATTGGCTTTTCTTTTTGGAAAACACAAAGGGGCTGGAGTTCATGATCAAGATGGCGAGCATTGGTACGAAAGGAAAGATAAAGAAAGGGCACTCGCTACCTCAGAAGGAAAGAGGTTAAGGTCACCTTGACAGTGGTTCTAGATTCATAGCTATTATGACACTAGAGTTTGAGCCCAGAATACCCATATCTCTAAGGGATAGTAAGGGCACCAAGTAGCTAAAAATGAGAAACAGTAAATCATCATGGGTAAGAAATAATACATTCATCCTAAGAAACAACACATATCCATTAAAACTAAATTTTTTAAAGTTTGTAATAAAAAGCAAAATTGCTTATGTATTATTGTTCAATAAAGTGGTAATAAATATAATACAACAGAATAAACACACAAGATTTAATAAATTTAAAGAGAAAACATTAGAAATATGGATCCCAATATTATCAGTTATGATATTTAGGATTTTGCCACTTTGATTTTTCTGCATTCTCCAAATTTCTACAATGAACATGTATTGCTTTCCTCATGGTGAGAAAATGAACTTGGTTTCTCAAAACTATCATGCGTTCATGGAAACACTGGGGAGTTATTTGATTTTAAAATTGTTTACCCTTTGAAAATCCACCAGAGAGGGAGCCTAGAAAAATCACAGTGAGACTTCACATAAAAGTTCAACCATTAACAGTTTCAAGTAATTAAGAAAAGATACACAAAACCCTGGGGAAAGGAGACCAGGGAAAATAATTACAGATTATATATGTGATTCTAGAAGCTAATGTCAGCAAAAAGGAGATGGGCAATTAGCAATTTAATAACTAAAATAT